>NW_024070188.1:25576293-25920026 GCF_014754425.2 Oryx dammah
CACACACACACACACACACACACACACACACACACACACACGGTAACTTACAACCAAAAGAGTCTGGTTCCTACAGGGACAGAACCTTAAGTGTTGACCAGGTAGGGTGGGAGTGAGTATCTTTTTGAAAGTCAGAGCTTTTCAATCCAACAATTTGATATGTACACTTTCATTAATAGGCATCTTTTTTTTTTAATAAGAAAATATTTTATTTATTTATTTATTTCACTTTACAATTCTGTGTTGGTTTTGGCATACATTGACATGAATCCACCATGGGTGTACATGCGTTCCCAAACATGAACCCCCCTCCCACCCCCCTCCCCACAACATCTCTCTGGGTCATCCCCGCGTACCAGCCCCAAGCGTGCCATATCCTGCATCGGACATAGACTGGCAATTCGATTCTTACATGATATTATACATGTTTCAATGCCATTCTCCCAAATCGTCTCACCCTCTCCCTCTCCCACTGAGTCCAAAAGTCCGCTATACACATCTGTGTCTTTTTTGCTCTCCTGCATACAGGGTCATCATTGCCATCTTTCTAAATTCCATCTATATGTGTTAGTATACTGTATTGGTGTTTTTCTTTCTGGCTTACTTCACTCTGTATAATCCTTTTGAAGGCTGTGAAGCAATCGGTTAAACTACTATTAGTTATCTCTTGGATTCAGACCAAGTAATCACCGAGGCTCGAGCCTTGAGCCACATGGTGAGAAATGCTGCCATCGTAGGATGTTGGGGGCGCCTTTCAGCATTCCTCAAGTTGAGGCACAGACAGCCTGACTCATCTGAAGGTTGGCAGGAAACAAAGGGACAGACGATTCAGCTTTGCCAAAGAAAGATTATTCTGGAGGACTTCCCTGGTGGTCCAGTGGTTAAGATTCTGCTTCCAGGGCCTCTACTGCAGGGGCTGTGGGTTTGCTCACTGGTCAGGAAACTAAGATCCCACATGCATTGCAGAGGCTCAACCGAAAAAAAAAAAAAAAAAAGATAATTCTCCATGGACTCAATAATCTGAGGCCTCTGAAGTTCAGGTAACAATACAATTTGATAAATTGCCACAGATTCAGTCTCACCCCAAAGTAGCAAGCTAAAAGGAAAAATACTGTCTTCTAGTAATTGGAATGAGTATATTCCAGAAGACCCAGCATTCTTAGCAATATCTGATTCTTTGGCACTTCCTATATACCTACTACAAGAAAAATACAAAACACACACCCAAAAAAAACCTTCTGTTAAAAAATTCATTTCAGGGACTTCCCTAGTGGTCCAGTGGTTAAGAATCCACCTTACAATTCAGAGGACATGGGTTTGATCCCTAGTCCAGAAACTAAGATCCCATATTCCTGGAAACTAAAGATCCCATATGCAGTGGAGCAAATTAAGCCTGTGCTCTGGAGCCTGTGCACCACAATTATTGAGCCTTCCTAAAGTCCTCATGCTGAAACAAAGGATCCTGATTGCTGCAGCTACGACTCAAGACAGCCAAATAAACAAATACGTATTTTTAAAATGTATTCAGTTCAGTTCAATTCAGTTGCTCAGTCATGTCCAATGCTTTGCAGCCCCAGGGACTGCAGCATGCCAGTCCTCCCTGTCCATCACCAACTCTCGGAGTTTACTCAGACTCATGTCCATTGAGTCGGTGATGCCATCCAACCATCTCAGTTTAGTTAAAACATGGCAAATTAACCTTAGTTTCCTCTTTCTCCTTTAACCCTGCTAAAATGATAGTTAAGGGAGATAAAAAAGAAAGAAACCAAAAGGCAAAGTAAATTGGAGACCAAACAACAGCAGAGGAAAGATTTTAATAAAATTTTCAAGGATGGAAAAATGGATGGAGTGGTAGTAACTGACTTAGCAGAGTTGAAAAACTTTTAAGATCTTATAAAGAAAGAATACAGATAGGAAATGACCCAACATGCTACAGCACCCACAAAAGACTCATAGGTAAGTGAGATGCCATGTAAGTGTTAGGTGTAAAATGGAACATAGATGGATTTAATGACAATCTAAACAAGGAGTTGCTGGATTTGCCAGCTCTCTTCTCCAATCAAGCAGAACAGGTAACCCCTTAGTAATTCCCTCAGAAAAGCTGGAAGATTTATTCTTCAAGGAAACCTAAGCAACAAGGGTCTAGACTGAGGGAGGCGATGACTGTGGCAAAGTTAAGACTGAAACAGAGATTAGTGAAAATATACATATTGAACTGTTGGACTCTAAAGCCTTTTACTGTGAGCAGAATTCTTCTCTGAACAAATGGAACAGCCTGAGACAGAGGACACCCACAAAGTAAGTTTTGGGCATCCTCTGACAAAAAGGCAGTTTCAACAATCTGTGACTCCTACAGTGAAAACCAGGAGTAAGAGCCTTGATGTACACAGACACAACTTCCAATCCACTTTCCAGAGACTCACTCTTCACTACGCACAGAGAGCCCAGGGTCATCAGATCTGAGGAACTCTTCAAATGTCTGAGACGAGCATCAAGTTAAACAAAAGGAACCCAGAGGAAGAAAAGACAGGGAAACCAGAAAAAAAGTTAACCCTGTGATTAATAACCTCAGACAGATAATAAGAGTGGCATGGCAAATGCTAACGGAGGGATTTGCTTAAGTCAAGCACTGTTCTAAGTGCTTTTAACTCATTGAACAATCCTTTGATGAAGATTTTAGCCCATTTTACAGATGAGAAAATTTAGTAATTTGTCCAAGTTTACACAACCAGTAAATAACAAAGCTGGGATTTGAGTGTAAATTGTCTGGTTTTGGGTCCGCCTCTTAACCATACCTTATAACATAGCAATATAAGAAATTATCCTGTGTCAATGAAACCAGTTGTATCCATATAAGCATAAGATAGACATCTTTGATATGATGTGATAATCATAATAAATAATATTAATAAAAGAGGGCTTCCCTGCTGGCTCAGTGATTAAAAAAAAAAACCACCTGCCAATGCAGGAGACATAGATTTGATCCCTGATCCAGGAAGATCCCACGTGCCATGGAGCAACTAAGCCTGTGAGCCACAACTACTGAGCCTGTGCTCTGGAGCCCAGGGGCCACAACAACTGAAGCCTACAAGCTATGCTCCACAACAAGAGAAGCCACAAGAGCTGTGTGCACCACAGTGAGAGGGTAACCCCTGCTTGCTGCAACTTGAAAAAAATCTGTACAGCAGCAAAGACCCAGCACAGCCGAAAATAAAGGAAATACATTTTTAAAATATTAATAGAAGAATCAAAATAATATTTTAAGAATTCTCCAAGAAAGCTGTATTTAAAATAAAATAAAAAGATAATAAAATCATAGACTCAGTACAGAAGATCTAGTATGTGACTAATAGGAGTTCCAAAATGAAAGGTCAGAAAGAACAAAAACAAGGAAATTATCAAAAATGATGATGGTGGTAATGATACCAATGGCAAATCCTATTGGGATAAAGGAGCTAGTCTAAAGGCAGTGTTGATATTTCGTCCCAGGCTTCCCTTGACTAAGCACCATGTCCTGAAAGGTCTGCTGCTCTAAGGAGAAACCACGTAAATCGTAGGGTATCATCTGAATAAACGGTCTGTTGTATGCAGCAGGACTGACTTCATGGATGGGTGGCCAGTGCAATCACACAGCTTACCATGCTCAGAAGAGCTCTGTGCTTGGTGTAATGCTCTGGTGTCACCATCTCTAATTCTTAACACCGTTATCTTTATACTTTGGTTTTGTCAGTGAATCTGAAAGGACAGTGGAGCATGAGCACAGAAGATGCGTGCAGACTGCACAGGGACCATTTCCAGCTGCCCTGTTCACAGATGACATTCTCTGTGCCCCACAAGTGAAATGCTCCAGTGGACCCGCAGTGGTAGGAGTCCAGCAGGGCAAGCATGTCGTATCTGTGACCGAGTAAGTGGAGGTGTTGACAGTCCCAGAAGGCCACCTCCCCGCTCCATTCTCAGCTCAGAAAGAAGGCAATGGTGGCCTGAGAAACTTTAAAAACTGAGAAACCCTGTCATGTCCTTTCTTATTTGTGTAAATTCCCTGTATTAACCAACCACTTATGCTGAAAATGATAAAATGGAAGTTAAGGGGGGAAAGGTAAAGATAGAATAGCCCATATTTTGCGTTTATCAAGAAATGAAATAACATTTTAGTTATTTTTTTCATGTCATCTGTTAAGAGCAAATTACATATGCCTGTATGAAATACAAATTATGGAATTCCAGTGATTCTGCATACAAGTTAAATGGTCTTATATTTGCATTGAGAATTGACAATGTACAATATAAAGAATGATAACATTCATGCTAACAATGAAAAGTTATATATATATATATATATTTACTTACTACACACAGACACACACACACACACACACACACACACACGTGCGTGCTCGCTTCTACCAGTCATTGCATTCTTCAGGTCCTGTGGTTAAGCTTTCAGACTCCTTCTGTTACCACAAAGGCAGAAACCACTAACTTACAGATGAAAGGGTGCCAAGAGTGTATAATGCTGCCACCGTGAACTGACCCAATCCTGACCTGTTTTATACAAACAGGCTCCAGTCCTGAAAATGTCCACTAGAGTGTGCACTCTTTCCAATTCATTGAGGATGACTCACACTAGTGATATTAAAAGCAATCTACTCCAACCCTCCAAACTCATCCAAATGGGCTTCCTAAATTAAGCAGTCAATATTAGGGATCTCAAAAACAAAACAGACAATTTGCATTTAGTGGGTCGAGTGGCCAATGGGAAAGTGGCAACAACTACCTACCTTAGTCCAGTGGCAGGATAATTTTTAATCTAAGAGCTGGCAACCTCAAGATAAATGTGACAGGCACCACATACACCACATACAAAAATCACCATGATTTATTGGTATCACCTACACACATACAATCCCCACTTCTGGAAAAAGATGAAGGAGTAGAGATGAATCCCAGATCAGTAACCAGGTGGGAGAGATGTAACCTGAGCAGCAGTCCTGCCTGACCACCAGAGCTCAGCCTTTTTCAATAGTTGCCCTTGTCTCTCTGCTGCTGTGTATCAAAGCAGGGCAGCTGCTACAGTTTGTTAACTCAAAAGCAGTCTTAGTTGTCAGTGATCAATCAATAGGGTGAGCTTTTGACTGTGTGTCTTACAGTATAGACAGATCACACAGCTACCAAGAGTGGAGGAGATACCATCAGATTAGTCTGCCTGTGACACCACACAGCCTTCGATAGAGAGAGTTGGGGAGAGATAAACACATAATCTGGGCAGCTGAGATTGCTGATACTCATAATTAAGGAAATACAAATGGACATTTCTCAATAGCGATTTTGTTTAATGCTCATAATATCATTTAGTATATTATCTTTTCCTCAACTGAAATTCATGTGTTTAATACAACGTCTTCCCACAGTCTGTCAGCACACTCACTGTTACTCTTTTTTTCCTTCCCTAGGAGTATGAGTCGGACACGACTGAAGCGACTTAGCAGCAGCAGCAGCAGCAGGAGTATGAAACCAAAATTTCTGTACAAACTCAACCCGTTTCACTTCATGGGAGTAACTGACTTATTTGCTTCTACAGGGCTGGTCTCTTTTCCCCTCTTAATATTAACTCTAGAAATGTCTGGAACTACCACTGTTTCCCCATCAACCAAGATGTTCCAGACCTGCCTTGCTTTACTTGTTCCATGTTTCGCAGTGGCCACCCTCAACAAGACCTAGTGCATTTTGGAGAAAGATAGTACAAAGTCCTGTAATCTAGCCCTACTCCACGTTTTTCACCATTCATATCACCATTGGCAGTAACTGTGAACTATTAGAAGCTGTATCATTTATTTTAGTAGCTCAGGAGTAGACTTTCAGAGTCAGTACTTCAGCTACCTATGTGAACTAACTAGTGTTCACCAGGATTGTCAAAGCAGTGGATTTTATCTGCAATGCACGTTGATCTCTAGTGTAGGTACTCTGGTGGTAGTAAATAGGGTTAAATACAAAAACTGGTTTCTCTAAAATGGTAGAAACTTCTAATGTGTTCAAATCTACACATAACCAAGCACAGGTCCAGTTCTGGTTGATTTTTCCTACATTATCAAATGCAGAATAGAAAATTCTATTAACACACTCTGGCAAAATGCCCCTTGGCTGTTGGTCTCTGTTAACAAAGAAGCAGTTTAATAAAATGAAGTCCATTCACATCACTCTTCTTACCAGCACTGCCCTTGGCAATGAAATATATATTCTGCACAGGTGACCAGTGTCTGGAGGGGTTGGGGTTTCCCTTGACTTTACTTTCACCTGAAATAGGATATTTTATTACAGCTTTCTTAATTTTTTGTACCTGTTACATATCAGTTATGAATGTAGTAGATAAATTTATTTCATCCATAGGTTACATACTCTATATAAAGAGTATCTCTTTTTTTATATTAAGCTTTTGAGTTCTCTCTGTACTTCATACCAAAGGATGTTAATTTTTAAAGACTGTCTCAAGTAATCAACTATTTGAATATAGAACATCCTTAGTAATCAAGGAAAGTCATGGATGGAAAAACTGCTGTTTTCTGACAAAAACCTGCAGTATTTAGAATGCATTGGCACATTTTCAGCAAGCTAAATTGGAAACTTTAATCAGGAACTGAAAATCTGACCATTTCCAAAGAATAGAGTCAGAGGTGAGAAGACGCTCACCTGGTCTATGCTCCTCATGGGTCTCTTACCTGAATTACTAATGATGGGAGAAGACAGTGCATGCATAAAAGTTTCTTTTTGGACTTTGCCTAAAATCATTCCTCTGTCTAAATCTTCTGAGGGATCCTTCCTAGGGAGAATATTGACTTCAGGGCATGTAACATCTTTTGAGCTGCTTGTCTTTGGGATTCTCAGCCCATGGGGAACTCATCACCATAGCAAGAACTTTTAAGATAAACTAACTCACCCTGTTATGCTTATGTAACTGGTCTGTGCCCACGAGGTCTCCTGCTCCTGATATCCACATCTGGAACAAAGTTCTGTATAGCAGAGGCCTTCATGCAGATGCTTGTAGAGGCCAGTGAGGAATGTACATGGATGCATCTGACTGCTGAAAGACAGAAGGGGAGGTAATCTGTGGTGGACTGCTCCATACCTACCCACCTCCTGGCTCCCAGCAAGCCAGATCTTGCTTGTCTGAAGTTGTCAAACCTTCCTCTTTCTCAAGAGTGGCTTATTTTAGAGATGTCAGATAAGCAGAATGGGATTTATCATACTATAAACTCGCGACACATTATCTTCATTTATTCTTTATTTTATTTAGAGGTTTATCCCCTTCATCCCATATAATCTACTTTCCCTCCCACTCCATATGCTCCCAGCCTAAAATATTAAATATTTGTACTTTCAGTCCAACTTCATTATTTTTATTCGTATATGTATGTGTGAGAATCTTTAAAAAAATATTATTGTTTGGGTATGTTTAAGTTACATAAACAGTGTAGGATTACAAAACTTATATTTTAGAGATGTATCCATGTGGCTAAACATCTACTTGGGTGATTCCTTATGACTAATGTGTATAGGTCAATAATTTGACCTAATCAGTCCCTGCTTTTTTTGCTACCACAAATAGTGCTGTGTTAAACATCTTCATAAAAATCTCATGGTACACTCTTATGAGGGTTTCCTACTGTTTAAAGTCTATATAGTAATCACTACTGTTACTACCTTACTATAGTATTCAGTTCAGTCACTCAGTCATGTCTGACTCTTTGCACCCCCATGGACTGCAGCATGCCAGGCTTCCCTGTCCATCACCTGAGTTTGAGAGCTTGCTCAAACTCATGCTCACCAAGTCGGTGATGCCATCCAACCATCTCATCCTCTATCGTCCCCTTCTCCTCCTGCCTTCAATCTTGCTCAGCATCAGGGTCTTTTCCAAGAAGTCAGTTCTTTGTATCAGGTGGCCAAAGTATTGGAGCTGGAGCTTCAGCATCAGTCCTTCCAATGAATATTCAGTACTGATATCCTTTAGGATTGACTGGTTTGATCTCCTGGCAGTCCAAGGGACTCTCAAGAGTCTCTTGAAGTGTAGTAATGCTACAGAATTACTATACAGTAAATACTTAATTCCATGAAAGTATTTTATTGCTTTCAAAGTGACCATACAGTCTACATGATCCCCAGTGGTGCTGAAGCTTTCCACCTCCCCACATCCTCATCAGCATCTGATACCCATCCATCTATATTTTGCACAGTCCCCTGGTGGTCTAGTGACTAGGATGCAGTGCTTTCATCTCCAAGGCCTGGGTTCACATCAGGGAAGATGTGTTTTTTCAGAGCTCCCCAGGTGGTGCTAGTGATAAAAAAAACCTGGCTGCCAACACAGGAGACATCAGAAATGCAAGTTCAATCAGTGGGAAGATCCCTTGGAGGAGGAAATGGCAATTCACTCCAATATTCTTGCCTGGAGAATCGCATGGACAGAGGAGCCTGGTGGCCTACAGTTCATGAGGTCGCAAAGAGTCAGACATGACTGAAGTGACTTAGCACACAGGCATATCTGTATTTTCTCCTCTCTAGATCCCCTGGAGGAGGAAATAGCAATCCACTCCAGTGTTCTTGCCTGGAGGATCCCATGGACAGAAGAGCTTGGTGGGCTACAGTCCATGGGTCGCAAAGAGTCGGACACGACTGAGCGACTTCAAAAAAAAAAACAAACAGTATATTAGACTTTTAATTTGTATTTTATTGATTGTTGGGACGTTGGGACGTTAATATCTCATCTGTGTATTTTTAACTATTAAGGTAGCTCAATCATAATCCTTGTCATTTTTTGGTTCTTTTTCTTGCTTCCTTATAGGAATTTACCCTCTTATTAAAAAGACATTAGCTTTTAGTCCTAAATATTTTATAGATCCTCTCCTGAAATATCACTTACTCCTAAATTTTGTCAATGACACCCTTTATTGTCTTTCATTAAGCACCGACTGAAAAGCTGAAGTGCGAACCTTCCAGACTTCATTGCAGTTGTGAATGGCCAGGTAACTAATTTTGAGGTAATAAAACATACTCATAAACTATTATGTATAAAATAAATACACTATAAAGATATATTGTATAACACAGGGAATATAACCAACATCTTATAAAAACTATAAGTGGAATATAACCTTTAAAAATTGTGAATCACTATGTTGTACACCTGAAATCTGTACAATATTGTACATCAACTATACTGCAATTTTAAAAATATGAAAAATTCAACATCATTGACAAATAAATGCACATTAAAACAAAGAACAGAAAAAAAGATGAGAGCTCTCCAAAATTTTTCCACAATTTAGAAGTTTTTCCAATTCAGAGGATCCAAGAAGCTGGCCCTACAAACATTTTCTCCTACTAGCCTAATTTTAGAGAAGAGAAAACACTCTTTCCATTCTTATTTCAAGTAGACCCTACAGGCAGGGATCCAGGAGGCTGACTGACACAGTAGGAACTTACCTCCTGCTGGCTTTAACTGGACACGCAAAAATCAGTTTTTGAATGCCAAAGAGGCCTATCCTGGCCATTTCAGGGTGGGATTTTCTTTAATTCCCAACTAAATAAACACATACAAGTATACATAAACCTAGCTGGTATCCGCATAGGTGGCTTTTTGTCCAGGAGATGTTTGGCCCTTGAGGCACAATTTCCCATGATTAATTTGGTAGTCTAATTCAGATATGAGATATGAGATATGATCTGGTGGTAGATCACAGATGTGTTGCTTCTGAGTCTAGCTGCCCAAGGAGTTATACTTGGGTAGGTTCAAGTCTTTTACATGGCTCAGTTTCTCCCTCCAACAGTCTAAAACTCCCTGTGACTCAGAGCACTGGATGATCAGGCCTTATCTCCTGCATTCCTGGAACAGCAAGCAGTATTCACTGAATAGTTGTAGTGGGATTCCCCTCTAGAACCACTGCACATCTTTGGCAAGTGGTATTGAGAAAACTGGATAGCCATATGTAAACCAATGAAGCTAGAACACACCCTCACACCATACACAAAAAATAAACCCAAAATGGCTTAAAGACATAAATATAGGACAAGATACCATAAAACTCCTAGAAGAGAACATAGACAAAACATTCTCTGACAGAAGTTATATAAATGCTTTCTTAGGTCAGTCCCCCGTGGCAATAGAAATAAAAGCAAAAATAAATAGGACCCAATCAAACAAAAGTTTTTGCACAGCAAAGAAAACCATAAACAAAACAAGAAGATATTCTATGAATTAGGAGAAAATATTTGCAAATGATGTGACTGACAAGGGCTTAATTCCTAAAATATACTAACAGCTCTTACAAGTCATTAACAAAAAAAAAAACAAAACAAATAACCCAATCAAAAATGAGCAGAAGACTAAATAGACATTTTTCCAAATAAAACATACAGATGGCCAATAGACACATGAAAAAAATGCTCATCATTGCTAAATTATTACAGAAATGCAAATCAAAATACAATGAGGTGTCACGTTACACTAGTCAGAATGGCTGTCATCAAAAAGTCTGTAAACAATAAATGCTAGAGAGGGTGTGGAGAAAACCCTCCCACTATTGGTGGGAAGGTAAGTTGGTGCAGCCACTATGGAAAACAGTACAGTGGTTCCTCAAAAAACTAAAAATAGAGTTGCCATATAATCCTGCAATCCCACTCCTGGGCATATACCCAGACAAAACTATATTTCAAAAAGATGCATGCATCCCTATGTTCACAGCAGCATTACTTACAATAGCCAAGACATGGAAACAAACAATGTCCATCAACAGATGAATGGATAAAGAAAAGATGTTTTAAATATATATATAATTATTCTGTTGTGTATATATATATGTGTGTGTGTTTATAGATCCTCTCCTGAAACATCATTTATAGATATATACACAACAGAATAATTACTTAGCCATTGAAAAGAATGAAATCATGTCATTTGCTGCAACGTGGATAGACCCAGAGATTATTATACTAAGTGAAGTAAGTTAGAAAGAGAGACAAATAACATATGCTATCACTTATACGTGAAATCTGAACAGGACACAGATGATCATGTCTATGAAACAGAAATAGTCTTACCAATGTAGAGAACAGATTCATGGTTGCCAAAGGAAACAGAGGGGAGGGGAGGGAAAGACTGGGAGTTTGGGACTAGCAGATGCAAACTATTATACATAGGATGGATAAACAAGGTACTACTGTAGAGCACAGGTAACTATATTCAATATCCTGTGATAAACCATTATGGAAAGGAGTATGAAAAGACTGTATATGTATAACTGTGTTACTTTGCTGTACAGCAGAAATAAACACAACATTGTAAACCAACTACATTTCAATAATTTTTTTTCTAAAAAGAACCACTACACGTTAGGAGAATTGATCCTCAGGTAATCGGGTAGGTCCTCAGTCACCTGAGAACACCCTGTGGCCCGAAGGAGCAAATGCCTCTTGTTCTTTAGAGTGAATAATCTAGTCTCTCATTTCACTAGCAAAAGTTTTTAGACCATATGTCAACTTACTTTTTCAATTTGAGGCAAATTTAACAAAAGCCTAGCCATTTATGTTTCCCTGGCCCTCCTGCCCAAATTCCCCTAGGTCCCTGCCTAGCAAATGCACCAGTGCCCCTCAAAACCCCAAGTCTTAAACGAAAACTGCTTGGATAAAAATTTTAGAATCATCACTTAAAAACAATGAGATCAAAAACAAAAAAAAAAATTCCAGATATCAGGAGAACTCTCCAGATCATTTGAGAGTACTAAGCAGGTAGGGGCTCCATGGGACTGTGCTGGTCCTGAGTGCCAGTTGGGCGTAGATATCAGGGGTCTTCTGGTCAGTATCTCTGATCTCCTGCTGGCTACATCACACACAAACTCAATGGACATGAGTTTGAGCAAACTCCAGGAGTTGCTGAAGGACAGGAAGCTTGGCGCGCTGCAGTCCATGGGGTCTCAAAGAGTCGGACATGACTGAGCAACTGAACAACGACACCATGCATATGTTGACAAAACCAGTCAACAGCAGATCTAAGAAAGAAATGAAAATTTTCACTTGAGCCAATCTGAAATTATAACCCTCATGACCCTTTGTAAGATTAAGAAAGATTTTCTTCTAAGGAGGTCTGGTTAATGCACATGTATGGTACACAATGAAGGGGAGGGGAGAGGGCCAAAGGAGCAGAGAAAATTTTTGTTTAAATTTTTCTTGCCTTGCTATACAATAAAAATTCTATTTCATCAGTTTCCAGCTCTACATTCTCAAATTTCTTACAAATTCCACCTTTTGGTATTTCCCTCTTGTCTTTCCAAGAGAAGGTAACATGTGCTCTGGGCCCATGAACTTGAACCAGAAGCCTTTGTATGCATCTGAGATATATTTAGATACAGTACCAAGAAGCAAGATGTGGGGAAGAAATTCTTTGATGTCATAGACCTGCACTTGTGGTGGGGGAGGGGAAGGCATAATTGCCAACAATGAAATGAGAACCAGAAAGAAGAAATCGCATTATTTTCAGCAAAGTGCTGATGAAGAGTGATTGGCTAGCAGCCAGTCATTTATCATCACTACACAGTATCTGTATTTTTTTAAACCAGGTCCCTTTTTAGCATCAGAGCATTGTCCCCCAAGTTCATTGGTAAAACTTCTCACCACAAATCAATAATTGTATATAACACTGAGATACACAATGCCAGAAAACTTGGGGAAATAGTTTACACTGAGGGTGTTAGAAGAGCCCTATTGATCTCAGACAGATAGTCTTCTTATGCAAAATGTTAATTGTCTCTGCAAAAAGAGTGTGGGGAACACAAAGGATTTCCCTTCATCGATTACACAAGAACATTTGATTTTACTGGCTTCCTTGATGGCTCAGCAGTAAAGAATCTGCCTGCCAAGCAAGAGACACAAGTTCAGTCCCTGGGTCAGGAAGACTCCCTGGAGAAGGAAATGACAGCCCACTCCAGTATTCTTGCCTGGGAAATCCCATAGCCAGAGGAGCCTGGAGGGCTGCAGCCTATGGGGGGTCACAAAGAGTTGGACGTGATCCAGCAACTAACAGCAACAGGTTAGTGCATTAGGTAATCTGGTTTAGAAATGAAATGAAAGAAACCCCAAGCTGAAGTGTCTTAGACAAAAAGTGGAGTTTAAAGGAAGAACATGGTAGCATCTCATGGTAGCACGACGAGCAAACTAAACTGAGACGCAGCCAGGCCTGGGTCTCTGAACCAGAAACTTGAAACCAGCAGGATAATTGCTTCGAATTCCTCTGTCACTCACTTCAGTTGTTTAGTCATGTCCGACTCTTTGCGACCCCATGGACTGCAGCATGACAGGCTTCCCTGCCCATCACCAATTCCTGGAGCTTGCTCAAACTCATGTCCATCAAGTTGGTGATTCCATCCAACCATCTCACTAGACACTGACTTTTTTCCCTTTCTTGATATGGATTGATATCATCTCCATAATACAGAAATCATCAATGATGTCTTTTCCAATCTTTCTATTTGTAAATTCAGTCAGCAACAAAGGAGGCATGGTCTGTCTCCAAAGCCTGGATCAGCAGTCTGGCCTGTATATATTTTTTTTAATCTCCTTAATTTTGAGAAGCTTTTTCCCCCTAAAGTTTTAAATATATGAAATTATATGTTCTCTATGTTATGACAGTTTTAATCTCTTTTCAATAGTTAGCTTTATTACTAGCTTATAATTAGTGCTGTGCTGATAAATGCTTAACAGATTCTCCAAAAAAAAAAAAGGTATCAACATCATGATATTGTTAGATAGTTAGAATAGGAAAAAGGAGTCCAAAATGGTGGTGGCTAAAAGACAAAGAAGGGAAAAGTCCTCAAAAATAGAAGGTCCGAGGACTGGTGTGAGGATCTCAGGTATAACAAACAGCCCTCCTGGCTAGCCCAATTTACATAGGGTAGGCCCAGTGAGGAGGAGAAAAACACATATAAAAAGAGGAGACAAAATTGAGCTGGGGGCTTCTCTTCTCTTAGAGTCTTTTGGGTTGGCCTGCCCTCATGCCACGAGGATGTATTTTCCTTTGCTTGACAATAAAACTGAGCTATAACACTGGCCCATCCACCCCTTCAAATTTTTGCTGCAGCAATATAGAACTGAGGAAATTAAACACTCCCCCCACAACAACATCACCAGCCCAGAATTAGGAAAAGAAGCACGCATGGCTTCTAGAGCTGGAACAAGTAGCATCCCACACAGCCCTGCTTATAATTCAGTTATTTGGCCTCTATTTGGGTAACAATGCGAAATAGTAGTGAGAGCAGCCAGCAGCCTTTTCTTGATTATGATGCTTCAGAATCTAGAGGGACATAGCTTGCAACCTGAATGCTTCACTTAATTAAATGTTAGTGGGTCCCTGGAACTGTGTCAGGACTTGGAAAGAGGGGACGTCCTCATCAGTTAGAGATGCTAACCAAGAGCTGGGGAAAGGAAACGGCCACCGTGTGGGCCCACATCTGGATTTAAGACCACCGTCTCAACCCAGCCGCTTGATTCCAGAGTCTATTTTTGTCCTTTTTGAAGAAAAGAGACTTATTAAGGCAAGGCAACTTATTGCTTACCTGGTGGCTCAGTGGTAAAGAATCCAACTGCCAATGCAGGAGACACAGGAATTTCAGTTCAATTCCTGGGTCAGGAAGATCCCCTGGAGGAGGAAATAGCACCCCACTCCTGTATTCTACCCTGGAAAATTCCATGGACAGAGTGGTGTGGCAGGCTATACAGCCCATGGGGTTGCAAAAAGTCAGACACCACTTAGCAAATAAACAACAACAAGGCAACTTACTGAAGCTCCTTCTGCCTCAGTTTCCTAGATATTAAAAGTATTATTCAGTTCTGTTCAGTCTGTCAGTCATATCCAACTCTTTCCGACTCTTCCCGACTCCATGGACTACAGCACTCCAGGCCTCCCTGTCCATCATCAAATCCCAGAGTTTACTCAAACTCATGTCCATTGAGTGGGTGATGCCATCCAACCATCTCATCTTCTGTTGTGACCTTCTCCTCCTGCCTTCAATCTTTCCCAGGCATTTCAAATGAGTCAGTTCTCTTCATCAGGTGGCCAAAGTACTGGAGTTTCAGCTTTAGCATCATTCCTTCCAAAGAAATCCCAGGGCTGATCGCCTTCAGAATGGACTGGCTGGATCTCCTTGCAGTCCAAGGGGCTCTCAAGAGTCTTCTCCAACACCACAACTCAAAAGCATCAATTCTTTGACACTCAGCTTTCCTTATAGTCCAACTCTCACATCCATACATGACCACTGAAAAAACCATAGCCTTGACTAGATGGACCTTTGTTGGCAAAGTAATGTTCTGCTTTTTAATATGCTGTCTAGGTTGGTCATAACTTTTCTTCCAAGAAGCAAGTATCTTTTAATTCCATGGCTGCAGTCACCATCTGTAGTTATTTTGGAGTCCAAAAAAATAAACTCAGCCTCTGTTTCCCCATCTATTTGCCATGAAGTGATGGGACCAGATGTCATGATCTTCGTTTTCTGAATGTTGAGCTTTAAGCCAACTTTTTCACTCTCCTCTTTCACTTTCATCTAGAGGCTCTTTAGTTCTTCTTCACTTTCTGCCATAAAGGTGATGTCATCTGCATATCTGAGGTTATTGATATTTCTCCCAGCAATCTTTTGATTCCAGCTTGTGCTTCTTCCAGCCCAGCATTTCTTACCTAAGCAGGGTGACAATATACAGCCCTGATGTACTCCTTTTCCTATTTGGAACCAGTCTGTTGTTCCATGTCCATTTCTAACTGTTGCTTCCTGACCTGCTTATAGGTTTCTCAAGAGACAGGTCAGGTGGTCTGCTATTCCCATCTCTTTCAGAATTGTCCACAGTTTATTGTGATCCACATAATCAAAGGCTTTGGTATAGTCCATAAAACAGAAATAGATGTTTTTCTGAAACTCTCTTGGTTTTTTGACGATCCAGCAGATATTGGCAATTTGATCTAGGATTCCTCTGCCTTTTCTAAATCCAGCTTGAACATCAGGGAGTTCATGGTTCACATACTGTTGAAGCCTGGCTTGGAGAATTTTGAGCATGAGATGAGTGCAATTGTGCGGTACTTTGAGCATTCTTTAGCATTGCCTTTCTTTGGGATTAGAAGGAAAACTGACCAGTCCTGTGGCCACTGCTGAGTTTTCCAAATTTGCTGGCATATTGAGTGCAGCACTTTCACAGCATCATCTTTTAGGATTTGAAAGAGCTCAACTGGAATTCCATCACCTCCACTAGTTTTGTTTGTAGTGATGCTTCCTATGGCTCACTTGACTTCACATTCCAGGATGTCTGGCTCTAGGTGAGTGATCACACAATTGTGATTATCTGGGTCATGAAGAGCTTTTTTGTACAGTTCTTCTGTGTATTCTTGCCACCTCTTCTTAATATCTTCCGCTTCTGTTAGGTCCATACACTTTCTGTCCTTTATTGAGCCCATTTTGCATGAAATGTTCCCTTGATATCTCTAATTTTCTTGAAGAGATCTCTAGTCTTTCCCATTCTATTGTTTTCCTCTATTTCTTTGCACTGATCACTGAGGAAGGCTTTCTTATCTCTCCTTTCTATTCCTTGGAACTCTGCATTCAAATGGGTATATCTTTCCTTTTCTCCTTTGCTTTTCACTTCTCTTCTTTTCACAGCTATTTGTAAGGCCTCCTCAGACAACCATTTTGCTTTTTTGCATTTCCTTTTCTTTGGGATGGTCTAGATCCCTGTTTCCTGTACAATGACACAAACCTCCATCCATAGTTCATCAGCCACTCTGTGTATCAGATCTAGGCCCTTAAATCTATTTCTCACTTCCACTGTATAATCATAAGGGATTTGATTTAGGTCACACCTGAATGGTCTAGTGGTTTTCCCTACTTTCTTCAATTTGAGTCTGAATTTGGCAATAAGGTGTTCATGTTCTGAGCCACAGTCAGCTCCTGGTCTTATTTTTGCTGACTGTATAGAGCTTCTCCATCTTTGGCTGCAAAGAATATAATCAATCAGATTTTGGTATTGACTATCTGGTGATGTCCATGTGTAGAGTCTTCTCTTGTGTTGTTAGAAGAGGGTGTTTGCTATGACCAGTCGTTCTCTTGGCAAAACTGTATTAGCCTTTGCCCTGCTTCATTCTGTATGCCAAGGCCAAATTTGCCTGTTACTCCAGGTGTTTCTTGACTTCCTACTTTTGCATTCCAGTCCCCTATAATGAAATGGACATCTTTTGGGGGTGTTAGTTCTAGAAGGTCTTGATTTCCAACAGAAAATTGGGTTAAAGATTTACTGAGCATGACCCCACCCATCAGAACAAGACCCAGTTTCCCCTTCAGTCTCTCCCATCAGGAAGCTTCCATAAGCCTCTTATCCTTTTCCATCAGAAGGCAGACAGACTGAAGGCCACAATCACAGGAATCTAACCAATCTAATCACATGGACCACAGCATTGTCTAACTCAGTGAAACTATGAGCCATGCAGTAGAAAGCCACCCAAGATGGATGGGTCATGGTGGAGAGTTCTGACAAAACGTGGTCCACTGGAGAAGAGAATGGCAAACCTCTTCACTATTCTTGCCTTGAGAACCCTATGAACAGTATTAAAAAGGCAAAAAATAGGACACTGAGAGATGAACTCCCCAGGTTGGTAGGTACCCAATATGCTACTTGAGATCTGTGGAGAACTAACTCCAGAAAGAATGAAGAGACAGAGCCAAAACAAAAACAACATCCAGTTGCTGGTGATAGAAGCAAAGTCCGATGCTGTAAAGAGCAATATTGCAAAGGAACCTGGAATGTTAGGTCCATGAGTCAAGGCAAATTGGAAGTGGTCAAACAGGAGATGGCAAGAGTGAATGTTGACATTTTAGGAATCAGCAAACTAAAATGGACTGGAATGGGTGAATTTAACTCAGATGACCATTATATCTACTACTGTGGGCAAGAATCCCTTAGAAGAAACGGAGTAGCCATCACGGTCAACAAAAGAGTCCGAAATGCAGTACTTGGTTGCAATCTCAAAAATGACAGAATGATCTCTGTTTGTTTCCAAGGCAAACCATTCAGTATCACAGTAATCCATGTCTATGGCCTGACCAGTAATGCTGAAGAAACTGAAGTTGAATGGTTCTGTGAAGACCCACAAGATCTTCTGAAACTAACACCCAAAAAAGATGTCCTTTTCATTATATGGGACTGGAATGCAAAAGTTGGTTCTGCTTATGGATAATCAAAACACTTGTGGCTCAGACATTAAAGAATCCTCCTGCAATGCAGGACACTCGGGTTTGATCCCTGCGTTGGGAAGATCCCCTGGAGAAGGGAATGGCTACTTACCCAACCCAGTATTTTCGCCTGGAGAATTCCATGGGCAGAGAAGCCTGGCAGACTACATGAGGCTGCAAAAAGTCAGACACTACTAAGAGACTAACACTATCTCTTTCTCTTTTTCATGGATAAATAAACTTTCTATTAATCAGCATATATCAATAAATTACCACCTTCTCCTGTCTACCTAGGGTTTTCTTTCTCCATTAGTCCTCACCTTCTTCCAGCCCAGGCACCCTCCCACAACACTCCCCACCTCCCACCCTCCTGACCCACCAGTTCTCTTCAGGGAACATGCCTTCCATAATCCCATTTACAGCCACTCCCACTTTTGCTCTCCACAGACATGCATTTAAAGCAAAATTACACTGGCATGAGAGAATATGAGAGGATGTTTGAAAAATAATGTAGACAAATGGGACAAGCCACTTTATTTTTTTAAAACTCTGCCATGCTTTGTGAAGTTCAGATGTCACTGGTTCATCATCTCTACCATCTTCATCAAAGAAAAATAATAAGCTAAAATGGAGCTTCAGCATTTATGAGAAGCACAAATAAATGTTTTTTAAAATATATGCCAACCATTGGTAAGGGTTTATGTACTTGATCTGCCTCAATTTGTAACATTAAGGAAATATAACCCATTTTGAATTTAAAAAGTCTTAATGAGAAGTGTTTGTGCTTCTGATAGAGGAGACAGATATTTGATAAGATCTGCTTGTGATTTCTAAAACCAGAATTTGTTTTTTTTTTTTTCCCCTCAAGAATGCAACTATTGGGTTTATTAAGTGCTATATCTGAAGAAGAAAAGATATGTGTTTCATATGCAATAAAATATATGACTAAATAACAATATATTAATATAGTAAAGATGTTATTAGCTTTCCAAGACTCTGGTCTATTTTAATCAGGGAAAAGAATCTCTGTTATATTCCTTTTGGTTCATCAGCTTGCAGACACAAACAGTGAGTAGGTATACCTTTAAAACAATCTTCATAGATTAATTCAAAATTCCTCCTCTCAGACTATCTGGAATATCTGGATCTAAGCTAATTACTTACAAGCCAAAGGCTACCTCCTACTCTGCCTGTTTTGTGGACTCTGCACTCAAGCCAAGTCTTAAAAAACAGCAACATCTTTAAGGATAGACTTGCACTCTTATTCTGATTCTACTTAGCCTAGCTCAGGATCACCAGCATTGCCCTATACCAAGCTTCCTGCTTTGGCCACAGATTGGATCCTCAGAGACCAGTAAAGTGAAGCCTCAGTATCTTTTTTTCCCTGAGAAATTACTTTCAACTTCCTGCTTCTTGCCTTTCATTTAGGTCTCCAGAGAATTACCTGAGATCACAATCATGTCCTTTAATAAACTTGGCATTTCAGCCTTTTCTAAGGGTTTTACCAAAACATTGTTTTTATTATACTCAATAATCCATGCTTTAAAAATATTTCTTACTTGAAAGATGAGGCATGAGGTCAGTCTGTTTTTGTTGGTATTTTGTAGTAATTAGACATTCTAACGGTTTTTTGATCATAGTCACAGCGCTGTGCATTTTGTTGTGAGAAAGGCTAGTGACTTCCTAGAAAAAAATTAAGGCAGTGTCACACTTACAAATGTGACTGAAAACTGTTTTCAGAAATTGGGTAAGTTGATATACACAGTACAAGAAGCCCTCATTATCTGAGTCCTGGGAAAAGACCATTTAAATCAAATCTCCTTAAATACTCTCAAGTGAAAAAAGTAAGATACAAAGAAAAGTACATACTAAATGAACATTTTTGTAGAATATATATGTATACACATATAAGACCTGTAGATGAGTCCCCAGGTATTGGTTACCAGAGCTGTTTGTGGAGAGAATGAGGTAAGTGGGGAAAAGAGCGTCTTGAGACAGTTTTACTCTGCACCTCTTCAAATACTGTACCATGTGCTTTTATTCTCTGATTTTTAAAAAGGTAACAAGAATCACAATATGAAAAAAATACCTCTTGTGGGGAATTCCCCAGTGGTCCAGTGGCTAGGACTCCATGCTTCCACTGCAAAGACACAGGTTCCATTCCTGGTTTGGAGAAATACCTGTATGCCAGCACAACCAAAAATGTTTTGAATAAAGAAAATACCTCTAGTGGATACAAATCCAGAATTTGAAACTTTCAAAATCATTGGTCCCCCTGAAGCTTCATTTCAGTCACTGTGACAGGATTCCAGGTGCCCCTTGCAAGCTTTAGATTGACACAGTGGTTGGGGCAGGGCAGGGGATGGAGTTGGTAAGGAAGGTCCTGATTTTCTCGTCAATATCTTAAAAAAAAAAAAAAAAACTAAAAAACAGTGCCTTCTTGTTTTGAGATTGAAAACCTTGATACAGAAAGTACAGGGACACCATAGCTTAGGCAGCTAGAGATATCTGGCACTACTTAAAGTGAAACTCTCAGAGCTGAGTCAGAAGGGAGAATGGGAACATTAATTGGATGTTTGATGATATTAAGGGATGACTGACATTTTATATATGATAATGGTATCATAATTTTCTTAAGTGCTTTTCATTTAGAGATACTTACTATCTCTAAAAAATTTAGAGATTTATCTCACATAAAATGATATGTGAGATTGGCTTTTAGATCCAATGAGAATTTGGATATTTGTTGGCAACAGTTGAAACTGAGTGATAAGTACATGAAGATTCATTACTCTGCCCTCTATATTTGTACATGTTTAGAATTTTCCATTAAAAGAAGAAGCTGAGGCACACTTTACACATTGTCTTTCAGTTACTGAAGCTGGTCAGAAAAGAGAAGAAGGAAGCTAAGGGCAGACTGTGAGCCTGAAAAATCCTGGAAGAGCACCCCCCCCACCCCACTCCCGGGTGCAAGGGAAGACAGGACAAAGTAGACACAAGGGTTTGGGGCTGCTCCACAGGTCTCCGGACAGGCTCATGGGAAAGCAGTCCTCTAGACAATGCCCATGAATTAATCACCACCAGGTCATAAGATCTTGGCACCCCATAGTATGAGTCAGGAATAAGGCCAGCTGCAAGAACACAGAAATGAGAGCATGTTTGTCTCCAGATGCAGAAGTGAGGCCAGTTGAGAATCCAGGGATTGGAGTTAAAGGAAACACATGTGTGCTGAGTCGCTTCAGTCCTGGCCCACTCTGTAACCCTATGGACTGTAGCCCGCCAGGCTCCTCTGTCCACGGGATTCTCCAGGCAAGAATACTGGAGTGGGTTGCCATGCCTTCCTCCAGGGCATCTTCCTGACCCAGGGATTGAATCCACATCTCCTGACTTGCAGATGGATTCTTTAGCACTGGGCCACCGGGGAAATACAACCACATTCAATTCAGGAATCACCTGGTTTATTGCACACAATTCACCCACACAAAACACGGGTCCAAGAATCAAAAGTGGGGTAACAAACCACTCCAAGGAGAAGTCAGAAAAGAGGCATCTTAGCATGAGCACTGGTCTTTGGTTCAGAAATGTGTCTTAGGACAAGTGTGAGCAGGAAATAGCCTTGGGCTCTCACAGATAAGCTTCCACCAGCATCAGATGGGACCAGTTCTCAGCTGGGTGGGGCCGGGTCTTCCAGCGAACAGCTTTCCACACACTCTGTTCAGTGGCCTCTAGGAGTAAATGTTAGCCCCAAGGAGGGGGGTCTTTATCAGTGGCTCCTGCTGTTCCAGAAATGTACATCACCTATGACGTTTTTATCTAAAGTAATATTTTCAGGGGCATCCCCGGAGGTACAGTGGTTAAGAATCTACCGGCCAATGCAGGGGACACTGGTTCGATCCCTAGTCTGGGAAGACTCCACATTCTGCAGGGCAACTAAGCCTGAGCACCAGAATTACTGAAGCCCCCGTGCCCTAGACCCTGTGCTCTGTAACACGAGAAGCCACTGCAGTGAGAATCCTATACACCACAGGAAAGAGCAGTCCCCACTCATCGCAACTAGAGAAAGCCTGCATCAGTGAAGACTCAATATAGCCAAAAATAAATGTCTCTTACAAAATAAAATAGTATTTTTAGTTTATCCCTCTAAGACTAAACAACCAGCATGGAAGTTCACATTGGCCACTGTGTGACTCGATTTTGAACTACTTAACATATCTTATACCCCATATGTTTCACACAGGATGAATAGGAATCATAATTCAAAAGAAATCACATCATAACACAGGCCTAAAAATGGAAAGCTATTTATTTCTGTACCACATCAAGTCAGAGGTCACGTTGCAAAGCAAGCAGAGAGGGTCTGTAGCCAGCAGGGGTCCCTGCACACTTCATGGGCACAGGCTTCTTTCTCTCTGACCCTGAGGCAGTCCCTTACCATTTTGGTCCAAGAGAGGAGAACAGCAGGATAAAAGAAGAGACCAAAAAGTGAGCAAAGAATGAAAGCCAGCAGTTTCTTAAGAAAGGTTCTTAGAAGTCTGCCATGAGGAAATCTGAGACCAGGTTGCAAGTGGCACCCATACATACATGTTAGAGCCTGGGTGGAATCTGCCATCTACGAATAACAAAGAACAGCACTCACCAAACTCTAAGCCAGCATGTGTGGGACGTCCAGAGACAGTCACCTTGTAAGAAGCAGGAACATTCACTGCGTGCTCAGTTGCTAAGCCATGTCCAACTCTTTCCAACCCCATGGACTGTAGCCTGCCAGCCTCCTCTGTCCATGGGATTCTCCAGGCAAGAATACTGGAATGGGTTGCCGTTTCCTCCCCCAGGAGATCTTCCTGATCCCGGGATCAAACTCTCATCTCCTGTGTCTCCTGCCTTGGCAGGCAGATTCTTTACCACTGTGCCATCTGGGAAGCCCAAAAATCTCACTGCTTTTCCTAACTGCTTTCTATGGAAAACAGCTGGCCCAGCAGGGCTTGAACAAGAGCCTTTTTATTACAGAAAGTCCTAAAAACCAATTAAGAAGAATACAGGCTTGGGTCATTATGGTGAACAGTCATTTTGGGTTCTTATCGGGATATTATAATTGATGAAAATTGTGTGATCAACACAAGGAGGGGCAGTGGTGGGTTAGAATATAATGTTATCTGAGCTTTGTTAACACACTGATCTAATCCTGTTGCAGGAAGGGGAACTCTTTCCACAGCTCAGAGAGTGGGCTCTTACCACTCAGGAATGAAGTGTCCAAGGAGACACACATGCTGACAAAGAAAGAAACTTTATTGGGAAGGGATACCCAGGTGGAGATGAAGAGAGCAAGGGAACCCAGGAGGACTGCTCTGCCACATGGCTTGCAGTCTTGGGTTCTATGGTGATGGAATTAGTTTCAAGGCTGTCTCTGGCCAACCATTCTGACTCAGGGTCCTTCCTGATGTGCGCACTGCTCAGCCAAGATGGATTCCAGTGAAAAGGATTCTGGGAGGACATTTGGACTGGACTCTCGTGTCTCCTTTTGATCTTTCCTGATTTCTTCTGGTTGAGGGTGGCTTGTTAGTTCCATGTTCCTGACCAGGATCTCCTATTGTAAAATAACTCTCGCAAATGGTTACTGTGGTGCCTGGCCAGGGTGGGGGTTTCAGTCAGTGGTTCCCCTAGCCATTCCAGCTAAGACCACCCAACCTCCCTCATTCCCTCTTCCTTCTCTTGAACTGTTCCAGTGTTTTATAAATGTGTTTTATTTTTTTAGTTTTCAACACAAGAATTAAAATTAAAACAGATTTGAATTTTAAATTAATCAATTTAATTGATGAGTTAATTCAAGAATGAAAATTAAGGTGCACTCTGTCCTCTAGTCCACTGGTTTGAAAATGTGGTCCTCACCAGCATCACTTGTGAACCGATTACAAAAGCAAATTTGGGTACTCCACCCCAGACCTACTGAATTCATCCAAGGGATTCTGAGGCACAATAAACTTTTGGAACCAGTTCTTTAGTCCAGTAACTTTCAACTCTGGCTGCACACTGAAATCACTTAGAAAACTTGGAGAAGTACCACTGTCTGCGTCCCATACCCAGAGGTTCCAATTTGGTTTAAGGTGTTGTTTCTGGAAATTTTGAAATTCACCATATGGCTGTAAGGAGAAGCCAAGCCTGAGAACCTTTGGAAAACTCAGCAGAGGCCACAGGACTGGAAAAGGTCAGTTTTCATTCCAATCCCAAAGAAAGACAATGCCAAAGAATGTGCAAACTACCATACAATTGCACTCATCTCACCCACTAGTAAAGTAATGCTTAAAATTCTCCAAGCCAGGCTTTAGCAATACGTGAACCGTGAACTTCCAGATGTTCAAGCTGCTTTTAGAAAAGGCAGAGGAACCAGAGATCAAATTGCCAACATCCACTGGATCATCGAAAAAGCAAGAGAGTTCCAGAAAAACATCTATTTCTGCTTTATTGACTATGCCAAAGCCTTTGACTGTGTGGATCACAATAAACTGTGGACACTTCTTCAAGACATGGGCATACCAGACCACCTGACCTACCTCTTGAGAAACCTATATGCAGGTCAGGAAGCAACAGTTAGAACTGGACATGGAACAACAGTTCAGTTCACTTCAGTCACTCGGTCGTGTCTGACTCTTTGCGACCCCATGGATCACAGCACGCCAGGCCTCCCTGTCCATCACTAACTCCCGGAGTTCACTCAGACTCATGTCCATCGAGTCAGTGGTGCCATCCAGCCATCTCATCCTCCGTCGTCCCCTTCTCCTCCTGCCCCCAATCCCTCCCAGCATCAGAGTCTTTTCCAATGAGTCAACTCTTCGCATGAGGTGGCCAAAGTACTGGAGTTTCAGCGTTAGCATCATTCCTTCCAAAGAAATCCCAGGGCTGATCTCCTTCAGAATGGACTGGTTGGATCTCCTTGCAGTCCAAGAGACTCTCAAGAGTCTTCTCTGACATCACAGTTCAGAAGCATCAATTCTTCGGCACTCAGCCTTTTTCACAGTCCAACTCTCACATCCATACATGACCATAGGATGTGGATCACAATAAAGTATGGAAAATTCTGAAAGAGATGGGAATACCAGACCACCTGACCTGCCTCTTGAGAAATCTGTATGCAGATCAGGAAGCAACAGTTAGAACTGGACATGGAACAACAGACTGGTTCCAAATAGGAAAAGGAGTACGTCAAGGGTATATGTTGTCACCCTGCTTATTTAACTTATATGCAGAGTACATCATGAGAAATGCTGGACTGGAAGAAACACAAGCTGGAATCAAGATTGCTGGGAGAAATATCAATAACCTCAGATATGCAGATGACCCCACCCTTATGGCAGAAAGTGAAGAGGAACTAAAAGGCCTCTTGATGAAAGTGAAAGAGGAGAGTGAAAAAGTTGGCTTAAAGCTCAACATTCAGAAAACGAAGATCATGTCATGGCATCTGGTCCCATCACTTCATGGGAAATAGATGGGGAAACAGTGGAAACAGTGTCAGACTTTATTTTTTGGGTTCCAAAATCACTGCAGATATTGATTGCAGCCCTGAAATTAAAAGATGCTTACTTCTTGGAAGGAAAGTTATGACCAACCTAAATAGCATATTCAAAAGCAGAGACATTACTTTGCCAACAAAGGTCAGTCTAGTCAAGGGTATGGTTTTTCCAGTGGTCATGTATGGATGTGAAAGTTGGACTATAAAGAAAGCTGAGTGCCAAAGAACTGATGCTTTTGAACTGTGGTGTTGGAGAAGACTCTTGAGAGTCCCTTGAACTGCAAGGAGATCCAATAAGTCCATCCTAAAGGAGATTAGTCCTGGGTGTTCATTGGAAGGACTGATGTTGCAGCTGAAATTCCAGTACTTTGGCCACCTGATGTGAAGAGCTGACTCATTGGAAAAGACCCTGATGCTGGGAAAGATTGAGGGCAGCAGGAGAAGGGGACAACAGAGGATGAGATGGTTGGATGGCACCATTGACTTGATGGACATGGGTTTGGGTGGACTCCAGGAGGTGGTAATGGACAGGGAGGCCTGGCGTGCTGTGGTTCATGGGGTCACAAAGAGTCGGACACAACTGATTGACTGAACTGAACTGAACTGAGAACCATTGTTCCAGCCACTTACATTATCTGGGCCTTTATGGCCAAATAAAGCCATACAAATCAACTACATTCTAGGAATGGTGGGAGACCAGTCTTCTTTCCAAATAGAAACTGAAGGTAGTGTTAAGGTTTTCCCTGTTCTCTCTGACTCAGATGGGGAGGATTGAGTTCTCCTACACCTCACTTGGTTGGAGCTCAGCCCACCCCTCACACTTCTTTCCCTCCAACTCCTTGGCCTTTTCTAGCTCTTCTTCCCCACCTAGCCTGCAGATTTAGTCAGTTATGCTAACTGAGGCAGACTGAGCTTGGTACTTCATCAGTTTAGTTCAAGACTGTGGTGGAAGGAACATTATGTATGTATATAATGTATTCCTTGAAGAAATAGTATAGGACAGGCAGAAGAAAAAGGTGGGTGGGGGAAGAGTAGAGGATATGATTCTGGCAAAGCTTTTTGGGGGAGGTATTTTATTAAGGGTTCTCAGATGGGGATGTATGGACTGAGGGCTAGAAAGCTGAAATTTGAGGAGGGCTGTTGGAGGGGAGGTGGGAGATGCAATAATAATTGATTGATATTATCCTAGAATTATCATTAGATTTAGACTTGTAATTATTCTCATAGTACTATTGCTTTTTGAGGCAACTAGAGTTTTATTCCCCAAACTGACTCCACCTCTGCCCTTAGCACCAATTAAAACGTTTCTCTATACATCCAGTCCTCACAATTTGCAATAGTGAGAGAGATTAGCCAGGGGATAGGAAGGAGAGAAGGGACTAACATAGATGGGTGAGAAGATGGGCACACCAAGATGCTTTCTCCTATCAGTCCATAAGTAATACCAATTGTTTCATTACTAAAAGATTAGTCAAAATGCAGTGTGTGCATGCTAGGTAGCTTCGGTTGTGTCTGATTCTTTGTGACGCTAGGGACTGTAGCTTGCTAGGCTCCTCTGTCCATGGGGATTCTCCAAGCAAAAATATTGAGCGGATTACTGTGCCCTCCTCCAGGTGATGTTTTGGACCCAGGGATCAAACCTGAGACTCTTATTTCTCCTGCATTGACAGGTGGGTTCTTTACAACTAGCACCACCTGGGAAGTCTCAAAAATGCAGTACCTCTTCCTAAATATGTTAAAAGTACTTTAGAAACTGGGATTAAGAAGATGTTTGTTTGCAATATGATAAACAGTATGTTAAGTAAATAGCCAACTTCACTAAAGATAATAGATGACGTCACTAATTGGCTACAAACAGCACAATTTACAAGCAAGGCCCAGGGCAATCGGGGTGAATTATCTCATTTAACCATCACAATAAACCTGAAACCTTGGTTTCTTCCATGGAGAAGTTAGGAAGTTAGATTACTTGTCCAAAAATCACATAACTGAAAGTAATGAAAATAAGGTTTGAGCACCCGGAAGCTGGCTCTGGCAGAAAGAAACCTAGTGCTCTTGGAGAGGACTGAGGGGAGAGAGTAGGGGAGGGCACCTGAGAGAATTTGTTCTCACTGACCTATTAGTCTTTGCAGGGTTTAAAACAGGAATGACTTGATGGATAGTTTAAAAGAATTGTTCTGGTGCCCAAGTGGAAGTGAACTATGGAAAGGCAGGAGTGGAGCAAGAAGTTAGGAGGCTGTCACAACCATCTGGATGGGCTAAGTGTGAGGCTAAGATTAGAGTTGTAGCAATAAATATACTGAAGAGTTGGAAATGTGAACTATTTTGCTAAGTATAAACACCAGTTGGCAACAGAATGAGCATGTGACCCAACCCCATCATTTCCCTTGGGCCACAGTGATTCAGATAGGAAAAAAGAAACAGGCTAATCAATAGTCACTGGCATTTTCCCTGAATGTTTGATGAGAAGAAAAAAAAAATCACTCAGTTCCTTTATCTGAGATTAAAGAAAGCTCAGAACTTAAATCCCCCTGAAGAAGAGCTAGAAAGTCCCTCAAAACAAGGGTCCCCAACCTCCCAGTTGTGGACTGGTACCTCCTGTCAGATCAATGGTGACATTAGATTAGACATAAAGTGCACAATAAATGTAATGTGCTTGAATCATTCCCAGACCTCTCCCCTCTCTTCCCAGTCCACGAAAAATTTTTCTTCCATGAAACCAGTCCCCGGTGCAAAAAAAGGTTGAGGACTGCTGCCTTAAGGCAAATGGTCTTTGAGAGAACCTCTAGTCCAGGCAAACTGGGGCTGTCTTCTCTTTAGCACTCAAAGACACGAATAACCAGGGACTTTCCCCACTTTTCAAATCGTAGTTCTAACCTATTGGTGAGTTATGAAATAAAATTTAGTGTGAGGCCAGCATTTTTTCTAATATAATAAAATAAAATTATAGTGTATCACTCATCACAGTTATCATCTCAGAAAACTTGTTTCAATATTACAAACACCTGTTAAGGTGGATTGGGGTGGTCCCCACCCAGGCTCCATGTCAGAGAAGGGCAAGGAGACCCCTGAAATAAAATCATAGGGATCAATAACAACAACAACAACACACCCAAACTGAGCTGTTCCTCACTCCCAGTGGAGCTAGAAAGAAACACGAGGTGACAGTTCTGTTAGGGAACCATTTACCAACACTGCCCACCTTGGCCAGACACAGTGATAACCAATTGCAGGAGCTGTCTCACAACAGGAGGTCCTGATTAAGAACATGTTCCTGCCACTGAAATTAACCAGGAGAATTCAGGAGGGACCAAGAGGAGGAAGGAGATGCCAGCCCATAATATTGTCCTACCAATCTCCTAGAAACCTTTGCACCAGAATTCATCTTGGCTGAGAGGCGCTGGAGCTACCAGTAAGGACCCTGAGACAACCTGGAAACTAACCCTATTACCATAAAACCTGAGACTGTAAGCCCCATAGCAGAGCAGTTCTCCTGGGTTCCCTTATCCTGCCACTCTCCACCCAGCACCACCCCTTTCCAATACAGTAAATTCCCTACATAGGAATGAGTTCCTTTCTGAGAGTGCATTTGTTAAGTCCAATTTGTTGGGAAGTCCAAAAAGCTTCATAATAGGCTATATAGTACTGTACTGTAATAGGTTTAAAATACTTTTCACACAAATAATACATAAAAAATGAACAAGCAAAAAATAAGAAAACATTTTTCATCTTACAGTAAAGTACCCTGAAAAATTCAGTTAGCACAGTACAACAGCTGGCATACAGGGTCTGGCATTGAGTGAACAGGCAAGAGTTACTGACTGGAGGAGGCAGAAGAGGCTGGAGATGGTAGAACTAAAGGATTGTCAGCAACAGGAGATGGAGAGCAAGCTGAAATTTCACTCATTCCTGACGTTGATGGCACAGGTTCTGGTTCCTTGCTGGATTCAATTCTATCCACCCTCTTGGAAAAAAAAACAAAACAAAACAATCCAGTGATGTCTGGGGAGTAGATCTTTTTTTGATTGTTATAGATGACATGGTAGCACTCTATAGATGACATGGATTGCACTCTGAATGGCTGCTACAACTTACGTGTAGTGTTCTACGTTCCAGTCCTATGGCCCAAAAACTAATAGTGCCTCCTCAAATAAAGAAAATCCCCTTCCCGTTTCTGCTTCCTGCATCAGGAATCTCACTGGTTCTTCAGTTACTTCTTCTTCCTCTTGTCTTTCTTTGTCATTTCTCTGAGTCTTCAATTTCATCATTAGTAAGCTCCTTTTGTTGCACAGCAAGTTTTATCATTCTTACTTGGCACTTCTTAGCAGTACCAGCTATACCGCTGCTGTTTTCATGCTTGCTTCAGGACATCCTGGGCTTGAAATAAGGTTACCGTACCACTGTACTCTACACAGTACTGTAAAGTACACAACACGACAACCACTTGTAGAGGACGCACGCATGTGAGAGTGCCTGCTAGACAAGTGAACGAACTTAGTGACTGGACATGCGAACACATCTTTTCATTTTTTAAACTTTGCAACTTGCAAGTTTGTATGTAGGGGTCTTACTGTAAGGTCTTTCGTTTTGTCAGTACTTGTGTCTTTTCAGATAATTCATTTCCAAGTGTTAGACAAGAGCCCACTCTCAGGCCCTGGAATGGACCCTCTGCCTACAACAATTCTGGGTCTCTGGGGCTCTTTGGAAAAGAAGTCAAAGACAGAGTCCAGAATATGTCCCAACCCAGCTCTTCTAGGACAGATGTGACCTTTGAAGTGGCTGACTCAGTAAAATTTTGGAAATACAACAACCTGAAAGCACCTGAATGGTTTGAAAAGGAGCCATCATGAGCATTTAAGACTGGAGTGTGGGAAACTGCAGTCTAGGACAGTGTGGGTGTCATGGAGAGGGAGGGCACAAATTTCAGATTGGATGTGTGAGGACCCAACATTCTAAACAGTCATTTCTCTCCTTACATAATCGATTCCAGAAAGTTCATAATCTTAGAGAAACCGTTACTGGACCAAACGGGGGTCTGCCCACCCATGTGTAGTAAAGGCAACCCACTGACAGGGCTGTGGAGAAGGAAAGTACAGTGTTTACTGCAGGACACCAAGCAAGAAGTCCAGGACAGTTAATGTCAAAACCCCCTAAAGCCCCGATGGATTTCAGTAAAGCATTTTTAAAGGCCAGGTGAGGAAGGAGCATCCCAGGGCTTGTGACCAGCTCATGCACAATTCTGATTTGTTGATGGTGAGGTAAGAGAGTAGGGTCGCTGCGATTATTATCAATCCTTAGGCAATAGCAGGCCTAGGGGCTATATGTTCATGGTCATCAAGGAGTTAACTTCTTCCATTTGGTAGGGGTTTTAGCATCCATAAAACAACTCTGGAAATGTGCATCAGATACTACTATCTACACACTTCAGAGAGGAGCTAAAGCAGAGGATATAGGGGAGGCGTCTGTCCCAGAAAGGCCCCATAGGGTTCTGTGTGGTTACAAAACTTGATACTTTCTGACTGATCCTACTGGCACCTCTTTAGCCATCATATATACCATACCACTTTGACAACCACCCAATACACCAATTATTTTGAGCATTCCAATTAGAGAAAAAGGGCTGCCCTTATGGCTCAGCGGTAAAGAATCCGCCTGCAATGTAGGAGACACAAAAGACACGGGTTTGATCTCTGGGTCAGGATGATCCCATAAAGGAGGAAATGGCAACCCTCTCCAGTACTCTTGCCAGGAAAATCCCATGAATAGAGGAGCCTGGAGGGCTATGGTCCAGTGGGTCGCAAAGAGTCAGACATGACTGAGCACGCAAGCATGCATTAGGACAAACATCAATCACCGCTAGCGATATCCAACTCAGTGAAAGGTTCTGTTTTTCAAGAAAGTAAAAATGAAAAATTTCTTTCTTTCCCAGTATCTTTGTCTCTCACATTTGAATTTCATGTCAAAATATCTCAACCCGGCGTCTCATTCTTTTTCCCAAGACAGTTATCATTATCAGGAATTTTACTATAGTAAAGATATTAAATAATGAAAAAGACACTGTTCCTATTCACAGAATGTAATAATGTAATTTATAATTTACAACTCCTCATTGTATATACTACAAAATAAATGTACAATGTAGTCTCTGATCATCACAGATATTTGGCTGAGAAACAGTATTATCCTCAAGTAAAGGCTAAAAATCTGGGGCTTTAAAGTGCTTAATAACACCCCTTTGAAGCCGCAAATTTATTTAGCATCAAGGTCTACAAAATATACCCCCAAATCAATTTTAAAAAGTTGCCTAGCAACAAAGTCTACCAAATTGCCTCTTCTTTGGTCATTCTGACATTTCTCACACGGAAGGCCTCATTCATCTCACTGGAGGAGTCTAGAAAGGGATGAATTTCTGACGGACAGACAGTCAGGAGGGCAGCATTACCACCTTCTATGGGCAACTCAGGACAAGAGAATGGACACAAAGGCTCCAAACAGGAAATGTTACTGTTGATATAGATGAGGGCATCATGGCTAACACCAAAAAAATTGATTTCTTCCAACTCAATGTCTAGAAAAATTCCTACTCAGCTAAGGCAAAGGCTTGCAGGAATTCTGATTTCTGGGACAGAGCAGGTATATATTGTCCCAGCCTTCATGCTGATGACCCAGAAGCCATGTTCAGAGGAAAAACCGCTCTTCCTCTTCCTGGCAACCAATTTTTTGCAGATTCCCAGAGCCCACTCATTACTCTTCCCCACTTCTACCTCCCAGTAATGGCAGCCAGAGGAGAAGCATGGATTATCCAGGACACAAGCCCTGTAGGAAAATCTCGGGATCTTCGATCAGGTTTTGGCCGATCTTCCCACACTGGCCACTCCTTAGGGCCTCAGAGAGGACGAGAAAGGGGTTGGTGGTGGCTGCACCCAGAGTTATGTCCTCTCAGAACTTCAGGTATTCATTATTCCTGTGTAGACCTTCTTCCAGTTGGGAACCATGTTGTGCCATGAGAAGAATCAGTTCTCTAATATTCCATTCCTCCAAAGGAGGATTCTCAGTGACAGCTCGGCATACAGGGCAGATCAATTTCAGATCCTTCTGTTCTCCCATCCAAGCTTGTGTGCAATGAAAGCAGAAAGTGTGGGCACAGGAGAGAGCAATGGGGTTGAGGTATACCTCCTGACAAACTGGACAGACTGCCTCCTCTTACAGATGGTGGGACATGGTCTCTAAGGCTCACTCTTCAGGAGAACTGAGCCAAAATGGCCCTTTATTAGCTTCTGGGGGTGATCAGGAGCCTTCAGTACATGATCAGCTCTTCAGTAATCAGGATGTACCTAAATCCAATACAAAAATTAAATAATATAAATCTTTCTATAGTTTATACATGAAAGTGACACTAAGTCACCAGAGAGTCATAGCAAATGCACTGTCCATGAGGAAAACTATCCAAAATTTAAGTGATCACAAGAAAGAGAAATAGGACAGTGGACATTATTTTTTCATGGGGGAAAGCTTACCTTTTCTGGAGACTTCTGGGTGAAGTCTTGTCTGCTCTGACTGCAGCTTCTCTCCATGACAGCTGAGTTCAGCTGGATCTTTTTTTTTTTTCATTCCACTGGGTCTTTAGCAGGAATCAGGAGTGCAGTCTTCACCCCTAAACAGCATTCCTTTGAAAGTCATTTGCAGTGGAAGAAAAAGAATTTTCCACACCTAAATACAATCATAAAAAGGGGGTACATACTGAATGGGAGAGAGCATTTTATATATCTGGGTTATATATATATATATATATATATATCAGTTTATACACACACACACACACATAATATATATAACTGGTTTATATATTTGGGTTAACATCCAAAACGTACAAAGAACTCATACAATTCAAAAAAAATCCAATTTTAAAAACAGAGAATCTGAATAGATATTTTTCTAAAGAAGACATAAAAGTGACCAACAGGAACAGGAAAATATACTCAACATACCTACTCATCAGAGGAATGCAAATCAAAACCACAATATCACCTCATGTGTGGTGCTCAGTCACTTTAGTTGATTCTGATTCTTTGAGACCCTATGGACTGTAGTCTGCCAGGCTCCCCTGTCCATGGGACTTCCCAGGCAAGAATACTGGGGTGGGTTGCCTCCTCCAGGGGATCTTCCTGACCCAGGGATCGAACTCAAGGATCCTGTTCTAAAGGCAATCATCAAAAAATCTACAAACATAGTACAGCCTCTGTGGAGAACAGTATGGAGGTTCCCTGAAAAAAAAAACACACACACACAAATGGAACTACTATATCATCCAGCAGTTTCACTCCTGGGCATATAGCTGGAGAAAACCATAATTCAAAAACATGCATGCACCCCAATGTTTATTGCAGCACTATTTACAATAACCAAGATATGGAAGCAACCTAAACATCCATTAAGAGATGAATGGATAAAGAAGATGTGGTACATAAATACAATGGACTGTTACTTAGCCCTTAAAAAAAAAATGAAATGCCATTTGAAGCAACATGGATGGACCTGGAGATTATCATATTAAATGAACTCAGACAGAGAAAGATAAATAATCATACGATATTGCTTACATGCAAAATCTTTAAAAAATGACCAAACAAACTTATTTACAAAGCAGACTCACAGACTTAAAGAATGAACTTATGGTTATTGGGGATTAGGGTGATAGGTTGAGGTTTGGGGATTGACAAGTACACACTGCTACATTTAAAATAGATAATGAACAAGGACCTACTATGATAAATAGATAAATCAAACAAACAACCTACAAACAACGAATGCTGATGAGGATATGGAGAAAAAGGTGTGTACTGTTGGTTCACGATGTATTCTGTTGATGGGAATGTAAACTGGTGTAGCCACTACAGAAAACAGTATGGAATTTCCTCAATTGTGCAACTCTATTCTTGGGTATTCAAAAGGTAAGTACAGCCAATGAGAGAGAAATAGTATAGTTAAAACAACCCAGACAGAAATGATTGCTTACACTGATTTAGAGGCTTTCGGCTGATGTCCTAAAGTTCTCAAGTCTGAACTTTGCTCTCTCCAGGCTTCGGTGAAGTGAGTTTGAGCTCAGACAATCTGGCTTTTTATAGTACCTAAACCACAGTCCCTGCCCACTATCAGGATCATTGTCTAAGCTCCAAATCTAATCAAGTGAACTCACTCTTCTGGGACAAGAGGATGGCATGAAATCACATGCCAAATTTCACAGTTCTACAGTTATCCTCTTCGAGTTAAACTAGCAAACCTATTGTCATCTAAATAAGATTATCCAATTTGAGAGTTCAGCTTTAAAAAGTAAAACATTTTGGAGATCAAATACAAAAATGCACTGCTGAAATCTAATCAATTCTTGCCTAATGTAATCACATCTCTGGTACAATGTTAATAAATAGGATCTAGAACCATTTTCATATCCCTAGACTCAGCAATTCCACTCTTGGAGGGTAGCTGTTAAACAGGATAAGAGAGAGAGCAGCCAGGTAAGCTTGTTGCCTTGCCAGAACCTTCTTTTACTTTAAGAGTTTTCTAGTTTAAACAATAAATTATGTAGCTTCTGTATTGGAAGGAGAAAGAACAATGAAAATCACAATGAAGGAGTGCTAAGACACAATCATCAATCAAAAAAGATGAAAACTCTAATTCAAAAAGATGCATGCACCCCAGTGTTCACAGCAGCACTATCTACAATAGGCAAGACTGGAAGCAACCCAAGTGCCCATCAATAGATGACTGCTTTAAGATGGTATGGGGTGTGTGTTTGTATCTAAAGCTATATATAATGGAATGTTATTCAGTCATTAAAAAAAAGAATGAAATAATCCCATTTGCAACAACATGGATGGACCTAGAGATTATCAAAAAAAGTGAAGTCAGACAAAAACAAATATGATATGAAATGGCTTGTATGTAGAATCTAAAAAAAAAAAAAAGATGCAGATGAATTTATTTACAGAACAGAAAGAGACCCATAGGCAGAGAAAACAAACATAGGGTTACCAAAGAGGAAAGGGAGTAGGGGATGGATAAAGTAGGAGTATGGGATTAACAGATACAAACTGCATGCACGTGTGCTTAGTCACTCAGTTGTAACTGACTCTTTGCAACCCCATGGACAATAGCCCAAAGGCTCCTCCGTCCATGGGACTATCCCAGCAAATACTGCCATCCTCTTCTCTGGGGGCTCTTCTTGACCCAGGAATAAAACCGAGCCTCCTCCATCTCCTGCATTGCAGGCAGACTCTTTACCACTGGACAACCAAGAAAGCCCTAGTAACATCATGCTGCTGCTGCTGCTGCTGCTGCTAAGTCACTTCAGTCGTGTCCGACTCTGTGCGACCCCATAGACGGCAGCCTATCAGGCTCCACCACCCCTGGGATTCTCCAGGCAAGAACACTGGAGTGGGTTGCCATTTCCTTCTCCAATGCATGAAAGTGAAAAGTGAAAGTGAAGTCACTCAGTCACGTCCGACTCTTAGCAACCCCAAGGACTGCAGCCTACCAGGCTCCTCCGTCCATGGGATTTTCCAGGCAAGAGTACTGGAGTGGGGTGCCATTGCCTTCTCTGAGTAACATCATAGGTAACCTCTTTTCTTTGTCTGAAATCTGTGAGAGTTGAAGATTTTATGTTAAAGTTTGTTTCTTACCACTTTCTTAAGTATTGAGCCACTTGGGAAGCCCAATGGAGAAGAAACTAGCAACCCACTCTAGCATTCTTGCCTGGGAAATGCCAAGGATAGAGGAGCCTGGTGGACTACAGTCCATGGTGTTGCAAAAGAGTAGAATATGATTTAGAAACTAAAACAACAGCAACAGGGAACTCTCTCCAATATCTTATAATAATCTTCCAAGTAGCAAGTGTCTTTTAATTTCACCATCTGCAGTGATTTTGGAGCCCAGGAAAATAAAGTCTGTCACTGTTTCCACTGTTTCGCCCTCTAATTTGCCATGAAGTGATGGGACCAGATGCCATGATCTTAGTTTTCTGAAAGTTGAGCTTTAAGCCAACCTTTTCACTCTCCTCTTTCACTTTCATCAAGAGGCTCTTTAGTCCTTCTTTGCTTTCTGCCATAAGGGTGGTGTCATCTGTGTATCTGAGGTTATTGATATTTCTCCCTGCAAACTTGATTCCAGCTTGTGTTTCTTCCAGCCTGGCATTTTGCATGATTTACTCTGCATATAAGTTAAATAAGCAGGGTGACAATATACAACCTTGATGTACTCCTTTCCCAATTTGGAACCAGTCTGTTGGTCCCTGTATGGTTCTAACTGTTGCTTCTTGACCTGCATACAGGTTCCTCAGGAGGCAGGTAAGGTGGTCTGGTATTCCCATCACTTGCTCCTTGGAAGAAAAGCTACGACCAATCTAGACAGCATAATAAAAAGCAGAGACATTACTTTGCTGACAAAGTTCCATTTATTCAAAGCTGTGGTTTTTCCAGTAGTCATGTATGGATGTGAGAGTTGGACTATAAAGAAAACTGAGTGCTAAAATACTGATGTTTTGAACTGTGGAGAAGACTCTTGAACATCCATTAGACTTCAAGGAGATCAAACCAGTCAAACCTAAAGGAAATCAGTCCTGAATACTCATTAGAAGAACTGATGCTGAAGCTGAAGCTCCAATACTTTGGCCACCTGATGCAAAGAAATGACTCCTTGGAAAAGGCCCTGATGCTGAGAAAGATTGAAGGCAGGAGGAGAAGGGGATAATAGAGGATGAGATGGTTGGAGGGCATCACCAACTCAATGGACATGAGCTTGAGTAAACTCTGGGAACTGGTGATGAACAGGGAGGCCTGACATGCTGTAGCCCATGGGGTTGCAAAGAGTCAGACATGACTGAGTGACTAAACTGAACTGATGATAACCTACCATGGAAAATAATCTGAAAAATATATAGGACTAGTGGCTTAGCTGGTAAAGAATCCGCCCACAATGTGGGAGACCTAGGTTCAATCCCTTGATTGGGAAGATCTCCTGGAGAAGGGGATGGCTTACCCACTCCAATATTCTGGCCTGGAGAATTCCATGTACTGTATAGAACGTGGGATTGCAAAGGGTCAGACATGACTGAGTGACTTTCACTCCACTGCACTTCCTAGTAGTACAGAGGATAAGAATCCTCCTGCCAATGCAGCAGAAACAGGCTCAATCCCTGGTGATGGACAGGGTATCCTGGCATTCTGCAATCCATGGAGTCACAAAGAGTCAGACATGACTGAGCGACTGAACAACACCAACTATGAATATACATCCACATGCACATGTATCAGTTCAGTTCAGTCGCTCAGTCGTGTCCGACTCTTTGCAACCCCATGAATCGCAGCACGCCAGGCCTCCCTGTCCATCACCAACTCCCGGAGTTCACTCAGACTCACGTCCATCGAATCAGTGATGCCATCCAGCCATCTCATCCTCTGTCGTCCCCTTCTCGTTGGACTGTGAAGAAGGCTGAGTGCCGAAGAATTGATGCTTTTGAACTGTGGTGTTGGAGAAGACTCTTGAGAGTCCCTTGGACTGCAAGGAGATCCAATCAGTCCATGCTGAAGGAGATCATCCCTGGGATTTCTTTGGAAGGAATGATGCTAAAGCTGAAACTCCAGTACTTTGGCCACCTCATGCAAAGAGTTGACTCACTGGAAAAGACTCTGATGCACGTGTATATAAATATACATAAAACTGAATCACTTTGCCCTACACCTGAAACACAATATTGTAAATAAATTACACTACAATTTTTAAAAATTAATAAAAAATAAAATGTTGGATTTGGAAAGTCAATGAATTTTTGTTGCCATGGACAATTTATCTGGTCACTGATTTCACTTTCAGTGAAAGGAAAGGAGCAACCCCACGTCCAAGGAGTGGTGGCTGCACAGGTGCAGGAGGGCCAAAAGGAGCTACTCCACGTTCAAGGTCAGGAGGGGCAACTGTGAGGAGATACCCCTCATCCAAGGTAAGGAGCAGCGGCTGCACTTTGCTGGAGCAGCCATGAAGAGAAACCCCACGTCCAAGGTAAGAGAAACCCAAGTAAGACAGTAGGTGTAGCGAGAGGCCTTAGAGGGCAGACACAAAAACCATAATCACAAAAAACTAGTCAATCTAATCACACAGACCACAGCCTTGTCTAACTCAATGAAACTAAGCCATGCCCGCGTGGCAACCCAAGACGGGTGGATCATGGTGGAGAGATCATGGTGGAGAGGTCTGACAGAATGTGGTCCACTAGAGAAGGGAATGGCAAGCCACTTCAGTATTCTTGCCTTGAGAACCCCATGAACAGTATGAAAAGGCAAAATGATAGGATACTGAAAGAGGAACTCCCCAGGTCGGTAGGTACCCAATATGCTACTGGAGATAAGTGGAGAAATAACTCCAGAAAAAATGAAGGGATGGAGCCAAAGCAAAAACAATACCCAGCTGTGGATGTGACTGGTGATAGAAGCAAGGTCCGATGCTGTAAAGAGCAACATTGCATAGGAACCTGGAATGTTAGGTCCATGAATCAAGGCAAATTGGAAGTGGTCAAACAGGAGATGGCAAGAGTGAATGTCGACATTCTAGGAATCAGTGAACTAAAATGGACCGGAATGGGTGAATTTAACTCAGATGACCATTATATCTACTACTGTGGGCAGGAATCCCTTAGAAGAAATGGAGTAGCCATCATGGTCAACAAGAGTCCAAAATGCAGTACTTGGATGCAATCTCAAAAACGACAGAATGATCTCTGTTCATTTCCAAGGCAAACCATTCAATATCACAGTAATCCAATTCTATGCCACAACCAGTAACACTGAAGAAGCTGAAGTTGAATGGTTCTATGAAGACCTACAAGACCTTTTAGAAGTGAAGTGAACTCGCTCAGTCATGTTCTACTCTTTGCAACCCCATGGACTGTAGCCCACTACGCTCCTCTGTCCATGGGATTTACCAGGCAAGAGTACTGGAGTGGGTTGCCATTTCCTTCTCCAGAGGATCTTCTGACCCAGGGATCGAACCCAGATCTCCTGCATTGTAGGCAGACGCTTTACCGCCTAAGCCACCAGGGAAGTCCCAACCTTTTAGAACTAACACCCAAAAGAGATGTCCTTTTCATTATAGTGGACTGGAATACAAAAGTAGGAAGTCAAGAAACATGTAGGGTAACAGGCAAATTTGACCTAGGAATACAGAATGAAGCAGGGCAAAGGCTAATACAGTTTTGCCAAGAGAACACACTGGTCATAGCAAACACCCTCTTCCAACAAACACAAGAGAAGACTCTACACATGGACATCACCAGATGGTCAACACCGAAATCAGACTGATTATATTCTTTGCAGCCAAAGATGGAGAAGCTCTTTACAGCAAAAACAAGACTGGGAGCTGACTGTGGCTCAGATCATGAACTCTTTATTGCCAAATTCAGATTTAAATTGAAGAAAGTAGGGAAAACCAATAGACCATTCAGGTATGACCTAAATCAAATCCCTTATGATTATACAGTGGAAGTGAGAAATAGATTTAAGGGACTAGATCTGATAGACAGAGTGCCTGATGAACTATGGACGGAGGTTCGTGATATTGTACAAGAGACAGGGATCAAGACCATCCCCATAGAAAAGAAATGCAAAAAAGCAAAATGGCTGTCTGGGAAAAGAAGAGAAACAAAAAGAAAAGGAGCAAAGGAAAGATATAAGCATCTGAATGCAGAGTTCCAAAGAATAGCAAGGAGAGATAAGAAAGCCTTCCTCAGCAATCAATGAAAAGAAATAGAGGAAAACAATAGAATGGGAAAGACTAGAGATCTCTTCAAGAAAATTAGAGATAATAAGGGAATATTTCATGCAAAGATGGGCTTGATAAAGGACAGAAATTGTATGGACCTAACAGAAGCAGAAGATATTAAGAAGAGGTGGCAAGAATACACAGAAGAACTATATAAAAAAGATCTTCACGACCAAGATAATCACAATTGTGTGATCACTCACCTAGAGCCAGACATCCTGGAATGTGAAGTCAAGTGGACCTTAGAAAGCATTGCTATAAATAAAGCTAGTGGAGATAATGGAATTCCAGTTGGGCTATTTCAAATCCTAAAAGATGATGCTGTGAAAGTGCTGCACTCAATATGCCAGCAAATTTGGAAAACTCAGCAGTGGCCACAGGACTGGAAAAGGTGAGTTTTCATTCCAATCCCAAAGAAAGGCAATGCCAAAGAATGCTCAAACTACCGCACAATTGCACTCATCTCACATGCTAGTAAAGTAATGCTCAAAATTCTCCAAGACAGGCTTCAGCAATACGTGAACCATGAACTTCCAGATGTTCAAACTGATTTTAGGAAAGGCAGAGAAACCAGAAATCAAATTGCCAACATCCGCTGGCTCATGGAAAAAGCAAGAGAGTTCCAGAAAAACATCTATTTCTGCTTTATTGACTATGCCAAAGCCTTTGACTGTGTGGATCACAAGAAACTGTGGAAAATTCTGAAAGAGATGGGAATACCAGACCACCTGACCTGCCTCTTGAGAAACCTATATGCAGGTCAGGAAGCAACAGTTAGAAATGGACATGGAACAACAGACTGGTTCCAAATAGGAAAAGGAGTACGTCAAGGCTATATATTGTCACCCTGTTTATTTAACTTCTATGCAGAGTACATCATGAGAAACACTGGGCTGGAAGTAGCACAAGCTGGAATCAGGATTGCCGGGAGAAATATCAATAAACTCAGATATGCAGATGACACCACCCTTATGGCAGAGAGTGAAGAGGAACTAAAAAGACTCTTGATGAAAGTGAAAGAGGAGAGTGAAAAAGTTGGCTTAAAGCTCAACATTCAGAAAATGAAGATCATGGCATCCAGTCCCATCACTTCATGGGAAATAGATGGAGAAACAGTGGAAACGGTGTCAGACTTTATTTTGGGGGGCTCCAAAATCACTGCAGATGGTGATTGCAGCCATTAAATTAAAAGACGCTTACTCTTTGGAAGGAAAGTTATGACCAACCTAGATAGCATTAACAAAAGCAGAGACATTACCTTGCCAACAAAAGTCCCTCTAGTCAAGGCTATGGTTTTTCCAGTGGTCATGTATGGATGTGAAAGTTGGACTGTGAAGAAAGCTGAGCACCGAAGAATTGATGCTTTTGAACTGTGGTGTTGGAGAAGACTCTTGAGAGTCCCTTGGACTGCAAGGAGATCCAACCAGTCCATTCTAAAGGAGATCATTCCTGGGTGTTCTTTGGAAGGACTGATGTTGAAGCTGAAACTCCAATACTTTGGCCACCTCATGCGAAGAGTTGACTCATTGGAAAAGACTCTGATGCTGGGAGGGATTGGGGGCAGGAGAAGGGGACGACAGAGGATGAGATGGCTGGATGGCATTACCAACTCGATGGACATGATGTCTGGGTGAACTCTGGGAGCTGGTGATGGACAGGGAGGCCTGGCGTTCTGCAATTCATGGGGTCACGAAGAGTCAGATACGACTGAGCGACTGAACTGAACTGAACTGATTTCACTTTCATGAGTTAAAAATCCATAGCAATGGGTCTCAAAATTTTAAAATCTTAATCTCAAGACTTGTCACACTCTTAAACTTGACTGAGGACCCACAAAATCTCAAAATCTTTGTGTTTATGTGAATTCTATTTCTGCATATATACACCATTAGAAATTAAAACAGAAAATTTTAAAGAATATATTTAATCCATTTAAGATAACAAAACTACTATATGTTAACATAAAAAACAGTTTTATAAAAAATAACATTTTCCTCTGGAGCAAAAAAATAGTGAGAAGAATGCCACTGTTTTGCATGTTAGCAAACTTCTGTAATTCCTGCTTAACGGAAGAGTGATGGATCCTTATATCTGCCTCTGCAATCTGTTGTCATATGTTGTTTTGGTTGAACTATGTGAAGAAAATTTGGCTTCCCACAGATATTTAGTTGGAAAGGGAAGAGTTTGCCCTAATTAGTATTAGATGCCCTAATCGGGACTGTAACGGTCAGGAATCCTCTGGCCATTATTGAAGGAACATTGCCGTACAACAAATTTCATGACTCTAAAAGGAAGCCCCAAATCTCAGCTTCTTGACAACCAAAGACCCTAATGATGAACCCAACCATCTTTTTGTGTGGCTTCTGTAATCTCATAACTAATTCATATTATGTATTTAAATATGAATCATCTTCATACCTTTGCCCAATTATGGTGAGGGTTCTTCCTTTTTCTTTCTATTTCAATTATTAACTACGATGATGATGCCAAATCAAGTTGTTCTCTACGGCAGTGTTTGACATCTAATAGGCCCAACAGATGTTTAACATGACAAAAAGCATCATCTCTCATTGGCATACATTTTTCAGCCAGATCCGAATGTGGCTTGATTATACACTGACTCACTGCTGCCTCTGAGACTTGGTAGGCTGGAAGAAATATTTCTTCCCCAGAAATACCTTGATTCTAGATTCTTCATTACTACCATAATGCTGAGTTCAGGGAGAAATGTCATTTTTAAAATTTTCAAGTGCTGGAAATATTTGGAGCCACTTATCTATAATGTCTTAATACTCTCATGACAACATATCAAAAATGTACATGAAGATTTTTTTAATTTTTAGAATAAATTTTAATTACCATTAGTGCTAAAAAGTTAAGATTAAATCACAAAATGAGCTTGTTTCTGTAGCTTCCTGATTAAAAAAGAAATCGACTTTCACATATGCTAGTTAGATAAGACACAGCCTTTGGTGAGAGAAAGGGCATAGTCAGCCCTGTCTAACATTCCTACAAGACGATGATGTGTTTACTTAAACCGTGTTTATATTTTTCAAAAGGCAGCAGCTGTGGTGGGGCAGCTTTTTGCAATCAGCTTCCATCCCCTGGTGTGGACTCATCTCTCTGCTCTGTTCCCCTGTGATACATTAAACTGGACCCTTCTGTGCATCTGAAAGAAGACAGAGGGCACTTCTCTGAATTATTAATGCCACCAAAGCCCGCTAATGGAGCGCCATGCTCTCCTCTTCAAAAGGAGCCATGCTTTGCAGACCTGGCAAGCTCCATGAAGAGAATATTTTAGGCACTTTAGAATATACAGAATGTTCACTTATTGTAAGGGACAGACTGTCTACAAAAAAAGCCAAGGATGATGAGATTCCTTAGTTGTATATTGATAAAGTATAACCTCTACTCTGGTATTATTCAGGACCTCTTAATTTTTGAAACTTCTGATTTTATTTTCAAAAATATTGAGAAAAAAATTGAATAATGTTTATGTGTTTTATTCACAAGGTGTGTTCCTATCTGGATAAGAACTAGCCACAGAGTCCTTTATCTACAGAAAATTACCTATAAAAAACACCAAATTCTAGTCTGGGTCTCCATGTAAGTTTCAATGACCTTGCACACCTGCCTTCAAATAAAGTATTGCTTAGTCACCCCTAGTGGCCTCACTCTTCTGTCGCCCTGTAGGTCCCAGACTCTGAGCAAGGGTCAGTGTGAGTTTGCAGAGGCCAGAGGGAGTCAGTGTGAATTTGTAGGAACAATGACATACACATAACCCTGCCCCTGGGGCTGTTTATCTTTGCAACTTCTAGAGCCAAATATAAGTGTTTTCAGATTATCCATATGTTTCTCCTCTGGTTTAGGGCTGTCGAAATATTTTTGTGTAGGTGAGGAAGTCTAAGTCAAAATAAATTTCCTTTTCCCCTAACTATCTGACATTCAATGTATTATTGAAAGCAGCCTGCAAATCTCTTCAAAAGCCTGGAGGTGCACCACCTGGACCTCAGGGAATTCAGGTAGTTAGGTGAGCCCTGCCCACAGTCCCCTCCAGCTCAGGGGCTCACCAGCCTCCCAGAGATCAGAGACCAACAATCAGGCTCACGAAAAAGGCTGGATTCAGCTGGAATCACCCTCCATGCATCCTCTTTGGATGAGCAGGCCCACCCGCTCTTCAGTTACAGACAAAAATCCCTACTGTGTCCCCTTGGAAGCTGCCCCTCTCTCCAGACTCATCTTCTAGAATCCACAAACCCTCCTTTTAGTCCTTCCCCATACTCCCTTCCAATTCAGGACAGATTAGTTCTCTCTGCCTAGAACCAGTTTCAGCCGGCCACCGGGCCAGCACCCAGCCATGTGGGATTTTAGTTCACAGATCAGGGATGGAACTGTGCCCCCTTCAGTGAGGTGTACGGTCTTAACCACTGAACCACCAGAGAAGTTCCAGAAATCCCGATTATATCCTCTCATAACACCCTGCATCCTTCCTACAAGTAAGTTATCACAGCGTTAGTTTTCACTTATGGATGTGATCTCTTGATTAATTCAAAGTCCCTAATAATATTAACACTTAGGACTTTTACTGTGTTTCCAGGCATTTTTCTAAGTATGTCACATTTTCTAGTATTAAATCTTTGCAGCACAGAAGGCAGACGCTGTTATCATTTAACCTCTCAGATGATGAATTTAAAGTTTTGCCATCACCAAACTGTGTGACCCTGGTGTGTTATAAAGTTTTCTGGATTAAGTATCTCTGGTGTCTTTCACGGGGCTTCCCAGGTGGCGCTAGTGGTAAAGAACCCACTCCCAATACAGGAGACATAAAAGACTCTAAAGATCCCCTGAAGGAGGAACGGCAACCCACTCCAGGATTCTTGCCTGGAGAATCCCATGGACAGAAGAGCCTACAGTCCATAGGGTCACAAAGAGTTGGACACAACTGAAACAACTTAGTATGCAGCAGGCAGCAGTGTCTTTCACAGGAGACAGAAATAAATTTCTACCCTGTTAAAATCGGCATATTTTATGCATACAGTCCAATCCAATTGAAGGGCAGTTAAAACAGGTGCTAACCTAGTTTGTTTTTTTTTTTTAAGTTTCTGGAGCTATATGGATCCATGCTATCTTGACAGTCTCATCAGACTTTACCCCGGGATTAAAAACCCTGGACCCCAGCTATATTTTCTACCATATTTTTCATTTTTCTGACAGTTTATCATCTAACTGAAGAGATAGGTGTGACTTATTGGCTTGTCTATACTTCTAAGTGTCCTTTCTGCTTGGACATTGGCTCTCAGTTTTTTTGCAGTTCTATTAGAGTTCCTCAGAACATTGCAAGACAAGAAATGGCAATGACGAATTAGAAAAGACTGCCCAGTTTGTGTACACAACGCAGGATGCCTTATACAGTCAAATGTTTCAGTTACTATAAACATAACACGCTGTACTACCCGTCGTCATGAGGTAAGTCCAAATAAACTAACCAAAATAACTCTCCTTCAGAAGAGCCAGCTACATCCCAAGTTTTACATACAAACATCCAATGAGCGTCTGCTATTTGTGAGACACACACATTGTTAAAATACTGAGTCGACCCTCAAACAGGAATGATACTGCTGACGGCCTATATGTTACAGCACAATTAACAGAGGTAAGACAAATATATGAGAAAGTAAATAATACTGTTAAATAGACAAGATGGTGTGTGGTATGTGCTGGACTACTGGTTACTCAAACATCTTTAAACCACATCTATATATAGATAACAGAGGACAGCATAGTTTGGTCTGTTTTTAGACATCCTCTTTTCAGAATCTTCATACCTATTAATGCTCATTTCTTAAAATGGCATCAAAGACCATTGAAAGCTATGTCAACTAATCTATTCTACATGAATGGACTGGAGGTACTTGGTATAGCTTTATATTCTAACCAAGCTCTCCTCGCATCCTAAAATAATTCCAATTATCCACGATTGCCCACAGGAAGTGTCTAATAAGTATTATGGACTGATAGTCTGTAATGAATTTCTTTATTGATTCCTGTACTTCTACCACTTCCCAGCTGGCGCAGTGGTAAAGAATTCACCTGTCAATGCAGGAGATGCAAGAGATGCCAGTTTGATCCCTGGGTTGGGAAGATCCCCTGAAGGAAGAAATGGCAACCCACTCCAGTATTCTTGCCTGGAGAATCCCGTGTACAGAGGAGTGTGGTGGGCTACAGTCCATGGGGTCGCAAAGAGTTAGACACAATTGAGCACACGTGCACTTATACTTCTACCACAAATAATGTACTGCTATCTGCTGTGATGGCCCTGCCATTGGTGGCAGGGGGACATCTAAGTGCCTCTGTTGATGTGAGGCATCTAAGTTCTGAATCTCTGCAGACTTGGAACTGGAAGGGGCATGAACATGTAAATGAAAGCCTAGAAGATTAGAAAAGAGGGCCTAGGGCGGGACCCTGGGCCCCAGCACCATTTAAGGAAGGGGAAAAGTAACTCCCAAAAGATCATGTTAAAGACACGGAGGAAGAGACTCCTGCAATTGACAACACAACTCTGGAACCCAAAGGCCAGTGGAATCAACCCTTGAGAAGATCTAGCAGTTCAGCCTAACTGGAGCCAGAAGAGTGAGTCAGGCCAGGAAAAGCCAAAGCTAGCAGTTCCAGGGGACTGCGTAATTGGACACAGGTCTGAACTCTAAATGGGCAAGGAAGTCTGCGAAAAGAAATTTGATGTAGCATATTAGTCCAAGTGAGAAAGGCCAGGCAACCACATACACTGCAAAATGGAGGTCAGAGCAAAGCTCCCAATTCAAGAACACAAATCCAGATAGGAGGAAAGGGTGGGAAGGCATGAGCATGTCTACTTAAAGTATTAAATTTCAATGTAATACAGTGTTATACACAATTTTTGCATAATATCTTTCCTCTAAAAACTTCTATTCTAGGGAAATTCTCTTAAAAAAAATAATACATCACTGGTATTGACCAAGGTCTCCTCTGCTAGTGTTTAAAATGAGAAGCATATTAGAAATGATTTATTTGCTTACTAATAAAGTAATCACAGTCTTAAAATCTTCAACAAAACTATCCCAGATGCCTCTCTTCTGTAATAAAAAATTTTAAATTATCTTACATATATTTTAGGCTATTGGAAAAAAATCACTAAGTTTTAGGGGAGCTATTATGCAAAAATATAAAAATGCTTTAAAATAATCAAAGAACAGTCACCTAATTAAACATGGCCTTGAAGGTATATACTGATGCTCAAATCAGTCCAGCCAGGATGTTGAAAAGTCAAATCACAAAGTATATCCAGCTTGTGCTTATGAAATGTCCAGAGGATTTATCTGTAGGTTGCCCAGAGTGATCTTGTTCAGGGATTAATAAAAAACGAAGCACAGTGAGGTCAGCACATCATATAACTGAAAGATTATTCCATGCATTGAAGAATTTTGAAGTGCAGATTTTTTTTCAGGCTTAAATTAAAGAAGCTTAAGATTCTTTGGTGTCAAAGTATTTCAAGTAACTTCAGTTTACTGATTCGGCAAAACTAAGTTTCTGTGGAGAAATCTTTTCCTAGGAAGATGCCCTCTTCCTCTGACTGGGCTGGAAAGAACACTCCTGTCCAGAGATTCCATCTATTCCCAGTCAGTTGGAATCTGCCGTTGCACACTGCCATCTACCGCGTCTCTATGGGAACTGGAGCCCCAGACTGCAATATTTTTTATTCCAACCTTGATGGCAAGGAAACCAACTCATTTGTGGGAGGTTTTATGAATATTAGAAAAAGATATAACCGAGAGATGTGCACTTACGCAGTTAAAATGCATTGAGATTCATAGGATGATGATTTTAAGAATGGCAGGGTAAAATTAGACAAGAAATTGTCTCACTTGGGGAAATCAACTTAAAAAATCTCTAATCCCTTTTCTTGGCATTCCAGAGAACAGGCAAAAAGGCATTCTGTTTTGGTTTTTGTAAAAAATCAAATCCGAAAGCATACAATTCTAAGATGACTGAGTTATGTATATGTACACATAAAAAGAAAAAACTATCTTCATGCATATCTGTTTTATTTGCTCTTCTAACATTATCAGGCATTAACTGTCCGAGGTTCAACAGCCTATACTTGTCCATCTGCTCCTATTTTTCATCTTGGTGCCTAACTTCTGGTCGTTTCTCTGCAGTAGTGAGGTCAAAAAAGAGGAGACAGTACATAATACTGAACTCTGACGCATAGGGTTGTTAGCCAAGATTGTCAGAAGTTCTTATAGGTTAGTGGGGGCAGAGATTTTGAAATTCAAATAGAATTTTAATATGGATTTAATTCATCAAATCATCAATACTACTAAAAACTGAATAATGGGTGAATTTCAATGTAATAGTTGATTATAATCTGCACTAGTGCATGGTCTGTAGACAACTAGTACCTAATACTAGTAAGCCCTGGCAAGACCATCTTTGCAAGGAGTTGACTAGCTGCAGAGAAGCACTCTGCAATAGCAGAGGGCTTGAAATACCATGATTCCAAGTGCAAATTTTTCCTAACATGTTAGGCAGGGTCTTGTAAAAACTACTCTGGGGAGAATAACAATATAAGATGACTCCTGCAGTAGGTAAGAATTCAGTCTCTGGGAAACAAGCATCTGAAAAGAAATACGAGTCACAGAAGCTCAGGGTGGAAAAGAGCAAGGGTGTTAGAAAAGAAGAGAGAGGGGACTCCCACTGTGGGGTTTTGGTCTGTGTTGGTTCTTACCGTCTTGCTCCTCAGTCCAAAAGACTGAGAGGGCCCCAGCATGATTTTTTTTTAAGTTAATTATATCAAAGGAATGGACAGTTTTGTTTTGTTTTTGGCAACCAGTTTACTGAAAGAATTTTTACAAAGAAGACTTGTTTTTGAGTCTTCAGATCTCTACACATCTTTCAGAAATGGTCTGAAGTCCCTTTGCAAGGAAAGGTAACAGTGTAAAAGCGTGAGCTTCCCTTGGGTATGGGAGAACTGAGCACGAATTCTGCACTTCGGCTGTTAAAGCCTTTCTTTTCTGCTCCAGGCTGACCGGACAGTTCAGAGCAACCCAGTCTCTGAGAGTTAGCTGAAGCTTCACTCTCCTAACTGTGAGCACCCACCCACCACAGCCCTCACTGCTCCAGGGACTAAATAAAATCATCAGTTTCTCTCTCCCTCAGAATGAGATGGGTTTATAAAAGAGAGACGTTTTTTATCCTTTATCGTAATCTAAATATTTATCTCATGTTTCTGAATAACTTCCAGAAAGGGCAAACCCAAGCAAAATGTCATTTGGACCCCTAATTTTAAACACCTGCCAGTATCATGTTCAGACAAGTTCAATCAGAAACTTTCCAAGCCTCTGATTTCTCCTCCTCTCTCATGTGCTTGCCCAAGGCACTCACTTCTCACAGCCAGACATACCTCCCACCACTTCGGCTGTTACCCGAGGCTGAGCCACCCTTATCTCTGGCCCCAGCTGCTGACAACAACCTCCTACCTGGTGGGCCTGCGTCTATTCTGCTCCCCTTCCAGTCTTTCTGTTACTCACACCCACCACGCCCTGCCCCTTGGTTAAAACTCTTCAGTGGATCCCTGTTGTCCCTAAGATAAAGACCAAAATCCTTACCCAGGCCCACAAAGCATGTATTGCTCTGCGTCTGGACACTGTCTGCCTCTGTAGTCTTAATTCCCATCACTCTCCTCTGTTCTCCATACTAGGCTCTTCCTTCAGTTCTATGGTGTGCTAAGCCCCTCCCCACAGTGCCAGAGCATGCACTGATGAAATGCTGTTTTGGCCTGAAAGGCTCCTCCCTCCTTTAAGCATTACTTCTGAAAAGCTTCCCCTGAGCCCAGGCTTAAGTCTTATGCCTTTGATAAACTATTTTATTGAACTTCATTTTGGAGCACTTATTCTAGTATATAATTATTAACATTGTATCTTTACTGCTACCAAGTGATCAAATTACTGAACATGATTATTCATTTATAAGGGCCTGCCTGGTGGCTCAGATGGCAAAGAATCTGCCTGCAATGCAGGAGACCCGGCTTTGATCCCTGGGTCGGGAAGACCCCCTGGAGAAGGGAATGGCAACCCACTCCAGTATTCTTGCCTGGAGAATTCCATGGACAGAGGAGCCTGGTGGGCTACAGTCCATGGGTCGCAAAGAGTCAGACACCAGACATATTCACTGATAATCCAGCTCTCCTGGTAGACTATAGATTCCATGAGGACAAGAGCAGCTTCTACTCACTTTTATATCCTGAGCATCTCGCCAGCATCAGCTTCATAGAGGTATGCTCTACGTAGACTCCTGAATCTCCTGTGAAGGGAAGACCTTCAAAATATGTCTCTTGGTAACTTATATCAGAGATTCTTGTAACATGGTTAAAACACTTGACTAACAATTAGAGGAAATCTAAAACTTCCAGTGTCTCTGAGACAGGTTTAAAAAAAAAAAAGCCTTAAGTTCACTCAAGTGTATAGAACTGATGTTGTGATTTTCATCAAGACAAGCATTGTTGAAGTAAGATGGAGAGAAATGGTGGCCAGATCCTGAGCGGCAGACCATGGAAAGGCTTGTCGACTGGAAAAACACACACACACAGAACATAAAAGTTGAGAATTATGTTCTATTTGGCAGATTTTCAGAGGACTTAAGCCTGGAAAATAGCCTCTCGGATCACTCCCAGGAACTGCTCCAAAGAGATATGGGAGAAGCCAGGACATAGAGGAGTTTTTGCAAAAAAAAAAAAAAAAAAACAGATAGAATAGAACATCAGAGATGACTCTTAAAGAAAACCAAACATCTCAAGTGAAAGAATTTAGCACCTTTCTGTGTAAGAGAAGAGAGTCTGGGCTCACTGAAATCATTCCTTTGCTAAGCACCTTAGCTACCTAGGGCCTCTATCTTTTTTTTTCTCCATCATGAACCCCTGTCAGGAGGCATAGTTTGGAGTGGTTTCTGTGCCTGCTGGCTTGATGGCAGCAATATCCTTTGTTTACTGACATGGCAGGCACATTCTTGGTCCACAGCTAGAATATCTGGCTTTATGTGGTAACTACATCCCACTGTCAAGCTTCTACAACTAAATTCCTTGACTAGGTCAATGTCATTCATTTTGTTGATTTATGTCCATGTAAATATTTTATTCATGGATTGAGATAGATCTAGGTTTGATTTCTGGGAGCCCCTTCTTAGCTGTGTGACCAGGGAAAGTTATTTAACCTCTGTGAGACCCTGTTTTCTCATCTGTAAATTAGGGGAAATAGAGCTTACCTTATAGCACTATGAGTCAGAGATAATGTATGGAAATCACCTATCATTCTGGCATTTAGTTGCCACTCTAATCATTGAAATGGTTATACCAAGAAGAGGCAGAACCACCAGTGGAATTTATATATTTAGTGCCATTTACTTAACATCTACTCAACTAAGAAAAAGCACATTTTCTTTATTTCCTTTACCATCTACTCACTGTATTAAGCACCAGGATTCATAAGTCATTCAATAGTTTAACCTCTTGATATTTAATTTAAGCTGTCTCAATATCATACAAATGGTGTTACTATTAACCCAAGCAGTTTAAAAATGAGTTTTAATCCTTCCTCCTCCTGTCTAAGTAATCAGATAGACTCAAAGCTCCTTATAGTTTAAAAGCTCTTGCAAGTTTATAGCACTGGAAACGGTATGTCCATTGAACCTAGTCTTTATTTCCACTTACTAATAAGCACTGACTGGATTATAATCTCCTTATGAACTAGCAGAGATGATTTCTGTGTCCCCAGAAATGAATCACTGACTGAGGTCAGAGTTTGTCCTCGTGGGACTGATGAGAAAATTATAAAACTGGGCCAGAAAGTGAGCAAGTACTCAGTAGAAGTAAAGAAGCTAGTTTCTAAGGTCATGGTGGCAAAGATGAAGATTTGCTCTGGTATACAATTTATGACAAGGGAAGGGTAACGATACAAGATACAAATGAGCCAACTAAACTTTTCATTGTCCTCATCATGGTGATTTTATTCCTGAGTTTACAGAACAAAATCAGTAATAGATTGAAGGCAAAGGCCTCTAAACCCTGAAACTTATATCAGTCTGATTACAGAAAAGCTTATGGACATCTGGGGTATTTTTTTGATGATGATTCATCAACTCAGGCTTCCTAGGTGGCGCTAGTTGGAAAGCACCCACCTGCCAATTCAGGAGACATAAGAGACGCGGGTTCCATCCCTGGGTGAGAAAGGTCTCCTGGAGGAGGGCACGGCAACCCACTCCAGTGTTCTTGCCTGGAGAATCCCATGGACAGGGGAGCCTGGGGAGCTATAGTCCATAGGGTCACACAAAGTTGGACATGACTAAAGAGACTTAGCACACACACAGTTACCACCTCTCCATCCGTCTGTTCATTTTAGGCAATAATAATTTTCAAAACTCTACCATATACCACAACTATGATAGGTGCTAAAGGTATTTAATGAATATCAAGGAATTGGCTCAAGAAATGTATGCTCTGGGCTGATAACCACAACATATTATGCAGCTGCCATACTCTTGAAGCAGAGGGGGGAAAAAATTGAGTTATGACGAAGGAGCATCTCATCATGCTAGAATAATGAAGAAGGGAGCCAGGACAATACTTCGTTTATGACTTGCATATGCGATGTGCCATACTCTAGCTGATGCAAGAGTAGAGTATACACGTCTTCTATTCCTGCTGAATCCCATTCTCCCTAGAAACCAGAAGGGCACAGCTTACTTCTTCATCTGTTCCTTACAATGCACAGCACAGTGCCCAGCACAGCATTATTAAAGTTCCCGCTGAAATAAATGACAGAATGTTTTTTGAGAAAAAAGTGCAAGCGGCCAAAGTCTGTGCAATAGAGAGGTGCATCTTTCAAAGGTATCAAAGAACTGGGGCAGAATTTTGAAGTTATTTGACTTGCCAATGGGCTACTGAAAACTGGGCTTTTGGGACCCAGGTGCTGATTGTCAGATGCTCAAAAACGATGACCCAGCAAAAGAGCAGAATGGTCAGATTCGTGATTGTTTGTATGCGGGTGTTCAGTTGTTTTAGTCATATCCAACTCTATGCCACTCCATAGACCATGTGACTGAGGAGTCTTTAGAAACTGTGAATATTTTTTTAAAGGTTTCATTTATTTTTCTGGCATGTACACCCTGCTATGTTGTATTTATTTATTTTTGGCTGCACTGGGTCTCTGTTGCTGCGAGGGCTTTCTCTAGTTCCAGAGAATAGGGGCTCCTCTCTGGTTGTTGTGAGAGGGCTTCTCACTGCAGTGGCTTCTCTTGTTTCTGAGCACAGGCTCTAGGCAAGCAGGCTTCAGAAGCTGCAAGGGCTCAGTAGTTGTGGCTCTCAGGCTTAGTTGCTCAGTGGCATGTGGAATCTTCCAGGGATTGAACCCGTGTCCCTTGCATGGGCAGGCAGATTCTTATCCACTGTGCCACCAGGGAAGTCCTAAAAAATGTGAATTTATATCAAACTACTTTTGATATTTTTAAAGTAAGAAGCCCCAAAGACTTGCTTTAAAACTGTGTTCCCAAACCACACACGAGTCCATGCCCAGTCCCTGGGCTATATGGCCTATTAAAGCACAAAGATTCTCCACTAGCTAACACAATCATGGAATTTTTCTTTCAAATTTAAGAATCAAGCCCTTAGTGTAAGTAGACAGTGAGGGGATTTTTTATGAATAGCCTCCCTATTATCATGGTTCATGACTTTTTACAATGCAATTATTGTGGCACATATCATAACATAATTGAGATTCTAGAAAAGGAAATGAGTGGTAACTGAAGGGGCAGTTACTCAAGAAAATGCAAATGCCATTTTATTTGCAAATTAAATTAAAAATATAATGAAGTGGGTATAGAAATTGATTGAAAAATTAATTGAGAGAAACGAATTTGGAATACTTTGTAAGGGACATCTGTAAGAAATTCCTCTGACACACTTTTTCAGAGAGTAAATCTCTTCCTGTAAGCTTAAACTTTAATAGAAGCCAGACTAAAGACAGATCTTTATAAGATGTCAGAGTAGCCAGATTTATACTCTGAGGCCAAATGGTGAACTTGTGGACTTGCCTGGCCTGAGCAACAAGCAATAGGGAATTTTTCAATATGAGCTCCAAATCAATATTTAGGCTAGAGGTTTTTCACATTTGCCTTCTTTTCGCTCTCACTTTTTCTCTCTCACTTTTTCTCTCTCAATCTTCTCTGCCTTTACTGATTGAAAAAAAATAAATAAATAAGTTGAAGACATCAAGACATTTTGCCCTAAATACTTTAGCATGTTGCTCTTAAGAACAAAGGAATTCTCCTTCAGTGACAGTATCATTGCAATCAAGAATCAAGGCGTAAGAATCTACATTCTATTTGTTATACCTCTTAAATCTCCTGATTCTAGAACAGCCCACCACCACTAACAACAATAACAACTTTTTGTTTAAGCCAACATTTTGGTAAGTCCACGCCTGGTGACTGTAGACAGTCCCCCCATCTGGATCTAACTGAGTCCTCATGGTTAGGTTCAGGTCAAATTGGATCATTGTTTTTAAAACTGGATCACAATAGTGTTTACTGCTCATTGTCTCTTTCAAATATAGGCGATTCTTTAAAACAAATAGAAACTATGAGTTGACCTTTTAAAACAAAGTATCAAAATACAGTATCAAAGAGGTAAGAAACTGTAGATTTGTTTACTGCCAATTCCTTTAGGTTAGGACAGTGTATTCACCAGGTGTGTGTGAATCTTAAAATTTCTGAGTATGTTCCGAAGGGATACAACAAGACTTTAGAGATTTACTCAAAACTCCTTTTTCTTCCTCCACTGAGAGATTTTTGAACTTGAGAATTTAGAAAGTGACTGTTCATTATCCAAGCCCTTTTAAAAGAGAAAAAGAAGTGGGTGGCACTATAAAGGGAGAATCTTAGCTGCCGGAACAAGAGACAAAATTTATGACTTTCCCACTGATTCCTCAGCCAATTTTGCCCCTCCTCTGTCCCCACTTCTCCTGAGATTAAAACATGCTTGAATTGGAGTAGTCGTTTCCTTCCTTCTGTTCAGTGCCAGTTCTCAGAGGAAAACATCCATTTTGCTCTTTGGTTCTTGTAGCCCAGAGACTGCAATGAAAGAACCTGCTGCTGCCTCCAGTAGAAGGATTTTATTTGGGGGGCTGCAGGGCAGAAAAGAGAATCGAAGGGTGTGTGTGTGTCAAGCGTGGGTGTGAGAATGATTTTCTCCAGGGCCAGTTAGTTGGCCTAGAGCCCAGAGTGAACCATTCATCCACCTTAAATTGCACCATGAAACAAAGATGGCTGCAGGAAGTCACTAAATGGCCTGCCACTTGCTGCCGGATTTCATTGCTTCTCCTGAAAGGGGGAATAGCCTAGAAACGGATGCAGTTTTCTGTCTCCTCCTACAGGGGGAGTAAAGGATGCACCTCACAGTGGGTCAGTGAGCTGTAGGAAGGGGAGTGTGAGTCATCTCCTGTAAAAAGCTGAGTTCAATCTTCTCTCATATTGTTGTTGTTGTTTAGTCACTAAATTGTGTCTGACACCCTTGTGACCCCTGTAACCTGCCAGGCTTCTCTGTCCATGGGATTTTTCAGGCAAGAATACTGGAGTGGGTTGCTATTTCCTTCTCCAGGAATTGAATCTGAGTCTCCGCTGTTAGCAGGCAGATTCCTTACCACTGAACCACCTGAGAAGCCCACTCTCATATTACTACAGCCCTGTATAACCATATACAAATATACTCACAGTCTTTAATCATAAGTTCTAAGTACTGAGTGGATGGTAAAGATGAAAGGGCTCTAGATACAGACATGGAAACTATTCAGACATTTGATGCTCAAAAAGTAGACTCAACTCAACCCATTTTAATCTGAGAATGCTTACTTTTAACTTCCAGTTGCAGGTTATAAGAAAAAAAGACATGAAATAAAGCATATAAATAAACCTTTCTAAGCTCCTCACAACATGAAATCAATGTCTTCAAACATTTCTTTTTGTGTGTGTGTGTTTATTGTTTTTTTGTTTTTTTGTTTTTAATTTTTATTTTTACTTTATTTTACTTTACAATACTGTATTGGTTTTGCCATACATTGACATGAATCCACCACGGGTGTACATGCGTTCCCAAACATGAACCGCCCTCGCACCTCCCTCCCTGTAACATCTCTCTAATTAAGGACACATTGACAAACAGCATGGTTTTTTTTTTTTTTTTTTAATTTGAAATAAGAAGAGAATTTTGGTCAGGCTACATGGTGGATTCACTGAGCCTAGGCTGGCCAGTTGTCCTGGTTTTCTAGAACTAAGGAATTTCTCAGGACACGGTGTTTGCAGGGCTAAAACTAGGACAATCTTTGGGCAAATCAAGAAAATTGGTCACCCGAGCAAGACTAAAATGTGCATAGTACCTAAAATAGGTAATGTTTTGCCTAGGCAAATTGAACTGATACTCAGATCAAAAAATTTACAGAACCAAAATACTCACTTTTTAGTGAATTTAAAATTCACTGAACAATATCTTAACATTCTAAAGGATTAATGCACCTTCAGAAGAGTCTGTAAACTTCCGATCAAAAATAGGTTGGGATTTGGGAGGAAAATGTACATCAGAAATCTGAAATACTGACATTGGTTTTTATTTTCTAGAAGAACCAAATAAATATCTACTAATTTGCTCTAATTTATGATAACCTCCACACATAAGTCTAGAAATAAATTGCTTTAAATCAATTTAGTTCAGTTATATATAATTATCTTATTTGTATACAGGAGTCAACATGTCTTTGGAAATTGCATTAACTTATCAGAAATAAAGTTTGAACTTACCTTTTTAAAAATCAAATATTAGCTCACTTTAATTATAAGGACAAGCTGAATAAAAATTTTTTGAGCAATTCAAAAATTACAATGTATTTTGTATGTTTTTAAATTTTCTTTTTAGTTTTAACAGTTATTTTTTTAAAAAAGAAGTCTTTGGTAGTTATCAAAACAAGAATCTAGTTATTTTAAAACAGTCTTAGATGCCCTAATCTTGCTAGATGTTCCTCAACAGCTAAAAATTTGAATTGGCTGTCATGACAAATTCAGAAAAGCACCTTTTTTTATTTTTCCAAATAATTCCTAGGACATTTACAGTTGGAATAACCTAAAACATGATAAGATGTTGGTGAGCCACTACTGAAAACTAGAAATCTAATATTTGATTTTGGAATGCTTCTTTATATAATTATCTCATAACAATTGAATTTTCTCTTTGAAATGAAAAGTTCATACTAAAGACTTTGCATGTGTTATCTGACTTAACTCTCAGATAAATGAGAAATATTATCAATCCCATTTTAAAAGGTAAGGAAACTGGGGCACAGAGGGGTTAAGAATCTATGGAAGCACAAACAGTGAGAGACAAGTTAACTCAAAAATTGTCACTCTTAATGAACACCAATCCTGCATTCAACAAACTTTTAAGTGGTGATAGAGGGAGGGGAGCCCATGTGGGAGAGAAGTAGAACCACGTTGGGATGGAGAGAACTGGAAGGACATAGTATTGGAGGAATGGAGGAAATATATAGATTGTTTTAAGAAAGAAAGCATGGTCAGCTTTGCCAACTGCAGCACACAGAGCCTTGGAGAATAAAGACTAAGAAGGGTCAATCGCATCTGGGTTATGAGGTCATTTTGGTGACCTTAGTGAGAGCAGTTAATGAATGGTGGGTTTCAAAGCCAGATTCTGTATGAGGTAGGAAAGCGAAGTCAGGGGTCCAGCCTACTCCTTTGAGAATTTTGAATTCTCAAAGAAAAGAGAGATTTGATGATGGCTCCCAAGAGAAATGGCCTCAAAGCCAGTTTACATTTTTAGAAACCTGTGTAGAAGGAAAGAATGAAGAAAGTGGAGGGTGGGGCAATGACTGTAGGAATAAAATTCCAGAGAGTTCCAAGTGGCCTAAGGGTCATTGATTTAGGTCACTGACTTAGGTTAGTGGCCGAGAGGACTTGGACTTGAGTGGGAGGAGGCTATCCTTTGAGTTAGGAAAACAGAGCATGCTAGCCGGTATAGATGTAGATGGAGGGAGCATGTGGGCTCCTAGCCGGTAGTTGATAGAGGGCTTACTTGGGCCCTAAAGGTCGTCAGAGTAGTGACAGCAAGGTCATCTTTGGAGACAGAGGAAGAGAGCATTAAAAGGGGTCAGAAGGAGTCTGGTGAGGTTGTGGGAAATCATTAAAGGAATGGGAGAGGGAGGCAACTCTGAAAAAGTGAAAGCATTGACAGGAATTTCTGAGCACCCAGCTCAGACTGGAGACCAATTGTCTGCAGTGGCCGTGATCTGCCAGGTGTTATGGCTTTACCAGAGGGTTTACTCTCTGGAGCATGGGAGCAGAGGAGGCAGATAAACTCAGGATTCAGTGGTGCTGTGCAGAAGCAGGGAAAGAATGTAGTAAGCAAGACGCAAGATGACTGGCAAAAGTTATCACGATTCTCAGCTATGCTACTCAGTCTAGAAATAAAATGAGCTGTTGGTGAGGTCTTCCTCTGTGTTCCGTATTTTCCAAAGGCCCCATTCAAGACCCAGGGAGCCAGAAGTTAAATCATATGCTCAGGATATTTCCTAGAGAGTTCAAGGATTTCACAGTCTGGGAGCCTGACCTATAAACACTGTTCCTAGTGTGTAAGGAAATGAACTTTTAAATCAGATCCTTACAGCAGAACATTAGAAACCAAGAAATGCACGCTAACCTCTACATGACCTGTGGAGAAAAGGGATGGGTATGCTTCTGAATTAAAGGCAATATTTGGAGTGTCCTCAGAAGGAATTTCTTCCCTGGACTGTCTCAGTCAAGAATGTGTTCAGCTTAGACAATCACACCTGCGCAACAGTGTCCTCCCTTGGTTCACATCAATGACAGAAATGTCAATTTTTCTTACCAAAATAAAAAATCTTAGGATTGGAAGAGAAGTTGAAGATCATTTAAGTCACTTTTTGTTCCCCCTTTGGAAAGCCCCTCTGCAGTCCAAGAGAGTAACACATTTTGTAAAAATAAATAAATAAAGTCAAAATAAAAACTCATCCTACTCGAGTTAGAACTTAACCTTTTGTTCATTTCCTTTAAAAAAATTATTTACATGTCTTATTCTTAAAAACTTAGAAATAAGAATTTTAAAGCACTTTAGAAGCCACACAGAGACATCATTCAGGAAGAAATTCTTAGGCACTGATAAATTAGACTAACAGATTGTAATCTTTGCAGATTTAATATGACTAAGAGCAGGGATTTATAAAGAGGCAGTATGTCACAGACTAAAATCCTTATTCCAAAGCTTGCTGAGTAAGTTATTGTTAACTTCCCTATATCTCTATTTTTTTTCTGTAAAATAGATAAAATAATGCTATTTTACAAGGGTTTTTTAAAATAAAAACTCTATGCAGATTACCTAAACAGAGAATATGAAATGCAGGGAGTATTTTTGGAAAAAAAAAAAATTGGTCACAGTTGTTTTAGGAAAGGCTTTGCTGAAATTCTCTGTGATTACAGAGAAAACAGACAGTGATTATTCCCTAGATCAAAAGCTGTCGTGGGGCTCAGAGCTGGCTTCCTCTGAATCAGCAGGAAAAACTCCATCTCTGAGCACATATTCTTTACATTTCAAACTCAAGGACGTCAAGTCTGCAATGTCTTCAAATGCTAAGTTTTAAATTAAAGATGTTTTATTTGCGTTTTAACCACCAGATGGTGGTGGGTGGGGAGGCTCCTCAAATGTGCCTGCCTCTCTTCTCAGTCTCTGGGACCTGGAGTGTGCAGTACTCCCAGCCCAGTCCAGGCCCCTTAATACTCAAACCTTGGCTCTTTCATAGCACCTAGCATATTGTTGATTTTTGTCTGTCTTCCTCAATACATCATGACTGTCTGACCCCTATTGGTATTCCCAGTCGTTAGACAGACAGCAAATATTTGCTGAGTGATGAATAAGTAAAACCAGGCCCCTGCCCCAGCCTTGTCTTGCCTTCACCTCTTCAAAACACTCAAATTCTTCATTAACTAATGGGCGCTTCAGCTGATTGAACTGAGGTGTCTTCACGTACATCAGAGAATGAGCCCAATGATTGCACACTCTGCTTCTCTTCCATTCAACATGTCCTGGTTTCCAGCTCATTCTGGGAGCTTCCCTGTCCAGTGAGAAGAAGCTTTGACTAGGAAAGAAATTATTAAAAACAACAACAACAACAACAAGGCTGCCTAGCACTCACCTCAGTAAAATTTCGGTGTTTGGAATAGAGCTAGTGTTAAAGAAATTTAAATTCTTTGATTATGCCAAAAGGTAAAGGATTTGCTAGGTCAGCATGTACATTCTGACTTAAAATAAGTTAGCCAAAAACAATTCAGTTAAGTCCCATAAAGGAGCATGTACACTTAGGAAAGCTTTCAAAGGTTAGGACCTGCATGTTAGGACCTGCTCTACAAGTATCAAAAGGGGCCTTATCTACAAACAGCCAGATAATAAAGGATGAAAGGTAAAGTTTTATGCTTTCTTGGAAATGCCTGCTCAATATCTCAATAGCAATCTGTCTGGATAGTTTTCTTCTCATCTACCTAATACTACCACCATCCCAACTGTATTTTTACCTTACATCAGTACTTTGTAGAATCATTTTTTGTAGTGTAGGTCATTGATTTTTATCAAAGGATTCTTCTGGAGGTCTTCTACAATCTTCAAATTCTGGAATAAAATTACAAGTAATTATTTCCCCTCTCTTTCCTCAATGAGAATCTAACTAGATCTGTCCACACAGACTTTAAATGCCCTCAACAGGGGACCAATTTGGTTCACTCTCACTAGGATATTTGTTCCCACAATCCTGTCTTTGTCAAAGCCCGTGAAACTCAAATTGATTACAAATGCCTACTTATGTGTGTCCTCAGAGGTAACTTGCAAATACTGAAAACCTCAGTGTTCACCCTGGCAAGGCCCTGAGTAATATTCACCCAAATCAGAGTGGCTGTCTTTAAGATTCCTTTGTAAAATACTTAACCTAAGAAAAATTATGAGCTTTCACAAGAAATCTGTAACGTACTTTTGTCTTTAGCTTGGAGCCAGAAGCTGAGAAATATTGGAACACTGATATTGCAAAAGTAAAGCACAAATAAAATAATAAAACAAATTGTTATGATGATTTCCATTGTATACTATTTTCTGTGCTGTGCTTAGTCACTCTGTTGTGTCCAATTCTTTTGTGACCCACAACCTATAGCCCGCCAGGTTCCACTGTCCATGGGGATTCTCCAGGCAAGAATACTGGAATGGGTTGCCATGCCCTCCTCCAGGGGATCTTCCCAACCAAGGGATCAAACCCAGGTCTCTTGCTTTGCAGGCACATTCTTTACCATCTGAGCCAGCAGGGAAGCCCAAGAATACTGGAGGGGGTAGCCTATCCCTTCTCCAGTGGATCTTCCCAACCCAGGAATTGAACTGGGGTCTCCTGCATTGCAGGCAGAGTCTTTACCAGCTGAGCTACTAGGGAAGCCCATATGACTTTCTACATAACAGCTTTATTGAGATACAATTCACAGACATATTGTACATTTTACCCATTTGAAGTGTATAATAGATGTTAGTCTATTCACAAACTTGTACAGTTATTATAACAATCAATTTTAGAACATTTTTATCACCCCCCCAAAAAAACCCATATCCATTAGCTGTAGCTCCCCATTTGCTCCCAATCCCCTCAGTCATAGGCAGCCATCAGCCTACTTTCTGTCTCTATAGAGCTGCCAATTCTAGACACTTCATACAAATGTGATCCTTTGTGACTGGCTTGTTTCATCTAACGCATTTTCAAGCCGCATCCATATAACAGCATGTATTAGGACTTCTTTTCTTTCTGTTGTCAATATTCTATTGTATGAATATTCATTTTATTTATCTATTCATCAGATGATGGAGGTTTAGGCTGTTTCTACTTTTGGGGGCTATTGTGAATAATGCCTATGAACACTTATATACAAGTTTTTATATGGGCATACGTTTTTATTTCTGTCAGGTATATACCCAGATTATAATTGCTGAATCATATGGTAGTTATATTAAGCTTTAAAGAAACTTCCAGGATGTTTTACAAAGAATCCACACCATTTTCCATTTCTACCAGCCATGCATGAGTGTCCCCATTTCTCCACATCCTCACCATCACCTGACTTTTTAATTATAGTTATCCTAGTAGGTATGAAGTGATATTTCACTGTGTTTTTAATGACTAATGATGTTAAATGCGGTTAAATGTTTATGCGGTTATTGGCCATGTATATGTGTATATTATTTGAAGAAATGTTCTCAAGTCTTTTGCCCATTTTTAGGTGGATTATTTGTCTCTGTGTACAGTACTTTTAAGGGCTTCCCTGGTGGCTCAGACATTTTGCCTGCAATGCAGGAGACCCAACTTCAGTCCCTGGGTTGGGAAGATATCCTGGAGAAGGGAAAGGCTACCCACTCCAGTATTCTTGCCTGGAGAATCCCATGGACAGAGGAACCCGGCAGGCTACAGTCCATGGGGTCACAAAAAGAGCTGGACACACTGAACAACTAAGCACACACATAGCACTTTTCAAGTTTTCAAGATGTTTTAGTGTATACTATTTCAACACAGTGATACAGATATTGTTATTATCATAATTCAAGCAAAGAGAACTGAGACTCAGAGATGTCAGCTGACTTGTGAAGGTCACTTTCTATCAAGCAGCAAAGCCAAAATTTGAACCCAGCAGAGGCATATCCCCTGTGAGCTCTAGGGAAAAAAGACAGTTTTCCTTGCATCCCACTTGGTCTGGACTGGACAAACCACAGTTTCCAAACTTCACTAAATCAAATGACACTAGAATCTGCACACTAAAGATAACTGCCCAGGAGAGAGTTAAGCCAGAGCATCCGATATGGATTGTATAATGACCACTCACTACTATTCCCGAGCAAGTGTTCTTTACATGACTTAACCACAAACCCCATTGATAACTCAGAATATAACATAAATTTCCATTTGTCAGGTCATGTTTCCGTGGCCATCACTAGCTCTAAGTCATACACCATATGAGGTCTAATAGATGCCCTGTTTTATTTTTCATTTCAAGACAGGTGGTCTTCAGCTTTCTCATGATTGAAAAGAACTTCCAGATGCTTCCAGATGTAGTAGGTAGATCATTCTATGCTCATTTTATTCTTCTGTAAAATGGAAATAATGATAGCTCTTTACCTATCTCACTCTGGAAGATCTGATATGCCTTCAGAGAGATGGTATCCTTTCCTCATGGTGGCTGTGACCCTCTTTGGTGATTAACTCTATCGTCAGAAAGAGATTCCATGATTCTATAATTGGGTGGTATCTCAGAAAAAAAAAAAAGAAGGGAGGTTATGTATCATCATAATAGTGGTAACAAATAAGTTTGAAAGCTTTGAAGCATTTCTCCACATTATTTCATTTTAGTCTCTAGTGTCAAACTGAGATAGGTAAAGAGCTATCATTATTTCCATTTTATAGAAGAAGAAAATGAATTCCAGAGAGTTCAAGTAATTGCCTAAGCTCAGAGTGGTACCCAGGGTTTATTTCTTATCCTCATAAATGTATAATTTTGTGAGACAAGATATATTAAAGGAACAACTGAAAGTACCCAAGAGAGTACATGCCAGGATCAAACTAAATACAACAAAATATTGTAATGAGTGGAGCTAATAATAAATGCCAAACGAATAGCTGAGAAAGGGGGTTGCCTGATTATCAGAAGAGATTTGATGGAAACATTAGTATTTCAAATGGGAGTTGGATTTGGCAGGTAGAGGGAAAGAAAACAGTTCAGACAGGAACATAATGAGAAAGCATTAAGATAGGAATGTGAGGCCTGGTGTAGGAAAGGAAAGGAAGCAACGAAAAGTCTGGCCTGTTAAATAGACTTCTTAGGAGCAATGTTGCAGGAAGGCAGATCCCTTCTAGGGCCTGAGAGTGGGCTCTTCTTTAACACTCAGAAATGAACTGTCTGAGGAGACACACATGCTGACAAAGTAAGAGACTATTGGGAAGAGGCACTCAAGTGGAGAACTGCAGGGTAAGGGATCCCAGGAGAACTGCTCTGCTGCATGGCTCGCAGCCTCAGGTTATATGGCAATAGTGTGTTTCCAGGTTGTCCCTGGCCAATCATTCTGACTCAGGGTCCTTCCTGATGCCTAGTTTATTTCTCAACCAAGAGGGATTCCAGCAACAAGGATGCTGAGAAGTCGGCAGGACATGTGGAATGGTGCCTCCTCTCTCCTTTTGACCTTCCCGAATTCTTCTGGTTGGTGGCAGCTTGTTAGCTCTGCCAGGACCTCCTGTTGTAAGATAACTCATGCAAGTGGTTCCTATCAGACCAGGCCAGGGTGGGCAGTTTTGGTCAGTGGTTCCCCTACCAGCAGGATATTAGGCTGGACAGGGAAAGTCAAAATTTTAAAGGCCTAGAGTAACAGGGAGAGATATCTGATACAGAACCTTTAAGCAAAAGAAAAGGAGTGCAGATATTTTCAAAGGGGAAATAAAGAGTTTATTAGGAAGAGTGGAGATGGAACTAGTGGTAAAGAACCCACCTGCCAATGCAGGAGACATGAGACACAGGTTCAATCCCTGGGTCAGGAAGATCCCCTGGAGGAGGGCATGGCAACCCACTCCAGTACTGTTGCCTTGAAAATCCCATGGACAGAGGAGGGGGCTAACATCGACAGGATAGCAAAGAGTCGGACCTGGCTGAAGCGACTGAATACATTAGCAAGAGTGGTTTGTTGAGAACATGCACAGCAGATAAAAGGAAAAAAATGCTAGAGGCTAGAAAAAGAGTTGAAATGCTAAAACTTTCATCCAAATGTGAAGTGATGAGGTCCTTATAATGGTAGTGGGGATAGAAAAGCACAGGGGTAAATTCAGAATCACAGAAGCGGAAGAAACTTCCTCCCAAGAGTTGAGTCCCAGGGTATGAAGATAGTCTGATACCAGTGAAGAAAAGCAGGCAAAAAGATATATTTTATATTTATATTTGATGTTTTATGTGTATGTATATACAAACAGACAACTGCACTCATGCAGCAAGCACCCAATAAATGCTGCCCCCTGCTCCCCCTCCAGAGCCCTGCAGATGTCATTGTTTAAGAAGTTATTACTTTAGACAGAATAACTAGGATTGTGAGAATAGATGGGCCCTCAGAAGCAACAAATTCAGATTTTTTTTTTTTTTTAAAAAGGCCCATAGAGCCAGATTTAGGGAGCCTTCACCGTTAAAGGATGGGAGAAACTAACAAAGGCGATTAAAGGAGCAGGGGAGAGAGCAGTCCCCTATGATAACAGCACAATCGCCTTCTAAAGCATTCAGTTTAAAGCCTTACATGCACTGTAAAGGGTGTGAACGGTGAAGTTAATTGAGAAAGCAGAGTTATTCTGCCGAAGAGACCCATTTGAAAGTGAAATAGAGGTCAAAACCCCACTCTAACATGGAAATTGGAAACCGCCAGATGTTCCGATGTTGTGGTATGGTTCAAAAAGGGCAGAATTGACGGATTATTAACCATGCCAGCTGGCATCATGGAATTTATGTTTCCTTTGTTATTTGAAATGTACAATCATAATAGAAACATTAAAAATCTGAGTAGGTTCAAGGAAGGGTACAAAACAATATAAATCAAATTTTACTGTAATAAATATAACTAACAGCAGAGGGCTCCCTTCCACGTATGGCAAATTCTCAAAGCAGACAACCTTCAAATGGAGTTTTTATTTTCCAGTAACTTCTGCTAGCAATTGAATATTTTCATATGTAGTGGGGGAGAAAACAACTTTGCGATCATAAATAAATTACGAACACAATATTTAGATCACCGGGTCCTAAGACTTTTTAAAAATTTTTTTCCACTGTGCTTTTGCTAATGAGAAACTTTATCTGAAACCATTAATACAATAATTCAAGATAGTCTAGTTATAAAATGCCCCAAGACAGAAGGATGACAAGAAGTTATAATCCAGAATACTCAAATACTTAGAAATTATGATCTTGAATCATCTGATAGGATTTCTTTTCAAATGAAAGTAAGATTTTTAGAATTAATAGTGACATATACTCATTAGGGGAAACAAAAACAGAAAGAGGGAAAACTCAGTAAGTTTGTCCTCCAGGTACATCCTTAGCTATTTTGGTGAGTTTGTTTGTTTGTTTTTTTCAATCTCTTTTATGTATAACTTTGCTTCCATATTAATACATAGATTGATTATCAAATTGTGTATAGAATTTACAACTTTCATCTTGCTTCAGTAATGAACATTTTATTAAACCATGTCATACTCCAGTAAAAAGTTATTTGTATATATAACTCTTAAAAATTACATAGCATTCAGTAACATGAGCATATGTACTAAAAACTATTTAACCAGATATAGCTGGCCATTTAAGCACATTCTATTTTTACATAGTATAATACCTTTTTGCTTAAAATATCTCTTTCCTATATTGTGAATCACTTCCTTAAGTTAGTCTTAATAAATAAAATTTTTGACAACAGAGTATGAAATAAATAGCCAGTTTAAACATACTCCTGTTTAAGTCAAGATGAAACAGTTAAACTGTAAAACCTAGCAAAGCAATAAAATGACCATTTTTAGCCACACTGCTACCCCTGAAGGACTGCTGCTGCTGCTACTAAGTCGCTTCAGTCGTGTCTGACTCTGTGCGACCCCATAGACGGCAGCCCACCAGGCTCCCCCGTCCCTGGGATTCTCCAGGCAAGAACACTGGAGTGGGTTGCCATTTCCTTCTCCAAGGCATGAAAATGAAAAAGGAAAGTGAAGTCGCTCAGTCGTGTCCGACCCTTAGTGACCCCATGGACTGTAGCCCACCAGGCTCCTCCATCCATGGGATTTTCCAGGCAAGAGTACTGGAGTGGGGTGCCATTGCCTTCTCCACCCCTGAAGGACAGCTGATGTAAATACCCATAGCATAGAATACATCAGAGGAGACCACTTGGGTTTGATAATTTGCAACAGAAGTACACTAAAGTTATACCTATGTTTGTGTGTTTTTATATTGCTTTTAAATCTATTCATATTTTTTACTTTTAAGTTAACTAGGAAAAGGACATAGTACATTCTGAAATATTGGTATCATTATTTTCTTAATTCATCATATTGTTGTTTTAAAATCTTGAATTAATGGGGACTTCCCTGGTGTACTGTGGTTAAGACTCCATGCTTCTAATGCTGGGGACATGGGTTCCATCCATGGTCAGGGAACTAAGACCCCACATGCCATGTGGCCAAAAATAAATTAATCAGCTTAAAAACTAAAACCCTGAATTAATGAAAACATTAAGAATTATTAAGAAGAGATATGTGAGCCAGTCAGTAACAACTGACACTTCAAGTAAAGATTCTGGTGCTTGAATAGCAGACCCAAATGCACACCCTTTAAAACACAGGGCCTGCTGGGGTGGGCTTTTGGCTTCACAGTGACCATGAAGTTTGAGTGGTGTGATGGGCTAAGCACAGAATCCGCAGTAAGATGATTTGAATTCAAGTTTTGCCCTGATTGTTACCAGATGTATGATTTTGTACTAGTGAAGTAATCCTTGGAATTCACTTAGAGGATTAAAAAAAAGAGAGAGAGAGAGACAGTAAAGTGATTTATCTAAACGCTCTCATGCATTTCAGACTATTCACCTGATGACGCAGACAGTATTTCCATAAAATTGCAATTTGGGGCCTATAATTCCTGTATCCAAACACACAAAATAGAAACACAAGAAGGCTGTACTCTGCAACCAGGACTCTTGAACAAATCAGAGCCCAGAGAGAACAGACATCTGGTTAAACACTAAGATGTTTTAAAATCAAATCAAAACCCTATATTTTTTATAAGATACTTTTAAAGTTTTTGAATAATTTATAAAGCACATTATGTAGTGAACTATGTAATGCATTCATATTTTCAACAAGTTGTTTTTAATTTATTGTGAAAAATAAGGACAAAAATAAATTTTTGCCCCCAAATTTTGTCATTCAATTTGCACATTGTCCTTAGAAAGGACAATGATTTTTCAAAGGTAGTTTTACTGCTAGTCAAGTAGGGCACTTATCTGAATACTGATATTTTTATTTAAATACATATATTTGATAGCTTCTTACTCAGAGGTTAAAGTGTCTGCCTGCAATTCAGGAGACCTGGGTTCGATCCCTGGGTGGGGAAGATCCCCTGGAGAAGGAAATGGCAACCCACTCCAGTATTCTTGCCTGGAGAATCCCATGGATGGAGGAGCCTGGTGGGCTACAGTCCACGGGGTCGCAAAGAGTCAGACACGACTGAGAGACTTCACTTTCACTTTCACTTAGGATTCATCAAAGCATATCATTAACTACATCAGGGATCAACAGATTTCAGCCCTTCAACTCAAGAGCCAGATTCAGTTGGCTGCCTGTTGTGCACAGCCTACAAGTAAAGAGTGATGTTTATATTTTTAAATGACAAAAAAATAAAAAGAAGCATATTTTATAACATATAGAAATTATATGACATTCAAGCTTGTGTCCATAAAGTTTTTAATTTCACTAATAGAAAATTTGTGGAAATTTTTTTCTCTCTTGTTATGTAAGTACTTACATAATACCCTTAATTTTGCTGTTTGGCTCACAAAACTTAGAATATTTTATTTACTACTCAGCTCTAAACAGAAAAATTTGCCAAGCTCTAAGCAACACCAAAAACCCAAACCATTATTTAATGCTCCTTGGCACTTTGTAAATAATTAAATACTTTCCCCACTTTAGCATTAGAAGCAAATAGTCTGTAACAATTTTTTTGGTTACCCAAATTATCTAACTGAAATTACCAGGGTACCGTCAAAAAAAATTTGATGTTTGTGTCCCAGCCCCAGAGATTGTGACTTAACTTGTCTTGGGCATGCCTTCAGCTTTGAAAATTTTTAAGGATGCACAAGTGATTCGAACATGGAGCTGAGGAACCATCCAGTACTTTGGCAGATCTAATCTACCCAAATTCACCTAGTACTCCCTTCTGCAGGTGTCCTCCTCCTCCTTCTGTTGATTCCCTGCTGCTCCTGCTGCTAAGTCGCTCCAGTCGTGTCCAACTCTGCAAGAACACTGGAGTGGGCTGCCATTTCCTTCTCCAGTGCAGGAAAGTGAAAAGTGAAAGTCAAGTCACTCAGTCGTGTCTGACTTTAGCAACCCCATGGACTGCAGCTCACCAGGCTCCTCTGCACATGGGATTTTCCAGGCAAAAGTGCTGGAGTGGGGTGCCATTGCCTTCTCCTCAGTTCAGTTCAGTTCAGTCGCTCAGTCATGTCCGACTCTTTGCGACCCCATGAATCACAGCACACCAGGCCTCCCTGTCCATCACCATCTCCCGGAGTTCACTCAGACTCACGTCCATCGAGTCCGTGATGCCATCCAGCCATCTCATCCTCGGTCGTCCCTATCTCCTCCTGCCCCCAATCCCTCCCAGCATCCGAGTCTTTTCCAGTGAGTCAGCTCTTCTAGCACACAGCAGCTGCTCCACATGCTCCATATTCTCCTTGAGTCTTCCATTCCCAATGCCCAGACTTCATTTCTAATAGGAAGCAACCTCCTCCCCAGTGTGATTGAGAAGATCAAGGCCAATTCATCACCAAGTTTGCCTGCCTTACTTCCTGAATGGAATTCCTTCCTTAAGTTCATTCTCTTCTGTCCAACCCTTCTAGAGAGAATATACTATGGTGATTAAAAAGAGATTTTGACTCAGGCTGACCTGAATTTGAGTCCCTGTTCCTCTACTTACAAGACATGTGACCTTGAACAAATTATTTAATCAGTTTGACCAGCAGTTTTCTCATTCATAAAGTAGCAGTAAAAATAATCCTTACCTCATAGATATTTTTGTGAGAATTAAATGAGATTTGCTTGCTATTTAAAGTGTAGTCCTCAGACTAGCATCATTAGTATCACCTAAGCACTTGTTCTGAGAAGGTAGTGGCACCCCACTCCAGTACTCTTGCCTGGAAAATCCCATGGACGGAGGAGCCTGGTAGGCTGCAGTCCATGGGGTCGCTAAGAGTCGGACACGACTGAGAGACTTCACTTTCACTTTTCACTTTCATGCATTGGAGAAGGAAATGGCAACCCACTCCAGTGTTCTTGCCTGGAGAAGCCCAGGAACGGGGGAGTCTGGTGGGCTGCAGTCCATGGGGTCGCTAAGGGTCGGACAAGACTGAAGCAACTTAACAGCAGCAACAGCAGCAGCAAGCACTTGTTAGAATCTCACATCCCACCCAGACCTTCTGAATTAGAATATGTGTTTTTATGAGATTTGTCTGTGATTAGTATACACATTAAAGTTTAAGAATCATGGTGCTAGGAAGCTTTTCATTTCACTGCACGCTTAGGCTGAGTCTCTTTTCAGCCCTTCAATAACACCACCACATATATATGACATGAGGGTGCCCTGGAGCATGAATTTTATGTACAAAAAGATATTTTTTAATTAAAAGAAAACTGATCTGTCAGTCATGCACAAGATAATTTGAAAGCAAGAGTAGTGTGGGGAAAAGTGAAAGCGTTAGTCGCTAAGCCATCTTCGACTCTATATGATCCCATGCACGATAGCCTGACAAGCTCCTCTGTCCATGGGATTCTCCAGGCAAGAATACTGGAGTGGGTTGCCACTCCCTTCTCCAAGGGATCTTCCCAACCCAGGGACTGAACCTGAGTCTCCTACATTGCAGGCAGAGCCACCTGGGAAGCCAGTGTGGGGAAAACAGTTAAAAAGTGCAGGGTCACCCTCATGAAATAGGAAAATAGACCCCTCCTGAACATTTACGATCCCACAGGTGCCCACCTGGTGAGCTGAGTCCCTGTGCAGCTTAGAAAAACATACTCCTCTGGGCTTCCCTGGCGGCTCAATAGTAAAGAATCTACCTGCCACGCAGGAGACCTGGGTTCTGTCCCTGGGTTGGGAAGACCCCCTGGAGAAGGAAATGGCTGCCCACTCCAGGACTCTTGCCTGGAGAATCCCATGGACGGAGGAGCCTGGTGGGCTGCAGTCCGTCGGGTTGCAAAAGTCAGACACACCTGAGTGACTAACACACACTGGGCTGCACTGCCCTGTTTCAAAGCACATAATTTGCCAAATACAGCAGGGCCTCGGCCAGCTGGCCATGGCCAGTGTGTGGCAGTGCTTTGGAGGTGAGATTAGCTGAGGTGCTGAACTAGCTTGTGGTCAGTTGGAAGGAAAAGCAAGGATGGATTCCAGAAAAATGCCAAAATGATGGAGTGCAATGGGGAAAAGGTAGGGTGGAAAGTGGGATTGTTAAGCAAGACTTCTGGGATGAGGTAGGATTTGACACAAGGGCTTGTATAAGCAGCCCTTATACAGTAGGAAGATCAATGGACTAGAAAGCGAGAGGGGGTTATTGAAGAGTCTCGACTCCTAGACTATGAATTTGAAACTATATTATTTTCTTCCAGTGATAGTACCCAACTAGGCTAGACCAAGCCCCCCGCTAAACAATCACAATTTATCCCTAAATTTATGCTTTTAGTCACTTTATTTAAGATATCATGTTATATCCAATTTATCACATTCTTCTCCCTTCCTCTAGCCAGGGATGTGGCCTTTGTCAGATGCCAGCTCCCTTCCTCATCTTCCCTGAAATGTCTCCTTTAGAGTTGGGGCAGGGTTGAGTGAGCTTTCATGCTTCCCCTTTACCCCCATCTCTGCTTGACTGTGGCTCCACCATGCTTCCCTCTCACCAACACTCCCTCCGAGCCATCAGTCTAAGCACTGGCAGTTCCTTACGAAATTGGGCCACATTTCTGGCTGACCTCAGCTGGCACTGTTATGTCACATTCTTTTGTCCCTTGTTATGAGATTCCTCTAGAGGCACATGATCCCAAACTCTAACTTCCTTGGCCTGTTTGTAAGCTTGCAGCATATATATGTAGGAGCACTCTCAGCATCTCTTAAAGGGGGCGTGTGTGAGAAGTCCTAGCGGCCTCTGCATCGGAAGGTTCCCTCCCCAGCATACAGGTGCGTGTTGCCCATCTGGGATCTCTCTCTCTCTCTCTCAGTCGCACACACACTCCGAATAGCTCAGAGGTAGTTCATCAGCTCTGCTTACTAAGTAGACATTCAACCAGGGAAAGAAGTGTCAGTGGGACTTTCATTAGCCACCCCCAAATATATGAATGATTCTCTCAGACTTCCTTCTCTTGCCTTCAGTGGAAGAGATAAAGAGAAGAAATGAGCACTTCACGCCCTCAAAAGGCTTGTCTTTCTCATACATCAGCAGGGGATAAGAGATAGTGGAACAAGGATGCCCAGTCTGCTGAAATAATCCTTCTCAGTTACCCCTGCAAAGAAAGAGACAGTAGGTCCCATTAGCTACAGTTCTCAGGGCTTAGAATTTGGGGAACAGCCCCAGTTCTGGGTCTTACTGATGGTTCTGGGACAACAGGGAAAATCCGACTCAGCCCCTGTTGTTACCTTGTTACACGATTAAGATATTAATTCTCAGAGAAGGGAATATGTTTTCCCAGTATCAATTAAGAGTTGAGATGTAAACACCAACACCATGCTCCTCCCATGGGTTCTCCATAAGTCAGCTTACCCATCCATAACTTGAAAGCTTTTGAGCTAGGTGACTTCAGGAAAATGAGAGTGGACTGCCAAATTATGTAAGCACAGCCACCAGTCCATCCCAGGGAGGACCTCTACATGCTTTACACAGATTGATGTGATTAGCCACAGAGCAGAATGCTAAGCCTAATTCACTCATCAGTTACAAGTATTTCAACGTGTTATGTTGGTTTAAAAAAAAAAAAACACTCCCCATTATCCACTATATCCATTACCCCATAGATTTAGACTTGAACACTGGAGCATTAATACAACCAGCAAGGAAATGGGGAAGAACTTTCCTTGGAAACATTTCCCTCCCTACATCAAGACATTCCAACATGTAGCTGTGGATGGCTACAGTTAAACCAGCTTCCTGTGCCTTCAGAAAGGTCAATCTGGAGATTATCTTAAGCAAATATTTATTTTTATGTTAGGCCAGGTCTATAAGAGCAAAGGGAGAGAAAATGCTGTACCATTAGCTCAAGCATTTGGTTCATCTCCAAGGAAGAAACCAAGATCCTTTGCAGACATGTTTATAGGTAGGACACTGAGCATTTACTTAAATCCTCAAGTTACTGAATATTTATGCTCTCTTTCATTTTACTGGGGATTAGAAGGTTTCCCTGCATGGAGATACCACATTGAGAAAGCCAGTGCAGGGCTGTAACCAGGAGGTCCATAAATACCACTGGGTCAGATGAAGGTGCTTTAGAGGCAATTCAAGTCAAACATGACTTCAGCTAACAAGTATTTAGTGAGCACCTGCTCTGTATTGAGCTCTGTGCAGGGGTTGTAAATCGTGACTCAATATAACTTCCCTGTGAGCCTGAGATGTTTTCTGTTCATTTTTTTCTAAAGGCACAATACAAAGATATTGTGGCTTGGCCACATGTTCAATGCTTTGTTCATCCTTATTGCACTGATCCATGCTGTGAGGTTCAAGGTCTTTGGTGCTTTCCAGATGGGAAGTCTGCTTTCCCTCTTTTGATATAATCCATTTTGAGTTGGCACCAGCTGGGAAACCTTTACTAGCCTCACTTAATTGAGCTGTCAGTTCAGTTCCCAGTCTAGATTTGTTTCAAAAAAAATGAAGGAGGGAAGGAAAAAAGGAAGAGAAGAAAGGGAAGCTAAGGTTAATTCTAGCCCCTAGTTTTATAGTCTTAACCCATGGCTTTTTGAAGTGGAATTAACATGCCATTCTCCAGATGCTCCATTTTGTAAAGAGCCCCCAAAGAAATGTTTAAGCACCACTGTTAAACAGCCATCACTAAGTATCTCACTGTGGTTTGATGATGCATTTACTTCATTTATATGTATATCCTTTTCACCCTTGATAAGAAGTGATCAGTAATATTTAATGGATGAATGGAAAATAAATAGATGTCCAAAGGCAACCTGAGTGTTTAAGTGCCTGCCCACAGGAACTAATGATCCATGACAACTGGTAAAAGGAGACAAAGGCACCAAGAAAAGGCTCAGCAGAGGATTGAGCTACTCAGACATAAAGTTATTGGCCATGGAATAATCTGTAGATTTGCAACATTTAAAATGAGTAGCAGAAATAATAGAAGTTGCCATAGATCTTCCTTACAACCTGGAATAATGAAAATCCTACCAACTTTCTTTGTAGAAGTAGCTTAGTTCTGTTGAATACAAAGAACCAAGCAATTAATTAACTTATTGGAAGAGATTTTTTTTTTTAATGACAACACAGAAGGTAGAATAGAAAAGGCAGGCTGTGGGGAAAGAGAAAGGCAGGAGAGGGGAGGGAGGAGAGGGAGAGAGAGAAAGACTAATTTCTTCCCTCAGAGCTAACCTGGGTGTAGACTCATTAAATAAAGAGCATGTCTCTCCTTGAGAGATGGCATTAGGTTCAAACTAATGCCACAAATAAGATATCAATTTTCTGCTAGTGCCACTGAAAAGAGATGAAGTGGTTGCAATGATTTGGGGCAGCTTAGTGATAATCAGGAGCCTGCAGTCTGTCTGCCAAGTTCATTTCAGAAATGGACAAAAAATGAAGTTAAACAATGAAATTTATATTCCTTTTTGGTCCACAGCTGAAACATCAAGCTCCAGTGTGAAAGATAAATGCTGTATCATCCCCTCAGTGTTCTGTTCTCAATAATATGTGCTTGCCTGCTCCAGGAGAATAGTATTTGTCAGAAAATGCAACTGTATGTAATCCAGCTAATAGACATTGTTACGATGTCCATGCTTTGCTTTAAAACGTTGTTACTTCAGCATGCTGCTGCTGCTAAGTCACTTCAGTCATGTCCAACCCTGTACGACCCCATAGACAGCAGCCCACCAGGCTCCCCCGTCCCTGGGATTCTCCAGGCAAGAACACTGGAGTGGGTTGCCATGTCCTTCTCCATAAACAGCACTTATTAGTTTAAGTAAAGCTTTAGGTTCTGTGTGTTGTCCTAAGCAGAAGTTCCCATCCCAGGGATGGTCAGTAAGCTACTTAGTTACAGTTAATTGGGAAGACCACACTTCAGAGGAGGCTAGCATAGCTTTCAGGGATGCGTTCCTCCATCTACACCAGAGAGTTATGAAATTAGCATAAAGAATATTAGGAATGGGCTCTCGGTGATGAAATCATAGGCACCATAAATATATAGAGGGGCTTCCCTGGTGGCTCAGTTGTAAAGAATCCACCTGCCAGTGAAGGACACATGGGTTCAATCCCTGAGTTGGGAAGATCCTCTGAGAAACAGTTTGACAAGACTGAGCAAGTGACACACCTATATAAGCAGAGGGGCTTCCCACCTGATGCTAGTGGTAAAGAACCTGCCTGCTGATGCAGGAGACGCAGGTTCGATTCCTGGGTTGGGAAGACCCCCTGGAGGAGGGCATGGCAACCCATTCCAGTATTCCTGCCTGGAAATCCCCTTGACAGAGGAGTCTGGAGGGTTACAGTCCACAGGGTCTCAAAGAGTCAGACACAACTGAGCTACTAAACAATAACCAACATGTAGAGGAGGTAAAATAAAATAGTCTGGAGAGATTCTCCATCCTAACATAAAAGTTTAACCTGACCTGTAGCTTGTGTCTGCTGTCCTGTATCCAGCTGGGAATTCAAAAGACTTCTGTTTGCCTGATGTCACCTGTCAGGGTAACAAAATCCTGTCTCTAGGAAATTGGTGTGTCTATCTCAACTAAACTTTCCATGTAATGGGCAGTTAAATCACCTAAAATCAGATAGTTAAGACCCTCTCAGTCTTAAAGAGTTGAGCTGGCTTGGCCCTGCTTAGTAATAAATGTTAACAAATGTCTATATGTGACTCCAGAATTTTGTTTGAGAATTTCTTTCATTGTCACTTCATACAAAGGTGATGAGAGTGGAGCATCAAATAGATCAAATAGCTGGAATCTCCTGTACGTGTGTGCTAAATTGCTTCAGTTGTGTCCAATTCTTTGTGACCCTATGGACTATAGCCCACCAGACTCCTCTGTCCATGGGATTCTCCAGGCAAGAATACTGGAGGGGGTTTGCTATGCGCCCTTCCAGGGGAATCTTCCCAACCCAAGGATTGAACCTGCATCTCTTATGTCTTCTGTATTAGCAGATGGGTTCTTTACCACTAGCACCACCTGGGAATCCCAGAATCTCCTATTATCCACCAAAACTATCTTACGTGTTGAGCATTTCCAAAATGGCCTGGCTCAATTTGCTATAGATAAACAATTAATAGAAACTTCTGCTTTCAAATGTGCCTTTCAAGTCTCGGAAAGTTCAGCTCAAAAAAGAGTTCCTGGAGCATCAGGCCACTCAAGCCTAGGTACTGATAATTCTAGCTGCTGATTACAGGGACTATCCCCGCTGTGACTTTGGCCTAACCCTCACGATCACTGACACAGGCTTCCTCGTGTTACACTTGTAACTTGGTTCCCAGTTATGAATGCTACTCTCATCCCTTCAATATTTGTTCTGATTTTATACATCACAAAATTTATGTCTCCAATGTTTATGTGTCTCTCTGCATATATTTATATGCCTAGGATATTAATGTGGAAGATTAGTACAGTGAAGAAGATTAGTCTTCACTTTAGACAGAAAGTATCCCACTAAAGTGAGCACTGACTTCCAAGAATGTCAAACATGCAATTAAAAACTCAACATTAACAATGTTAAAATCAAGGCATTACTGTAGCTTGTATTCAACAAATACATTTTCAGCTGAGACTGGATCATAGCTTTGGAATAGAAATAACTTAGACAAAGAGTATTTGACTTAAAATATAGAAGGTTGATGGCAAACTGGCTCATCACAGCTAACATTTTTAAGCATGCTTCCTTAGAGGGTTTCAAAATATTTTACCAAGAGTTTTTATTTCTTTATTTCTAAAGCATTGCCAAGCTCGCCTATCAGAGGAGTAAACTGAAGAAGAAAAATTCCAGTGTTTGGTCCTCCAGTAGCATATGAAAGGTAAAAGACCAAAGGAAAGTGACTGTTTGAATGTCTCTCCCTTCAACTCCAAGTCATACAGGTGGATATTATAAAAGTTCATTAGTCTTGCAAAGACCATGAAGAAAAATAGCAGTGACCTGCCTCACCCTTGCCCATGCCCAGTCCTGCTTTCCAATGGCACCCAGTTTTCAATCTTAACTATTTCCCATAGTAGTCATTCACATTTTAAGATGATGTGTGTGCTGCTATTCTTAGTTTATGAATTTTACATGGTAACCTACTGGTTTCCTATTAAGGAAACTGAAGACTCTGACTCTTGAGCTTATTGGCAAGGTTAAATTTACACAAAGAAGTCAGAATATGAAGAAGACAGAAAACTTGAGAAGAATTATTTGGAGAAATTTATGCTGGGGTAACCAGTTCTTTTCCACAAAAGGGCAGGGATGTCATGTCAGTTTCAACTTCCTTAGCTTCAAGTCCAAAAAAAACTGGGCTTCAAAGTGAACACCAGAGGGAATCACACATTATCCTCCAGTGAAACACAGTAGAAATGTCTCTAACTCCTGCCCAAGAAATCTTAAAGGAAAGAAAATCCAGCAGGCTGCTTTGGTGGCAAGACAGAGAAAGCTGAGTCTGTGTTGAGAATTGTACTTCCCTGATGGTGGTCAAAAGTCTGTGAAACTCAGGATCCAAGTGTGGAACCTATAGAGGGTATGGTGAACATAAGCAGATCACCAATGAATCACAGTCCTATACAATTCCCTCCTCTTGAATGGGGACAGCACCTGTGACTGGCCCCTAGCTGATAGAATATGACAAGTGACTGGATATCACTGCTTTTATTATGTTACATTGTGTGATAAAGTGTTGGAATGTCCCTCCCATGATTAGGCAAAGAGGATGGGATAGTCACTTGTGCGGCTGTGTTACATTGCATTGCATAAAACTTCCTCTTTGCAACCAAGATGGAGATTCAATTTCTCTCTTCCAAAGAGCTGCTGCCACGCTGTCAAAGTGCCTGTGAGAGGGAATATGACAGAGACCCGCATGTTGTAGGAGCTAAGAACAGCACCTGCTTGATGGCCAGCTAGAAATCATGGTCCCCCAATCCTACAACCACTAGGAAACGGAATTCTGCCAATAATCTCAAGAGCTTGGAAGAGAACCTTGAGTTCCAGAAAGGAATGCACCCCATGCGAATCTTGACTACAGCCTTGTGAGACCTTGAGCAGAGGGCCCAGCTAAGTTGTGCCCAGAGTCCTGGCCCATGGAAACTGAGATAAGAAATGTGTGTGACTTCAAGCCACTGAGTAATTATTTTATGTGACAAAATAAAATTAAAGTTAATATGATAGAAATGTTGTCCTGGGGTAACATGAGAAAGGAGCCTGCCCAGAGCACAAAAAGACCTTCAATAGCAGGATTCCAAGGAGTGATCATCTAAAACCAGAAGCTGACTGAGGGTTGGTGGTGGCCCTGTCAAAGGACAACATACACTGCCCATCACATCAGAGGTATCTGATGCTGGGAGTCTCCAAAGAACTCACAGGTCAGCGGAGAAGAGGTGAACTGTCGGGTAAGTCTAGAGAGCACATAGCCACTGTAAACAAAGAATGCTATTAACAGCCCCTCATCCAGAAATAGCACACTGAGTGACCTAACAATGAAACCCTTGCCTGACCTAGGAATAAGCCTTCCTAGCACCGTGAGACAAATTGGTCAGGAACTGCTTCCTAAACCTTGATCAAATTTTGCCCATTGAGGGCACAATAAACAATGTCCCCTACCATTCCAGTTCTATGAGGGTTAAATCATTAGCCACTATAGTTACTGACCTACAAGTATGCCTTGAAAGGAATTCAGGATGAAGCATTCTGTCTTTTGGATATATGGTAGGTAGGTAAAACACATAGTTAAGGAAGAATTTCAATGACCCCAGAGTCTTGCATCTTCCCATAATAGAAGAGCACTGAAATCATTGCATTATCTGATCCTCATGACTAGTAGTAACCTTCTGCTGACATCTTGATCTTGACAGCATGTGTATGTACTGGCTCCTCCTACACTTCTTTGGACTAGTTTCTCAGAGCTATGTGAGATGCTGTCTTCTATCTCCCAGGCTATAGTCTTTAGTAAGAATAAACTCAACTCAGCTCTTAGGCTGTGTCTGTGTGTTTTTTGTTTCTTTGTTTATTTGTTTTTAAGTTGAAACACCAAGGGCCAGGGCAAATTCCAGACTGACAGTGGGTTAGCAAAAACAGCTATCCAGAGAGGGGAAAGTCCTGACTTATAGCACTTACCAATTTCTGTGGTGTAAGCATACCTACCCACCATGATTGACTGGGAGATGGAAATGGCAACCCACTCCAGTATTCTTGCCTGGAGAATCCTGTGGACAGAGGAGCCTGGTGAGTTGCTGTCCATGGGGTCGCACAGAGTCGGACATGACTGAAGCGACTTAGCATGCATGCATACATTAGAGAAGGAAATGGCAACCCACTCCAGAATTTTTGCCTGGAGAATCCCAGGGATGGTGGAGCTGGGTGGGCTGCTGTCTATGGGGTCATGACACAGAGTCAGACATGACTGAAGCGACTTAGCAGCAGCAGCAGCATGATTGATTTCAAGCTACCAACAGTTTAAAAACTCTCTCATAGTTTTCCTGCTACTTAACAACTAGCTCTTGGGAGCCATTGCTCTAACACATCAGGGCTGCCTTCACTTTCCTCTACCCTTTTTCTTCCACCCTGGAAGGATTAACCAGCTTCCAGGAAGAGGGGTGGCCATGGAGAGAACAGAAGTCTGACCTTCAAAACTTGGTCTTCAGTCAGGGAGAGGGTAAGAAGAGACTTAACTGTGATTGGAGATTGATGTGGTGGTTAATACTCAGAGTGGACTGTTAGAAAGTTGAGACTCCATGTTCATGACTTAAGAAGATGTCGAACTGCCTATTTTACAAGGATGAGTGAAAGGTCATAGGATCTGTCCAGAGTTTCATATACACATTCACATGCATGCACACACACACACACACACACACACACACACACAATGTGCCAACAAAATAAAGCAATTTTCTCTGTAGGTTATCTCTATTCAAGATAGAGATAAAATTTGCAGAGTTACCATTTTCTTTCTTCTTTTTTTAAAAATTATTTCTTAATATTTCCCTCTTTAATCAAAATGTCTTTCTAAACTAGGTGCCTCATAAATTCCAAAGTTCTAATCAGAGAAATGAATGATTAAGTGTGTAGAGTCCGTTTCCTAATGTTGTTTGCCTGTTTCCAAGTGCTGCTGCCATCTCAGGAGGATACCTGCTTAAATGCTCATTCAGTTAAAGCATACAAGAAGGTGCTCTGCTGTGGGGCATCTCAGGAGATGCCAGGAAAAAAAAAATCTTCTTTTAAAAGCAGTGAGATGTGAGTGGCTTTTCATACCTAAACAGACCTGACAGCTAAGTGCAGCTAAGATGAATATTTGCTTCAGGAAATACACGGTACAGAAGAGGAAAGAACCTTGGGTGGAGCCAGACCTCAGGGGTCAAGATGAATTTGTCTATACTGTTTCCATTGGGTTTCCACTCATTAGTCCTTGGGTAATATGGGGGCGGTTTATGCAGTTGTCATGGATTACCCTTTTAGAATATTCTCCAAGGGATCAAAGTCCCCAAATTTCCCACAACATATACTGAGTTCTGGAAGAATATCACTTTGAGTCATACATCAAAGAGCTAGACAAGAGTTGCCCATGGCAGCTATTCTCTGTACACCCTATTACAGTACTTCTCAAACTGAACTCCTGCCTCCATTGATTCTGTGTAAGTGAAACTGGAAAATGATGCTTAACAGAAAGAGTTCAAAAGTAAAATATTTCTTTGACATAATACTTTTGGCTTCGTAAAATTTTTTGACTATCCTTGCTCTCAGATGCTGACTTCAATTCTCTCTTCACTGGGCAATAGAAGCAATTAAAAGAAAATTTCCACAAGCAACTACTAAAATATCCACCCACATTCTCTGCATACACACCTCTTCCATGGATGAAATTTTTCTAAGTGTCAGCACCTCTCTGTGTATACTACATCCCTTGTCTAACCAAGGATATTGATATACCAACTCTTATCTCCTACACCATTCATTTTTCACTGTCCTTTGAGTCATTTCTACCACTATTCAAACATGCTATTATGTGTCTGATCTTAAAAAGAAAGCACTTCTTCGGACCCCACTTTCCCTACCAACGCCCTTCTTTTATCCCTTCCCTTCCTCCTGGATTGGTAATTCTACTTTTCCCTCAGGGTTAGTGTTGGAGAGCCCCCAGACTGAGTCCTTGGCCTCTTCTTTATTTACCATTTCTCCTTTAGTGAGTCCATTAAGTCCCTGACTTCCTCATCATTGATATGCTAACTCCAAAATGTAGATCTTCAACACGAATCTCTCTCCCAAATTCTAGATTCATAGCCAATTGCTTCCTTCATATCTTCAATTGGATATACCTCTCAAATTTAACAGATCCAAAACTGAACTCTTGACTTCCTGAATTCTGCTCCAACAGCAGCCTTCTCCATTTCATCTGGGGAAAACTCCATCTTTCTACTTTTCTCAGGCCAAAACCTTTAGAGGTATGCTCGATTTTTCTTTTTCCCTAATACATACAACCAACCAGAAGACTGCACTGGCTTTACCTTCAGAATCTGAGCACTTCTTACGACATCCCCTGCTCCCTGACGGTCCACGCACCGTCCTAGCTCATCTGAATTACTATAACAGCCTTCTATAAGTCTCCCAGCATCCATTATTGCCCTCTAGTGTCTTTTGCAGTATAACAGCCATTAATTTGAAACAAACTCTGTTATTCCTCTGCTTAAAACCCTGCAGTCCTCAGCATCTTCTTCAAGACAACTGCCTCAAGGAGGGTCACTGCAGTCTTCAGGCTGAAAGTGACTAGCTTCCCTAGTCAGAGAGGAAAAGATGGTTCTACTAACAAAGTAAGCAGAGCTTAGAGGTGCATTCTACAGCTACATTAGATTCTACATGTTTCCATCCTAATTTTCAGGGTCCACTACTTCACAATAAATGCCATCACTTCAACATAAGAGATCCTGAAATGTTCTGAATTCAATTTACTGCTTGAGGGTAGCTTACTATGTTGCATAGGTTTCAATAAACCGTGTTTTTCTCGTCACTACTTTTTTCCTAGTTTGTGATTGAATTTGATACCCTTGTTAAACCAAGAGTTGTTTGAAAGGGTGTTTTTAAACTTCTAAATGAATATATATATTTAAAAACTATTCTACTCCTGTTAATGTCTACTTTTGTGAGACTGTTGTGAGATAGTATGTTATGTATTGCTTCTTTTTTCTTGAATGTGTTAAGATTTTATATGTGTTCTAATACATAGACAACTGAATATAACTATTTCCTGTGTGCTTGGGAAACAATAGTTAATATGTTAATTCTGTTTATCAAATTCTCTCTAGCCTTCCATATTTTGTATTGACTTAATTTGTCAATTTCTGACCAAGGTACATTTAGGGGGAGAAACACCTGTTGTGGCTCTCATCACATGCAGAGAAAAAACTCAAGTCCTTACAGAGGCTGCAAAGCCCCCCTGCTTCATTGCATCTCTGGCCTTTTTTCCTATCCTCCTCCTCCTTCCTCACCACTCTCTCTCTTCCAGCCAGAAGCCTGTTTGCTGCTCCCCAAACATGACGTTTGCTCTGTCTTCCCTCTGCTTGGAATGCTCTTCCCCAGAATCCACCCAGCTAACTCCATCACCGCCTTTGAATCTTTGTTCAAATCTCACCTCTTCAATGAGAGCTACCGTCTCACCTTATATAATACACAATCGTTCCCCACCTCCAAATGGCAGTTTCAATCCCCTCTTCCTTACTCTATTTTATCCTCTTTTCCATAGCATTTATATCACCCTTTGACCTACTATGTCATTTACTTGTTTTGCTTATTCATTATTGTCTATCTTCCCTACTTGAAAGTAAACTGTGAGAGACAGATGTTTGTCTGTTTTGTCAACTAGTTTATTTCAAAACCCTGGAACTGTGCCTGGCACATAGTAAAGACTTTGTAAACACTTGATGAACGAATGCTCTATCTCTGAGCAGAGGCTTTCGTTTTGGTCACCCTTTCTGAGAATGTTCATTGCATTATGAGACCTTTCTCAACTCTCTATTGGGAAAAATAAATAACATTTTATATGTGTTCCAATGGCTCATTAGCCATAGGTCTTGTTATGAGATCACATCACAATGCATCTATTTGGCAGTTATTTACTTTAAAAGTGTAGCAATTTAGTTAATATATATGTATGTTATCATTACCAAAACGACCACACACAGCCAGCATTTCTTAACTCTTAATGGCTTACTGCTATCATGGCCCAGAAAAAAAAAAATGTATGTACACATATTTTCTTTCAAATTCATAGTCTAAGGAACCCCCACTCTTCTTGATGAATCTCTAGGCATGCACAGACGTCAGTAAGAGCCTCTGTGCGCACATTCACTCACAGAGGCATGTACGAACACTTGGGATAGCATTTACATGGACTTTCTGGATTCCAATCTTTTTCTCCAGTACTCTTTAACTTTCCCCTACATCTTACCAAGCTGTTTTTTTTTTCCTGTTTATTGAAATGACTTTAGAGTGTTTCAGTTTCACAAAAAGCGTGCAAGTACAAGACGACCACATGAAAATCCCGTGGGAAAGACATTGTGTAAATTTTCACCTCAAAGCAAGCGAAATGCAAAATGAGGGTGTGGAAATAATTTCTTGGCTCATAAATATTTAATAAGCTTTTGGGTTGATGGGTGTCAAGTGGAAAACTTATAATGTACTGTATTTAGAAGTAAAATACACAGTCATGCAATTCTTTGTGTGACAAACTGTTAATCCACCAGTTATATTCCTTGTATTCAGAATGCCTTATTAATTTGTATACTGTTAATTATAATTATAAAAGGCAGTTCTGGTTGTGGTCTCTGAGCAATTGTTTACTATAAGAAGTTTAAAAGTCTACCTAGGGGAAATAGGCAGGCTCTGTTTGTACTATAGACAAGTGGTTTTTGCAATATCTGAAGTATATGAGGCTCTTCTGTGCCACTTTGCAATTTTGTATTGTAGTTTTCCTGACTCAGTCACATTCCACTGAATCAGAATCTCCCAAGTGGTGCCCAGGCATGTAATTTTGAAAAACTTACAGATGAATCTTTGAAGACAAATTGAGAAGCCCTGCACAGACAGTAAGATGCATTTCTTCCTTTCTTTCCAGCTTGTATTTTGGGGTAATACCTGATTCATAGAAAAGTTGCTAAAATCAAACAGAATGTTCCCATATACTTTCATCCAGCTTCTCCTAACCTTAACAGTTTACATACTCATGAATCATTTGTCAAAACTAAGAAGTTAACATTAATTAGTTCAGTTCAGTCACTCAGTCATGCCTGACTCTTTGCAACCCCATGGACTGCAGAATGCCAGGCTTCCCTGTCCATCACCAACTCCCAGAGCTTGCTCAAACTCATGTCCATCAAGTCGGTGATGCCATCCAACCATCTCCTCCTCTGTCATCACTTTCTCCTCCTGCCTTCAGTCTTTCCCAGCATTAGGGTCTTTTCCAATGAGAAATTAGTGGCTGGATGGCATCACTAACTCGATGGACGTGAGTCTGAGTGAACTCCGGGAGTTGGTGATGGACAGGGAGGCCTGGCATGCTGCGATTCATGGGGTTGCAAAGAGTCGGGGACGACTGAGCGACTGAACTGAATTGAACATTAATTGATGAGGAATTAACATTAATACATGACCTCTAATTAATCTACAGACTTCATTTGGATGTCACCAGTTTTTCCACTAATATTCCTTCTCTGTCCCAAGATCCAGGGGACCACATTGCATTGTGTCTCCTTAGTCTCCTTTATCTGTGAAAGTTTCTTACTTTTCCTAGTGTTTCATGACCTTGACACTTTTGAAGAGTGCTGGTCAGATATTTTGTAGAACATCCCTCAATTTTAGTTTATTTATTGTTTTCTCGTGACTTGAGGGAAGGATACCCCAGAGGTAGCACGCCCCATTCATCCTGGGGAACATAATAGGGAACAAATGTTAAAACCACTTATCAATCACTGGTGAGGTGATCACATGATTAAGGTACTGTTTATTAGTTTTCTCCGCTGCATAGGGACAACTTTTTTCTGTTTTCTAACAGCACTCATTAGAGGAGTGGTGCTAAGTCTACCTCCACTAAAGGAGAAGAGAATTAAGTTCTCCCCCTCAGAGAGGGGAGTGGTGTCTATTAATACATAAATTATTTGAAATTTTTCTGTAAGAAAGATTTGCCCCTCCCACCTCATTTATTTATTTAATTAACCATTTATAGTAGTATGAAAGTTGGAATTTTTTTTTAATTCTTTGAGATATAATTCAGTTCTCTCTCTCTCTTTGCTGAAATTTGTTCTACCTTTGCCGATTTCAAGCTCTTTCAAGTTGGTTCCTGTGTCCTTTTGACATGCTCCATCTCTTTTTTTTTTTTTTTTTTAATGCAGTGCCTCTCTTTTTGGCACTGTGAGTGCTCCAGGCTCATCACTAATTTTCTGTGACCCAGGACTAGAATCAGACATTTCTCCAAGGAGTTTTGGTTCCTAGTGTTGGAAAATGACTTCTGGAAACCAGGTCTAGGTGCTGGTGTGCTTGTTGCTCCTGGGGGTTCACTGCTTCTTGGCCCTCTCAAAGGACAGAGCTAGGAAATATACACATGTGTACTAACTCATGTAAATATATATATCAATAATTCTTTCGTATCCATCTGTTCAAGTATCAAACTACACATGCATTCATACTGATGTTTCCAACTCTAATCTATTGTCAGGTTTATTTCAGCCTTCTTTACTTATTTGTCACTTCTGTCCCTTCCAGTTAGAAACCTGATCCCATTATCTGCAGTTTATTTACATACTTGTTCATTCCTTATATACTCGTAAAGTAGTCTCACAATTGCTAACCCATAACCCTGTAAGAAATGAATTTCCCAACTAGAGTACAGTGTTATGTATCATTCTTTTCATTTTCAGTTTTATAGCATCTAGTAAAAACACTGTTTTCCAAAGTTACTTAGAGCAGCTCCTTTTAATCCCACCAGTTTACCTTTAAATAATATTTTTGCCTTGTACACAAGTAACATATGCTCAGTATAGAGATATGAGCAAACAAAAATAAGAAAATACAACTCATCCCAATATGACTCACTAATAACAAGATAAGCACTGCTTACATTTTGCTGGACTATGTATATGTATGTTATCTTTACTAATATTGAAACTATTCTTTATATTCCTTTGTATGATTTTTTTTTTTTTGCCTAACACTATGGATCTTTAAGGAATTATAGATATTTATAGACAGAGGCATCTACTGTTAAGTTTTATGTTATAAAGGCCACTCTGGTGATATGGAGAGAATACATTGGAAGTGGAGAAAAGGAACCGAGTACTGAAATCAGAAACACTAATCCATAAGATAGAATTATCTAGACTGAGAGATAATATGTGACACATTTGGAGGGACAATGGGAATAGCTGGATTTGAGAGGCATTCAAGATAGAATTGCCAGGATTTTAGCAAATGATCAGATATTGAAGTGAGATAGAGAGAGAGAAGTTGAAGAACTCTGACATTTTAAGATAGAACAGATCCCTCAGCAGTGATGACATTTACCAATGTCCACAAAGCAAAAAGACGGGTTTTAGAGAGAAGGTGATAGTTTTATTTTTACACATATTGAGTTTGAGATGCTTTAGGTCTTCCAGCTGGAGCAGTTCAAGGATCAGTTGGAAGTTTGTGTCTGGTGCTCAGATAAGAGGATTAAACAAGAGGCAGAATTTGTAGAGAAAATTTTGGAGTTCAAGCCAAGAGACTGGGTGAACGTCAGGGTGACATGTAAAGCTGAGGAAAAGAACAAGAAAGACCGTTCGAAACTTAATAACATTTAATATTTAGGAAGAAGGAAGATGAATCAACAAAATAAAGAGAAGAAAAGGAAAAGCGGTCAAAGAGCTAAGAAGAAAACCAAAGGCAAGTTGTCTCTAGAAAGTGAAAAGTGTGAAGACTTCAGAGAACAGAGTGGCCAACTGTGCCAGTGCTGCAGTCCAAATATGAGAAGGTGTCCAGGGACTGGAAAAGGCAAGGGTGCCGAGATAACACGTCAGCTCTCCTTCCAAGAATGCAAAGCTGAAAACAAGCCAAATCACAGACCGGTATCTTGAGGAGACGTTAGGATAGATGAGAAGCATTGTTTCCTGTCTTTTTCTCCTTTTCAGGACTGCAGACATTAACAGGCCACAGGTTGGAGGAGAGGAGGCTTTCCAAAGTCTGATGTCCAGGTGAGTCTCCTGCCCGTTAAGTGACCCTTATAGATGAAAGGCCTAGTGAGAAGTTATTGCCAATGTAAAGAAATTGGAAATTCTTAGCGTGGGTTAGGTGTGGGCAGGGCTCACAGAAAATACTGTAACTCTTCACCATTTACACACACAAACATACAGAAGGCAAGAACAAATAATCAGTAAGGTTACTTGTTTAAAATGGTGTGTGTGGGGGGGCTGTTGTATAACACACTTAAAGCTACAGTTAGAAATCCTGAGATTCCTTGAAGAGAAACATAATGCAACTTTGTGCTTTTTACCCATGATATAGTTTTTAAACTCAGTCTATAATGTGCAAGTGGTTCAAGAACAATAATAGGATGTGTTTCCTGAGGGTTTCATATGCGTAATGAACTTGAGCATGAATGGAACTCAAGTTAACCACTATAATACTGTGAGAAAAATCTAAGCCTCAAAAGAAAAGGCTACATTTCATTGCTTGTGTGGGAGTAAATGTTTTAGGTATGTCTAAACAAACAATTTCAACTTATTTATTTATGCTACATTTTAGAAGAGTGCATTGAAAACATAAACAACATTGAACTGAAATAAGGGCTGTTTATTAAATGGCTCTTTTCAAAGATAATAATGTGAGTCACAGAAGTTAACTGTTCCCTTTTATAATACAACATGGAATTTCTTTTGATGTGAACAAAGATACAATTATTTACAAGTAAAATAAATAGAATTTTTAATTTTTAAAATTAAGATAAGAAGACTGATTTATATCAAACTGACTGAATACAGATAGAAAATTCTACTCTGTGCTCCACACTTGCTATACTACTACACTATTCTGTGCGTGCACGCTCGGTCACATCTGCCTCTTGGCAACCCTATGGACTATAGCCTGCCAGGCTCCTCTATCCATGAGATTCTCCAGGCAAGAATACTGAAGTGGGTTGCCATTCCATTCTCTGGGGGATCTTCCCAATCCAGGGAGCAAAGCTGGGTCTCCTGCACTGGAGGCAGATTCTTTACTGTCTGAGCCACCAGGGAAGCCCACCACTGAAGTATACTCTATACTTATTACAGTGTAAGTATATTCTGTAGAAGAGCCTTCATGGTGAGGAGGGAGAAATAGAGCTGAGTGCCAACCCCAATTCTGTTGCCAAATGGCAGGTCACTTGCGGTCTCTGGATTTTGATCAGAGTACATTTTGCCAATCCCTATATGAAACGTGTGATTCCATTTTCATTTCTGGAAATTAGAGAGATAAAATCTTCTGATGAGGTGACTAAGGCAAAAAGAAATCTTTTGACTTACTGAAGACAAAGAACGAAGACATCAAAAGAACCAGATAAAAGACAGACTGTCTCGGTTCACAGCAGCACAGTACAGTGGCTAACAGCAAAATCTAAGGATTGGGCTGCCTGAGCCGGAGCCCGGAGTAAGTTATTTTACCTCAACACCCCCATCCTAAAAACGGGCTAATAAAAGACCTACTGCTTAGGGTTGTTGTGAGAGCTGAGGAGTTAGATAAAGAAAAATGCTTAAAATAGTGCCTACTACATGTAAAAGACTCAAGAAATGTTAGTTATTCATATTATTTGCACTATCTTCCTCATATTTAACCTTAAGGGGCTTAAATTTTTTAGTCAAACACGATGTAGATTAAACTACTCAAAATGTCAATCAACCAAAGCCAGATGCAGGTATTAAGTGGCCTGAAGAAGACACAATTTGGGAAGATTATGAAGCCCCTCTCAGAAGCCAGGCATTTGAGGATCCTGAAGTGTACACATGATCAGCGTCGTTTTCTGTCCGTCCTCCTCTGCCCTCCACCATCACATTATAGAACACAGCATGTTACTATGCCTTGTAAACTCTCTGGTTGTAAAACAGAACAAATGTAGAAATTCTAGTCCTGACTCCACTGAGAGGTTCTTGGATCCTCTACAACTCAAGGCTGAGACACTCACAGAATGTTTGAAGTTGGAAGAGACCAACTGGATGTTTTTATTATGAAAGCATGCTTTACGTGCAGGCCCACAGGCCAGCTCTGTAGTTTCTGGGTCCTGACGTCCAGGAGGAGCAGACAGGGATGGTGAGGCTGCCAAAGAGCAGGGCACCAAGCAGCTGCATGCGTGCAAGCGCTGAGAGCCAGCTTTCTCAGACAGTGCTTGTATGGATGGCTCAAGTTACCCAATGCCTGGGTGAAGTGAGCTGTTATTTATTCTCAAAGAATAGAACTGAGGTGGGAAAAGAAGAGGATAACAGTAAAAGAAAGGGAAAGCAAACGATGTTTCCTGCTTGTCCATTGAAAAGGCAAGGAGACATTTTCCTTAATGACTTCGCTCTGACAGGACAACACTCCCTTGAATACTTCACTACAAGGCAGTGAAAGGAGAGCCAGGCTGCGGGAGAGCAGGAGCATTTGAAGGCAAAAAAATGCAGAGAGTTTTCTTTTAAAAAAAAATTTTCCTAGCAAACCATCCAAAACCCCATGCAATTGTAATTATTTATCTATACTAAGCAAGCTTAATCATGAACATACTAATAAAATTTCCTCTCCCTTTGTGGCGGTCCAGGCAAGGGCAGTGTTATGAAAGAAGAAAAAAGGGAATATTGGAATTATCTTTATAGATCATCTGTAAAATCCTTTTGAAGAAAGCAGTACAGCTCAGTGATTAACATGGCTTGGCTCCATCTCTTTCCAGCTGCATCCTGGATAATGGGTAAACCTTTCTTAACCTTAGTCTCCTAGAATGTGAAACGGGGAGGAACGAGGCGCCTGTCTCATGGGAATGCTAGGGAGGCTGAATGAGACAAGACAAACCAAGCTTCTAGCAAGGCACCTATTAAGTGCTCTAAACGTGCAGTATGAGCATTGGACTATTGGGTGTGACTTGATACTTTCTTAATCCAACATATCAATCACTTCAATAATCAAAGCAAATATAATCTGAAGCTTTCTTAAAAGCTGTTGTTTAGTCACTCAGTTGTGTCCAGTTCTTTGTGACGCCATGGACTGTAGCCCACCAGCCTCCTCTGTCCATGGAATTTTCCAGGGAAGATATTGGGGTGGGTTGTCATTTCCTCCTTCAGAGGATCTTCCCAACCCAAGGATCGAACCCATGTCTCCTATTTGGCAGACAGATTATTTACCATTGAGCCACCAGAGAAGTCACAACAATAAATACACTTTTTTTTTCTTTTTCTTGATTGTTAACTTGCTGTTCCCCAAATTATAGCTTTGTGCTTTTAATTTTTAAAATGTGAAAAATCACCAACTGAAGGCCTACAAGTTGAACCAGCTATGGCTGAAACTGCTTTAAAAAATAGTGCTCTCAGATGAGAACACAATGTTTGGAAACTTGTCATTAATATCCTATTAAAGCCTGAAATCTATTCTTGGGAGGATACTCGGATCTGTTGCAGAAGTAGAGTGAGGTCCTTGGCCCTGAGAAGTTTATCATTTAATAGAGCAACTGGCTGTAGACAGAATCACATAAATAAATGTAACAGAAGCACATAAGCAAACATTTATACATAGCTGAGCACAGCTGCTTAGGTTTACACAGGTGCAAAATAATATATCAGGGGAAATATTTCTAAATGGTTATTATAGTACTTGGCAACTAGCATACAGAGCAATGTAAGTTTTGAAACTGCATAGAACAACATACACATGGTCTTCATAGTTGCTAAAAATATGTGGAGCCTAAAGAAGCTCAGAGATTAATGCAGAAGCAAGGATTTCCAAATTTGAGGAAGTGAAAGGCAAAGGAGAAAAGGTAAAATATACCCATCTGGATGCAGAGTTCCAATGAATAGCAAGGAGAGAGAAGATAGCCTTCCTAAGAGATCAATGCAAAGAAATAGAGGAAAACAATAGAATGGGAAAGACTGGAGATCTCTTCAAGAAAATTAGAGCTACCAAGGGAACATTTCATGCAAAGATGGGCTCAATAAAGGACAGAAACAATGACCTAACAGAAGCAGAAGATAAAAAGAGGTGGCAAGAATACACAGAAGAACTGTACAAAAAAGATCTTCATGACCCAGACAACCACAATGGTGTGATCACTCACCTAGGGCCAGGCAACCTGCAATCCAAAATCAAGTGGGCCTTAGGAAGCATCACTACGAACAAAGCTAGTGAAGGTGATGGAATTCCAGCTGAGCTATTTGGAAAACTCAGCAGTGGCCACAGAACTGGAAAAGGTCAGTTTTCATTCCAGTGCCAAACAATGTTCAAGCTACCGCAAAATTACACTTATTTCACAAGCTAGCAAAGTAATGCTCAAAATTCTTCAAGCTAGGCTTCAACAGTGTGTGAACTGAGAACTTCCAGATGTTCAAGCTGGATTTAGAAAAGGCAGAGGAACCAGAGATCAAATTGCGGACATCCGTTGGATCATAGGAAAAGCAAGAGAATTCCAGAAAAATATCTACTTCTGCTTTATTGACTATGCTAAAGCCTTTGATTGTGTCATCACAACAAACTGTGGAAAATTCTTCAAGGGATGGGGGTATCAGACCACCTGACCTACCTCCTGAAAACCTGTATGCAGGTTAAGAAGCAACAGTTAGAACTGGATGGGGAACAACAGACTGGTTCTAAATTGGGAAAGGAGTACATCAAGGCTATATATTGTCACCCTGATTATTTAACTTATATGCAGAGTACATCATGAGAAATGCTGGGGTGGATAAAGCACAAACTGGAATCAAGATTCCTGGGAGAAATATCAATAACCTCAGATATGCAAGTGACACCACCCTTATGACAAAAAAGCAAAGAAAACTAAAGAGCCTCTTGATGAAACTGAAAGAGGAGAGTGAAAAAGCTGGCTTAAAACTCAACATTCAAAAAATGAAGATCATGGCGTCTGGTCCCATCACTTCATGGCAAATAGATGGTGAAACAAAGGAAACAATGACAGACTTTTATTTTGGGGTGCTCCAAAATCACTGCAGATGGTAACTATAGCCATGTAATTAAAAGACACTTGCTCCTTGGAAGAAAAGCTATGACAAACCTAGACAGTGTATTAAAAACCAGAGACATTACTTTGCCAACAAAGATCTGTATGGTCAAAGCTATTGTTTTTCCAATAGTCATGTATGGATGTGAGAGTTGGACCATAAAGAAAGCTGAGCACTGAAGAATTGATGTTTTTGAACTATGGTGTTGGAGAAGACTCTGGAGAGTCCCTTGGACTGCAAGATCAAACCAGTCAATCCTAAAGGAAATCAGCCCTGAGTATTCATTGGAAGAACTGATGCTGAAGCTGGAACTCCAATACTTGGCCACCTGATGTGAAGAGCCAACTCATTAGAAAAGACCCTGATGGTGCGAAAGATTAAAGGCAGGAAAAGGGATGATAAAGGATGAGATGGTTGGACTGCATCACCAATTCAATAGACATGAGTTTGAGCAAGCTCTGGGAGATGGTGAAGGACAGGGAAGCCTGGTATGCTACAGTCCATGGGGCACAAAGAGTTGGACATGACTGAGCGACTGAACAACAACAATAAATTTGGGGAAGAGCAAGTACAAAGGATTCAAAATGAATGGGGCTGAATTGTTGTTGACAATTATTTGTGATGGATATTTGAGCATTTCAAATGTACCAAGAGGGGCTTCCCTGTTGGCTCAAATGGTAAAGAATCTGCCTGCAATGCAGGAGACCCAGGTTCAATTCCTGGGTCAGGAAGGTCCCCTGGAGAAGGAAATGGCAACCCACTTCAAGATTCTTGCCTGGAGAATTCCATGGACAGAGGAGCCTGGTGGGCTACAGACCATGGGGTCACAAAGAGTCGGACATAACTCAGTAACTAACACAAACAATATGCCAAAAACAAGGCTTTAAATGAATCTCACAATCCAAAAAGGTTGTGTCCTTGTTACTTCACATTTCACAGACGAGGAAACTGAAACTCCTGAAAATTCAGCACCTTCAGTGCTAAGTGTCAGTGAGTGCCAGTACTGGCATTTGAACCTGGGTCTGTCTGATTTTAAAACTCCCAGTGCACTGAGACAACCCAGAGGGATGGGATGGGGAGGGAGGTGCGATGGAGGTTTGGGACAGGGGGACACATGTATACCTGTGGGTGATTCATGTCAATGTATGGAGAAAACTACCACAGTATTGTAAAGTAACTAGCCTCCAATTAAAATACATAAATTAACAACAACAAAAAACTCTCTCTTAAGTTATTATTCCACTTCCTTGCTGTCATGAACTGAAAAGATAAGAGAGGTAAAAGTGACTAATTTTAAAGCAGACAGTGGTATGAAAGGCTGTTAACTAAGCCTCTTAAAGCCGCAAATGAAGATCATGACAGGACCAAACTGCAGAAAAGAGGAGGGTATGGGAAGAGGAGCCTTGAGTGAGGAAGAGCCAGCAAGAGGGGCTCAATGGCATATATTTATCTACCATCTAAAGCATTACAGACGAACTCTTCCTTTATCACTAAGTAAATCGTTTTTACCTGAAAACTTTAACTCCCTAACAAACACTGCAGCATCACAATACCACATAGTAAAGAGCAGATCATTCCAAACATGCTTGTAGATAACCATAGAGAGAGTACTGGTTGTATATTTGGTGACGTGGTCAATTGGTAAATGAAGTGGAAAACTATCTGCTGCCCTAACAACTACTCCATCAAGTTACCTTCTCTGAATGAGTTCCTTGTACAGCATTCTCTGTTAACCTACCCATTAGAGTAAGAGTGAATGTCTCAGAAGGATGGACCTGGACTCAGGTCTCACTGGCTTTGGACCCTAGACAAGCTTCATAAGAGCTCTAGGCATTCTCTCTAACATATGCCGTGGAGATCTATCCTAGGGTTATGGAGAGGATTAACTGAGATGATACCTATGAAACACTTAGTATGAATACAACGCTTACCCCATAGTAAGTGCTCAAACATATTGCAAGTGCAAGTGTGCAGTCATGCCCGACTCTGCAACCCCAAGGACTATAGCCCACCAGCCTTCTCTGTTCATGGGATTCTTGAGCAAGAATACTGGAGCCATTTCCTCCTCCAGGGGATCTTCCTGACCCAGTAATTGAAACCACATCTCCTGCATTGCAGGCGGATTCTTTACAGAGGAGCCACTGAGGAAGCCTGCTTTAACATATTAGCTGTTGTTATTAAAGATGTTATAAGATAGGTAAAGCACTTTATAAGCCCTTCAAGGCAGTCAGAGGCATCCTTTCTCTTTGCTACTGAAATTACCAATGATATTCTTCTGTTGAGGATATAAAAATCTACGATTTAACACCTCTGAATTAGACAAGCACACTTCTGCTTTGGGTGGTACCACTTATTCATGTGGAATAGAGATCTGGTTAAGCACAATACACTGGAATTCCAGCAGTCAAATCTTATAGCTGCAGTGGTCTGGGGTCAGGGGTGAGGGTGCACTGCTAATCTGAACATTTCCTCTCGGGCTTTGTTTCCCTCTGGCTTCTTGTGAAACTGCTTGCTGGGCTCAAATGCAGTCAGGGCTTGCAGTGCAGTTGAATGATGCTCCTATCGCACAGTTGTACAAGGTTTTGTTTGGGTGCTGTTCGATCAAAATGATGTAGAGATGGAGTTAGGGAGGGAGTGCAATCTACTGCAGCTGTTCATCATTACCCAGATAAGCTGGAGAAGCATCCCAATTAAACTTCATGTGTAATAAAGCCAATCAGTACATGAAAACAAGAATTTCTCATTTACTGAAATTATATTTGGCTTGTAATTGCTGTCTGGGAATGTTGAGCCAGGTAGAAAACATTAAGAAAATTGTCCTCCTCCCCACAAATTTAAGCTTGGTAATCACTGAAAAAAAAAAAAAAAAAAGACCAAGGACTTCATTTGATAGCCTAAGCTGTTTTTGTTCTGTTTTAAATGTAAGAATAGAAATATACATTATTTCCTCTGCTGTAAAATAATAAACTAAAGCATACTTGCAACTTTAAACCTGAAATAAATGTATGGGGCATATAAATGTTTTCCTAATCCTTATGGCTTAAGAAACTAAACAACAGAAATTAATTTGAAAATATATTTTCCTTACATGTATGTTTCATCTTATCAGAGAAAGAAAACAAAGTAAAGAAAATGAAGCATTTATGTAAATAAGAGATGGACACATCACCATAAAAAATTAATAAGGCCAGTCAACTGATACCATTTTTTGAAATCTTGCTACATATATATTACTGTACTATCTATGCTGGTCAGGAAGCAATAGTTAGAACTGGACATGGAGCAACAGACTGGTTCCAAATAGGAAAAGGAGTACGTCAAGGCTGTATATTGTCACCCTGCTTGTTTAACTTATATGCAGAGTACATCATGAGAAACGCTGGGCTGGAAGAAGCACAAGCTGGAATTAAGATTGCCAAGAGAAATATCAATAACCTCAGATACGCAGATGACACCACCCTTATGGCAGAAAGTGAAGAGGAACTAAAAAGTCTCTTGATGAAAGTGAAAGTGGAGAGTGAAAAAGTTGGCTTAAAGCTCAACATTCAGAAACAACTATGAATAACAAAACATGACTATATATAATTTTCAAATAATGACTGTTCTCCAGAACAGTAGTTGTTTATCTCTGTCCACCTTCTCTCCAACCAAACATGCACCATCAACCTCATGGAAAATTCAGTGAATGTGGGGATGGACACTGAGGTTCCAGAACTATCTTTTAGGTTGTGAACTAAAGGCCAAAGAAGATTATGATGAATATGAACAACAATTATCTTAAGAACAGTCAGTTCAAGGGCTAGTGCAAAGGATGAATTGCACACTACTGAAGCAGAGGCAGTGAATTATGAAAGCAGACCACTTAAAGTAGCACTGGCAACTTTGAAAATGTCTATTCAGCCAACAGTTTCCTGTGAGAGCTTTGAAATCACACCACCTGGGATCTTACAGTTGAAGTGTGGTTTAGGGCTTGTGTATATTAGTGCACACACTTAGTAGCTGTAAAGGGAGATACAGATTCAAAAGATGAAGAGAAGGAGGATGTGAAACTCTTAAGTATATCTGGAAAACCTTCCTTTCCCCAGAAGTGATATCAAGTTAACAGAAAAAAGTAAAACTTGCTGCTGCTCAAGATGACTACGATGTTGATTTTAGTAATAGGAAAGCTAAAGAAAAAAAAAAAAGCTCCAGTAAAGAAATCCATATAAGATACTCCAGCCAAAAATGCACAAAAAACAAACCAGAATAGAAAAAACCTCGAAAACTTCAACACCAAGATCAAAGGTCAAGAATTCTTTAAAAAAAAAAAGGAAAGAACTCCTAAAACACTGAAAGAATCTAGTTCTGTAGAAGACATTAAAGCAAAAATACAAGCAAGTATAGAAAAAGACTGTTTGTTTCCCAGAGTGGAAGCCAACTTCATCAACTATGTGAAGGATTATTTCCAGATGAGTGGCCAGGAGTCTACTCAAGATCTCTGGCAGTGGAAGTGGAGAAAGTGTCTTTTAAAAAAATAAGTTTAAACGGTTTATTAAAATTTTCCATCTAATTTCATTTCTGTAACAATTGACACCTGGCAGTCCTTTTCATAATGAAGAAAAGAACCGTCCCTACCATGTCTGATCAATGTTGCCCAGGTTCCATTTCCAAGAGTGTGTTGTCCAAAATGCCTAGTTTAGTTTTTAAAGAAGGAACTCCACCCTTTGCTTGGTTTTAAGTACACATGAAATGTTATCATAGGGCATAGGTATAGTGGTAGTAAGACAAATGGAAATGGTGAGGAGACAAATATACACATGAAATAAACTCAAGATGTTAAATAAAAAATCAGTCAATGTAATCACTAAATCATGTCTGACTCTTTGAAACCTCATGGGCTAGAGCCTTGCCAAGCTGCTCTGTCCATGGGATTTCCCAGACAGGAATACTGGGGTGGGTTGCCATTTCATTCTCCAGGGGATCTTCCCAACCCGGGAGTCAAATCTGATTTTCCTGTGGCTCTTGCATTTGCAGGCAGATTCTTTGCAACTGAGCCACCTTCAGTTCAGTTCAGTTCAGTCGCTCAGTCGTGTCCAGCTCTTTGCGACCCCATGCACTGCAGCACACCAGGCCTCCCTGTCCATCACCAGCTCCCAGAATTTACTCAAACTCATGTTCATTGAGTCAATGATGCCATCCAATCATCTCGTCCTCTTTTGTCCCCTTCTCCTCCTGCCTTCAATCTTTCCCAGCATCAGGGGCTTTTCCAAGGAGTCAGTTCTTCGCATCAGGTGGCCAAAGTATTGGGAGTTTCACCTTCAGCATCAGTCCTTCCAATGAATATTCAGGACTGATTTCCATTAGGATGGACTGGTTGGATCTCCTTGCAGTCCAAGGGACTCTCAAGAGCCTTCTCCAACACAACAGTTCAAAAGCACCAATCTTTAGCACTCAGCTTTCTTTACAGTCTATCTCTCACATCTATACATGACTACTGGAAAAACCATAGCCTTGACTAGACGGACCTTTGTTGGCAATATAATGTCTCTGCTTTTTAATATGCTGTCTAGGTTGGTCACCTTCAGTTCAGTTCAGTTCAGTCGCTCAGTTGTGTCCAACTCTGTGACCCCATGATTCACAGCACACCAGGCCTCCCTGTCCATCACCAACTCCCGGAGTTCACTCAGACTCATGTCCATCAAGTCAGTGATGCCGTCCAGCCATCTCATCCTCTGTCATCCCCTTCTCCTCCTGCCCCCAATCCCTCCCAGCATCAGGGTCTTTTCCAATGAGTCAACTCTTCACATGAGGTGGCCAAAGTACTGGAGTTTCAGCTTTAGCATCATTCCTTCCAAAGAAATCCCAGGGCTGATCTCCTTCAGAATGGACTGGTTGGATCTCCTTGCAGTCACCTTGCTGCTGCTGCTGCTACTAAGTCATTTCAGTCGTGTCCGACTCTGTACGACCCCATAGACAGCAGCCCACCAGGCTCCCCTGTCCCTGGGATTCTCCAGGCAAGAACACTGGAATGGGTTGCCATTTCCTTCTCCAATGCATGAAAGTGATAAGTGAAATTGAAGTTGCTCAGTCGTGCCTGACTCTTAGCGACCCCATGGACTACAGCCTACCAGGCTCCTCTGTCCATGGGATTTTCCAAGCAAGAGTACTGGAGTGGGGTGCCATCGCCTTCTCCCACAGTCACCTTAGATAAATATAAATAATGATAGATACACAGAAAGTTGCAAAAATGGCACACAGAATCCCACTAATCTTTTACACAGCTTCCATGGTGCCACCTTATATGATTGTAGTATAATATCAAAACCAGGGAATTGACATTGGTACCATACTGATAACTAGACTACAGTCTTCATTTGACGTTCACTTTTTGCCTGCTACTCAGCTGTGTGTGTGCGTGTGTGTGTGTGTTTATAAGCACATGTAGTTCTATGAAATTTAAACCCCCAGAATAGAATTGTGTAATCACTACCAAGTTAGGACACAGAACTATTCCCTCACCACAAAGCGACTCTTTCTGTATACCCCATGTAATCACACCCACCTTCTACCACAGTCACTAATCTGTTCTCCATTTTTATTGCTTTGCCATTCTGAGAATGTTATATAAGTGGAATCATATAGTATGTAACCTTCAGAGACTGTCTTTTTCCATTAAGCATAATGCCCTTGAAATCCATCTAAGTTGATCCATTATGTCAATAGTTTGTTTTTTTTATGGTTGAGTAGTACCACTCCAGTACTCTTGCCTGGCAAATCCCATGGATGGAGGAGCCTGGTAGGTTTCAGTCTATGGGGTCGCTGAGGGTCAGACACAATTGAGCAACTTCACTTTCACTTTTCACTTTCATGCATTGGAGAAGGAAATGGCAACCCACTCCAGTGTTATTGCCTGGAGAATCCCAGGGACGAGGGAGCCTGGTGGGCTGCCGTCTATGAGGTCGCACAGAGTCGGACACGACTGAAGCGACTTAGCAGTAGCAGTATTCCATGATATGGACATATCAGTGACTATTTAACCATTCACCCATTAAAGGACATTTGGGTTGTTCCCAATTTATGACTACTACAATTAAAGCTGCTATGAACATTCATGTATACATACTTTTGTCAATCTAAGTTTCCATTTCTCTGGGATGAATGCCCAGAGGTACAAATACTGGGTTATACAGTAGTTGCACTGTTAGCTTTGAAGAAACTTCTATACATTCTCACCCGCATGTATGAGAGATTCGGCTGCTCCACATGCTCTCCAGTATTTAGTTTTACTGCTGTTTTTCATTTTAACCATCCTAGTATGGTGTAATGATATCTCATTGTTGTTTGGTTTTTTTTTTTGTATCAATAATTTGCTTTTCCTAAATGTTGCTGTTGTTCAGTTGCTAAGTCACGTCCAACTCCTTTGTGACCCCATGGACTGTAGCCCACCAGGCTCCTCTGTCCATGGATTTTCCCAGGCAAGAATATTAGGGTAGGTTGCCATTTCCTTCTCCAGGGAATATTCCTGACCCAGGGATCAAACCCAGGTCTCCTGCATTGCAGGCGGATTCTTTGCCGCTGAGCCACCAGATGTCACATGAGAGTTCGTTGATGGCCAGATTGTATGAACTATTTTTCTCTTCCATTTCGGTGAGGTTTAGGTATTGACTTTATGTTAGAATCACCTGGGAAGCTTTAAAACCATCTCCAAGTCCAGACTTCACATACATGCCTGCTAAGTCACTTTGGTCATGTTCAACTCTGTGCAACGCTATGGACTGTTCAGTCATGTCCAATTCTTTGTGACTCTATGAACTGTAGCCCTCCAGGCTCCTCTGTCCATGGGATTCTCCAGGCAAGAGTACTGGAGTGTGGGTTGCCATGCCCTCCTCCAGGGGATCTTGCCAACCCAAGGATCGAACCCATGTCTCTTATGTTTCCTGCACTGGCAGGCAGGTTTTTTACCACCAGCACCATCTGGGAAGCCCAAGTCCAGACTATACCTCAGACCAATTAAATTTGAATCTCTCAGGGCAAATCCAGGTATCGTTACTTATTTGTTAAAATTATCCAGATAATTATAATATGCAACCAAGGTTAAGAACTAATGTTAAATCTAATTTCTACTCAGACACCAGAAATATAATCATAATTAAAGCTCTTTGCTGACTCTCTCGTAAGCTATGTGCAGATAAAACCCAAGCTCACGGACCAGCCTCTCTAAATCTTGTTCCCTGCATTATCTCCAGCCCTAATAACCTCCACTTTCTCTCCACATTTTATGCTCTGGTAGTAACAAATTCGGAGAAGGCAATGGCACCCCACTCCAGTACTCTTGCCTGGAAAATCCCATGGATGGAGGAGCCTAGTGGGCTACAGTCCATGGGGTCTCTAAGAGTTGGACACAACTGAACGACTTCACTTTCACTTTTCATTTTCATGCATTGGAGAAGGAAATGGCAACCCACTCCAGAGTTCTTGCCTTGGGATTCCCAGGGATGGCGGAGCCTGGTGGGCTGCCATCTATGGGGTCGCACAGAGTCGGACACGACTGAAGCGACTTAGCAGCAGCAGGACCAGCAGTAACAAATTATTTGTAGCTTGCCATGCAGTTAGAACCTGAGAATTTACTTTTTTTTTAATCAAATTTATAAATGATCCTGAGGCACAATAATATTTGAAAGGCACTATACTTCCACTAATTGCAAAGTGATTTGTTTTTTATTACTGTATTCTTCATCTATTCATTCATCCAAAAAGTATTAATTGAGGACCTTATATGTAGAAGGCACTGAAGAGAATAACTTAAGGTTCAGTGATGGAAAGTCCTGGCAGATAATTAAAAATGTAACAAGTACCAGGGTGGGTAAGCACAGGGGTTTAAGGAGATTACAAGTGTGGCACCCCACCCCGGGATAGTAGATATAGTTTGAGACTTGAAGGTAGAGTAGAATTTACCAGGCAAAGAGGGACAGAGGAAAGAATATAGAGAAAAAAGCATGTTTAAAAGTCAACAATAGAATAACATGCCTTGTTCAGAAATTTTTAAGATCTTTGGTATGGCTGGAGGACGAAGGAAAAGGAATAAACATAAACATCTAAATGCTCAAATATTTTAATCATATTACTTTAATGTCTCTACTAAAGTAATATCAATAAATAAGAATCAATGGCTATGAAAGGGTGAAGTCATTTTTCTTAAGCAAACAGTAATTGCTAATTGCAGCCTGAAGGGCTTTTGAAGATTCACTTGGAAATAAACTTCACCTCAGTAAACTCTATTAACAGCATTTTTTTTTTAAGCTTCTAACCCCGCCCAAGAGTCATTGACCTCAACTTCAGGGTCAAGAGATTTGCTTCAGGCACTTATTTCAGACCCTAGATTTTATGGGAACTAAGTACTCTTTCTTAATCCAAGCGTTCATCTCTGCTGAAGGAAATTGCTCTGTTCTCTAAATGACACTAACACTTCACTTTTCAAATCCATGTCAGCTGTGTTGCTGAACAACTACAGCATATGTCATTCTGCTGCCTGAGTCAGTGACTCAGAGAAGCTGCCCTTCCAGCAGTGTGTGTGTGTTTGGAGAGGTTGGAGGGGATTAAAATATAAGATCCCAACTGAAGCACTTTAAATTGCTAAAATTGCTGTAGTACTCCATTGGAACCAAAAGGTGATGAATTCTTCAACTGAACTGTTGAAAAAGTTATCAAGAAAACTGAAAAGGAAAAGGAAGTAAGTAAAATTTCATTTCCAAAGGTTAACTTTAAAAAAAAAAAAAAGCAAGTCTCATCTCACTGGGGATCTTTGCCGTTCCAGAATGGGTTTAAGTTCACTTAGGGATATTTTAGTTTTATTTATGTTTTGGCAAAATTTATGAGCTGCAGATCATTTCCTGAAAACAAGACACTCATGCTGTCACTGCCAACACTGGAATAAGTTTCATTTTATCAAGCAAAATTATTCAGGCTCACAATTTTTAAAAAGAAAAAAATTTATCCCGGATGCTACAGAGGACTTTTCTTCTTCTGGAACTCTGAAAAGAATAAAGCCATGGTGTCTACTTATGGGAGCAATTCTGCATCAGAAGACTCTGACCTGGGTGTCTCCACCCACCAACTATGAATGAGGACTTGCCGCTGCCATCACAACAAAGCCTTAATTAAGAACCTTTCTCAACATGAGGCCATGTAGACAGACTAGCTATGGAGCAGATCTTCTGATAAATTTGAAGGTATTTCAAGAGCCCAGAGCAGAACATCTGAAATTAGGGCTATCTTAGAAAATCTAAGCCATGTCAGCACTGTTCCCACCTTCAGTCAATTTACCATATTAACCCTGTTGACATGGATGAAGACCAAACCAAAGAAATAAGAACATATGGTAAACATGGTTAAGAATACAGATTCTCAACCAATTATGTTTTTTTCACTGTCAGCAGTTATCAAATCCTCTGAAGGCTCAAAATGCTATAATGGAAGGGCCATATGAAAAAGCCCCACTAGCCAGCTTCTCAAGCTCCTCATCTTTGCCACTTTATGTAATAAAACTAAAAACAACACACTCTCTTAACCAGAACTGAGGCTAGGGAGGCGTGTGTGTGTGTGTGTTGGGACAAGTCAGAGCTTGAATACAACACTAAAGAGATGCTACCCATGTCATTATTAAATATCTTAAGCCAATATTATTGCATTTGTGATTGCCCTCTTCAAAAGGTAACTCTGAGTGTGACAGGCCACCCCTTAGAATACCAACAGCCCTTGACACTTCCCTAAGGACAGCCTGAGAGTAGCAGGGTCTTTCTCTCCTGCCTTGAATCCATGTTTACCCAACTTCAGCCCTTTGGTTAATGGAGCATTCAATATGAAAATAAATAAAACCCTCCTCCAAATCACTGCCAGTGTTATGGCGATTGGTCTTCCCCAAACTCCTACACTGTGTGTCTCTTTTCGGGAAATTAAATAGGACGGGCAGAAGAGCAGCAAATTTCAAACTAACTTTTTCCTCCTTTCCTCCCCACCCCCAACTCCTTCCTTAAGTCTTTGTCCTCTGCCCTAAAAGTGTCTTGTTTTTTTCCCCTCTTGTCATCTGGCAGCCAAGAATATTGAATGCAGCTTAAAGAAATAACATCATATTATGGAAACATTCTTTTATTAAGACAGCTGACTACATATGTTAGTGCATGTACTCATTCTTTAGATTGCTATGCCATTTTAGGACAGAGAGAGGATTTGGATGCAGTCTTCATGCTATTTTTTAAAATTTCATGTGCTGTGGAAAAAAAAAGTAAAGCTTGCCATTTTTCATTTTTGCAGATTATGAGGATTAAGGAGTATTTTTTCCAGCCCAAGATTTAACACGACTTTGAAAATTGCCCATTAACTCCCAATGAGATCTTGATATTGTAAAGCCTGAACAATCTTTAAAAAGCTAAAGCAAAATATAGCTAATTAGCAAGGAAACAAAGATTCCTTTGAAAGAATGGCATGGTACATTTCCAGAGTCTGGCCCAGAAAAGATGAGAAAGGTGACCCTCAAACATTGGCAAGTTCAAGCCTTTAGGCACTATTGTCTTTCTGCAAATGTGCACTTTCCAGCTCACATATGAGACCCTGGCATGTTTATAAGCTGGCTGTTCCTTTCTTGACCTTCCCTCTCCTGTCTCTTTTATAACCCTTTCTCTTCTCTTCTATAGGAACTAAGCTGCAGGATGGTAAAAGGAAATGATTTCATTAGGGTGGAAAAGGAAAATGATAGAGCTTTCGAAGTCCAATGTGCTGTGTAAGAAAAACAGCTGCCTGCCAAGCCACCAGCTGAGTCGCCTTAAGCGGCAGAGCCTTGCTAAAGCGGATGCCCAAGGGAGGGAACAGTGCAGGGTGGAGACAGGGAAGAGACAGAACCAAGACTTGCACCTTGGTTCCATGTTCACAATTCTCGCTATCCTACCGTCCTTTGCCTCTCTATTTGAGCAGGAGCAGTGCTTTCCAGAGATCTAGAGTGCTCTGCTGGCCGTCATAACTTCCCTCTCACAAACGGCAGGGAAAGTGAAAGGATTACTAATCTTCTCTGCCTTGGATTGCACAAAATGTCTATTTCTTAGATCATTGCATAATGAGTTCACTCTGAAAACTAACCTAGAAATAGTTTTGAAAAGTAAGATGCTTTTAAAAACTTGGATTTAAGATTCCATCCTGAACCAGAAAAGCACAGTTAATCCTCAGGGGGAAAAATATTGCAAGACATGTGCTTACTCTTACTGACTCTTGCTCATCCTGTCGAGCTTTATCTCCAGCATCCTTCAGAGAGGAGGAGATGCAGAATGTATTAAAATGGTCTGGGTTTTCAGTTCATGATCACAGCCAAAATGGGTGCTGGTGGGTTTCCCTACGTGCAGTGGGGGAAACTGGCTCCTCAATCCAGCCTCTGGGGGGCTCAGATTTGGGAACAGCTGTGAACTTCTTTAAATATCTATTTTATTAGTGTCTCTATTAATACTTTTGGATGGAAATCTTGGAAATCTCACATTTATTTCTGTCCTCATAATGAGAGGATATTCAAATTATTTAATTGTTTGATGACTGAAGGTCTTTTTTTTTTTTTTAATTAAAGTCCACCATCTGACCCACCTCTTTCCCTCTGTCATCTCACTTCCTTTCTAACTCTTTCTCAAGGGGAAGGCCTTGTCAAACTGATCTAGAAAATTGTAAGACATTGGCTGGGTGACAATTCCCTAGGAAGTAGGGTCAATCTTCATCAGTAGACCCCAGCTCAGTTGCATTTCTTATGGTCCTTCTAGAGAACAGATGTAACTGTTCTTTTCAACACCCTTTGTCCAGAAACTATTAAGAGGGTGCCTTAAAATCTCTTGGCTGGGCACTACAAATACTACCCTATTCGATTTTATCACTAAGTCTTCATGATAATCCATGAGGTATGTACTAATATTATTTCCATTTTACAGATGGGAAGAATGAGTCTCAAAGAATGTCAGTAAGTACAAGTAGAGAGACAGCATCTAAAAGGAAGCAGTCTCCTTCAGCCCTTGCTCCTGATCTCTGAACTATGGGGCATTTCATCTTAAACTCTACTGCTGGACACTCCACCTGGGTCCTGATATCCTGCCAAGGGTGCTCATGCCCAGTGCTCCCAAACTGGGGAGTGACCGGGGTGGGAGGGGTCCTTCTACAGCTATATTCTAAGCAAAGGCAGGAAGAAAGCCATGATCACCCACTCATCCCTATATGGGTTCTTGTGTTTTAACTTCATGAAAACCATCCGTCAGTCCTGCCATAACCATTCTTTCTCAGGGCCAGGCATATATCTGTAGATCACAGTTTTAGCCCCCAGCCTCCCATCAGTGGGCGACTGGACTCTTTTGTGTTTCCCTTGTCATGAGCAGCACTGCTGTGAACATTCTCAAGATCATGCCCTGTCGCACGTGTGTCGGTTTCTCCTAGGAATTCAGGGAGATGCGGAATAGCTGGGATGCGGAATCACAGAGATGGGCTTTACAGTTACTTTACAGTTCCCTGGCAAGTGTAACTCCTAGCTCAGGTTCAAACGGGGACCCCATTCCACAAGAAAGTAGTTCCTCCAAAGATGTGAGTCAGGAGCCCTGCAGACTCTAGATAGTGGAAAATAGCATAGTGACGAGCCTTAGGCCGCAGATAGCTAAGGACTTTACTTACGGTGGTTTAGAAGGGCTCTGAGCTAACATTAGAACCATGTTAGGAAGATCTGTGTTTTCATGATGTCTTTTTATGATCGAGTTGGTGTTTAGCAAACTATGCGTAGTTACTTTCATACTGTGTGGGCTCAGGCATTCTCAATAAATTCTTTTACTGGTTTGTTGCAAATATTCAAATTAAAGAGCTTCTCCAAGTATTGTTATTACTACTTTTTGACCTGGGGGAGTGATATAAGTGCACTAACAAATATAGCAAGATTCTAGTATCTGAAGGGAGCAATCAGATAAGTCAGATATTGTTTCCAGATATTGCCTTACTGGCTTATGTGGGTATGCTTTAAACCACCATTGTAGAGATACTTCTCCATGCCAGTTATATAGAACTGTTTTCATTTTCAAGAAAGAATCCAAATTCTGTATTTTTTAATCTCTGATTTTAATTTTTTTTTAAGTTTTCTCTCTTTTCCTTCCTGCCAAATTATTAGACATCACTTTCTTTTATAATTATGCTTGCTTTTCCCCTTATGAAATAGTTTTATAATCCACTGTGGGCTTAGAAACCACTAGCCAAACATGTTATCACTGTGGATAATATAAGAGTAAATGAGGTCCGAGAGAGTCTCGAGAGGCTTTCTTCCAAGTAAAATAAATCTCATGGACTTAACTTCTAAGAGTTAAAGACCTTTTTTGCTCACTTTCTTGTTCTCAGATGTATTTTCAGTGGGAGAAGAAATTAAATGCCAAAATTCAAACTATTTATGATAATTGAGCAAAGGATTCAGATCACAGTTCAGATTCTATTTCAATCTTGAAGTTTGATTTCTATGTGATTAAGTAAGAAACTTAATCATCCCAACCTCTCTCAGTTTATGGAACTAGAAAATGAAAGTGGCCACCTCTCCTAAGGTAGAGAAAGGCTTAATTACCATCATGTACCTCTTTCTTCAGCTAGATAGCCTTGCCACAGCATAAGCATTATCCTAGTGAATTGAGATTACTTAGAGAATGTTGATCCCTGGTTAGAAACCTCTAGGAAAGTCCCAAGTTTCTAAGCCTTTCATTAGGCAAAGAGCCAAGTAGCTGAGCTTTCCTAACAGATATTCCAACTGGTACAGAAACATCATACCAGGCCTGAAGGCAACTATTTTACATAGTTGAAGAGAAAAAAATCCAGAATATTGGGCATCTAGAAATTGAAGTTTGTCTTAAACCATTATAATAAAGTAGTGTTGTACTGAAGTGGATCAGGTGAAAGAAAAAGTCAAGGAGAATGGTACATTTATCCTTCTAATTATCTTTGACTAAAATTTGCTAAAGCAGATAGCAGCAAGCTCAGTGTGGTATATTGCAAACATGATCACAAACTTGTCACTTTTGGCCAGTAGGGCATTAGCAAACTGGACCCAAGCAGAAGTGGAACTGACTCTTGCATACTGAGCATGCCTTCTTATTGTTCTGATAACCTGCCTCTACCGTGCAAAGAAGCCTAGACTAGCCTGCTAGAGAACACAAGAACTTTTAAAGGCGAAGCAAGTTCCCCAGCTGACAGCCACCCAACCCCCTCAAAGTAGAGCCACCCATAGCTGACTTCAGACACATGAGTCTGAAATTCAAAAAAAAAAGCAAAGAACCATCCAGATGAGCCTAGCCTAAATTGCTAAGCCCCAAATCATACACCAAATAAATGGTGATTATTTTAAGTGCTAAAGTTTTGAGGTGGCTTGTTACTCCATAATAAACTGTTGCTACATTGAACATCTATTTTTCCTTCTTTCTTGCTGTCAGACTTCAAATCAGTCAAGTGATTTAGAGGATGGTGACCTAATCCTCTCCTCTAAGAATGAGTTTTGATTGATCTAGACCATTGATCTACTATCTTGCCATTTATGGTTTATTGTCTATGCCATTGATATCTACAAGTTGCAAACGATCTATTGCCATTGACTGGTGAATAATGAAATCTGAGGGGGCAATCTGTTAGGAGGCTGGATCTTTCTCTGCTTCTAGATACTGTCGTGTATGGCTATGAGACCTGGAATTGCTATGGGCTGCCCTCTATGGGGTTGCACAGAGTCAGAAACGACTGAAGTGACTTAGTAGTAGTAGTAGTAAGGATAATCAAGATACAGAGAAAACCAAGAGACTCACAGTTGCGTAGAGCTGGAGCTCTCACATCCTGTGCCTGTGGCCACAGCCCCTGCTTCTGGGCCTCTAGTGATGGGAGAACCTGAATTTCTCTATCGTCTATGCCAGTTTGAGTAGGGGTTTTCAGTTTCTTGCCTTCCTTGAATACTCACTCCCTGTACAGCAGAACATGCCAGCTAACAGCTAGAAATGCCACTTGAAATAAATATTGTACAGCTATTGCATAAAAATGATTATCTTTTAACAAGAGAAACACATAACAAACAAAATATTTATTTTTCATGTTTCCACACACTTTGATTTTATTACATTCTGGAAATATTCTTTGATGTAAAAAGAAACAAAATTATGCTGGTGTAGCAGTGAATACAGTTTTGGGAACATAATTTCAGAGCTACATATAGGCTTGGGTAGTTATAACCAAAGTCAGTTCTAAGACCTAAAGAAAAATGTATTTATTCATCTGTTATCAAATAAACTGATAAATTTAGCCTTTATAAAGTGCTAACTATAATAATCTTGGAGCATAGTTTTTCTACTTGTGGATGGAAATAGTAGCTTTCAATAGAAATTAGTAAATACAATGTAAAAGACAGCCCTTTATAAACCCAAGCAAGACCAAATGAGAGACAGAGTAAGATGTCTGCTGCTGCTGCTGCTAAGTCGCTTCAGTCGTGTCCGACTCTGTGCAACCCCATAGATGGCAGCCCACCAGGCTCCTCTGTCCCTGGGATTCTCCAGGCAAGAACCCTGGAATGGGTTGCCATTTCCTTCTCCAACGCATGAAAGTGAAACGTGAAAATGAAGTCGCTCAGTCATGTCCAACTCTTTGCAACCCCGTGGACTGTAGCCTACCAGGCTCCTCCGTCCATGGGATTTTCCAGGAGTTGCCATTTCCTTCTGGACTGGGTTACCATTTCCTTCTCCATAAGATGTCTGCCGACCACTTAAAAGAATTTTGAGCTAAGGAACACTGAGTAAGTATGAAATTGTTTTTATCCATTTTTAAAAGCCTGTGCATCTGTGATTACCTACACATTGATATGGAACTTAAGTGCAACAAACTGCCAAATGTTTATTTCTGGAATCAAAAATAATGTTAAGCAAGAGTCCACATCCACTCTGCATATAGCTTACTCCTGAATGAATTCAGTGAAATGACACATCAGATGCCTTTTATAGAGGATGATTTTTTTCTCTGCATGCATTTGCCAAAATACATTCCTTTACTTCCAGAGATTTCTCAATAGGTTTCTCTTGAAGTGCTCCTTGGTTTAATTAGTGGAGAAATGCATGGGACCCAATACAAGGCTCTGAGAAGTATTGCTGTTTATTTTTTTTTAACTTTGTTTATCCTGTTATCTGTAAGATGATACTTTGTGAAATGCTTTAATATAATCTATTGACATGGCAATATTAATAGGCATGAGGTTCAAAAAGGATACAGTAGTAAAAATTGTATAGATATGTTGAGGCTGGGTGATTGGGAAAACAGTGGTTATTTTAATATGAAAGGAAGCATGAAGAAGGTTGCAGGTGTGGGGAAATGATGAGTTTCATTCTGAGCATACTGAGTTTGATGTGAAGACCACTTTGGGGCTATAATTGTTCATTAGCTGGAAATTTAGACTAGAGCTTACTAGACCAGGTTTCCCTGGCAGCTCAGATGGTAAAAAATCTGCCTACAATGCAGAAGACCTTGGTTCAATTCCCTGGGTCGAGAAGACTCCCCTGGAGAAGGGAATGGCAACCCACTCTAGTATTCTCGTTGTGAGAATTCCATGGACAGACCATGGGGCTGCAATTGGAAACAACTGAGCGACTAACACACACAAAGCTTACTAGAATGATCCTGACCAGAGATTAAGGTTTCATAGTCACATACAGAAGTAACAATTAAAGCCAAGGCAACAGATTAAATTTGGGAAGGGGCTTATGAAACAAGAAGAAAGCGTGCCAAAAGCAAAACATCTCACTGTATTTAGGGAGCCTGATCAGAGAGTCCATATCATTTCTGTCCTTTATTGTGGCCATCTTTACATGAAATGTTCCCTTGATATTTCTAATTTTCTTGAAAAGATTTCTAGTCTTCCCCATTCTTTTGTGTTCCTCTATTTCTTTCCACTAATCACTGAAGAAGGCTTTCTTATCTCTCCTTGCTGTTTTTTGGAACTCTGCATTCAAACGAGTATATCTTTCCTTTTCTCCTTTGCCTTTAGATTCTCTTCTTTTCTCAGCTATTTGTAAGACCTCCTCAGACAACCATATTACCTTTTTGCATTTATTTTTCTTGGGGATGGTCTTGATCACTGCCTCCTGTACAATGTCACAAACCTCCGTCGACAGTTCTTCAGGCACTCTATCAGGTCTGATCCCTGGAATCTATTTGTCACTTCCACTGTATAATCTTAAGGGATTTAATTTAGGTCATACCTGAATGGTCTAGTGGTTTTCCCTACTTTATTCAATTTCAGTCTGAATTTTGAAATAAGGAGTTCATGATCTGAGCCAGTCACCTCCCGGTCTTATTTCTACTGACTGTAGAGAGCTTCTCCATCTATGGCTACAAAGAATATAATCATTCTGATTTCGGTATTGACCATTTGGTGATGTCCATGTGTAGAGTCTTCTCTTGTGTTGCTGGCAGAGGGTGTTGGCTATAACCAGTGTGTTCTCTTGGCAAAACTCTGTTAGCCTTTGCCTTGCTTCATTTTGTACTTCAAGGCCAAATTTATCTGTTACTCCAGGTATTCCTTGACTTCCTACTTTTGTATTCCAGTCAAGAATGGGGATAGCAGACCACCAGACCTGCCTCCTGAGAAATCTGTATGCAGATCAAGGAGCAACAGTTAGAACTGGACATTGAACAACAGACTGGTACCAAATTGGGAAAGGAGTATATCAAGGCTATATATTGTCACCCTGCTTATTTAATTTATATGCAGAGTACATCACACAAAATACTGGGCTGGATGAAGCACAAACTGGAATTAAGTTTGCCAGGAGAAATATTAGTAACCTCAGATATGCAGATGATACCAACCTTATGGCAGAAAGCAAAGAAGAACAAAAGAGCCTCTTGATGAAAGTGAAAGAAGAGAGTGAAAAAGCTGGCTTAAAACTCAACATTTAGAAAACTAAGATCATAATATCCAGCCCCATCACTTCATGGCAAACAGATGGGGAAACAATGGAAACAGTGAGAGACTTTATTTTCTTGGGCTCCAAAATCACTGTAGATGGTGACTGCAGCCATAAAATTAAAACATGCTTGCTCCTTGGAAGAAAAGCTATGACCAACCTAGACATTATATTAAAAAGCAGAGACATTACTTCACCAACAAAGTTCAGTCTAATCAAAGCTATTGTTTTTCCAGTAGTCATGGATGGATGTGAGAGTTGGACCATAAAGAAGGCTGAGCACTGAAGAACTGATGTTCTTGAACTGTGGTGTTGGAGAAGTCTCTGGAGAGTCCCTTGGACTGCAAGGAGATCAAACCAGTTCATCCTAAAGGAAATCAGCCCTGAATATTCATTGGAAGGACTGATGCTGAAACTGAAACTCCAGTAGTTTGGCCACCTGATGTGAAGAGCCAACTCATTACAAAAGACCCTGATGGTGGGAAAGATTGAAGGCAGGAGAAGGGGACAACAGAGGATGAGATGGTTGGATAGCATCACCAACTCGATGGACATGAGTTTGAGTAAACTCTGGGAGTTGGTGATGGATAGGGAGGCCTGGCATGCTGCAGTTCATGGGGCTGCAAAGAGCTGGATATGACTGAGTGACTTAACTGAACTGAACTGATGGTAAGAACCTAAGATTTATGAAAAAGGCTAAGAATTGAAGGAGTGCAGAGGAATGAATGGCCAATGAGCACTGTTTTGGTATGTCATTGATGAAAGGAATGAGAAAGATAGGTTGGTAATTTAAGCAAGAGAATAGAGGGAAAACTCACATTTTTAAAATGTAGATGGCCTAAGCTTTTCTGTAGGCAAAGGAAGTGATTCCCGCTGTAAGCTAAAAGGGAAATAGTTGATAAAGTAACATTTCAAAGAAGTAGGGGACTGAGGTCAGGAGCCTACTTGTAATTGATGTAAGACAAATTGATAAAGCCTTTTTAGAGAGCAATGTGACAATATCTGTCAAAATTGTAAGTGTGAGTACCCTTTGATCTAGCAATTTCACTAATAAAATTCTGTCCCACAGAAAAACTATAGCAGGTGTGCAAGGATATTCATCATAATATTAATTGTAATAGCAAGAAATGGAGAACCTAAATGTCTTTCAATAAAGAAACATCTAAATAAATCATTGTCACCCCACTTATTTAACTTATATGCAGAGTACATCATGAGAAACGCTGGGCTGGAAGAAGCACAAGCTGAAATCAAGATTGCCGGGAGAAATATCAATAACCTCAGATATGCAGATGACACCACCCTTATGGCAGAAAGTGAAGAGGAACTAAAAAGCCTCTTGATGAAAGTGAAAGAGGAGAGTGAAAAAGTTGGCTTAAAGCTCAACATTCAGAAAACAAAGATCATGGCATCCGGTCCCATCACTTCATGGGAAATAGATGGGGAAACAGTGGAAACAGTGTCAGACTTCATTTTTGGGGGCTCCAAAATCACTGCAGATGGTGACTGCAGCCATGAAATTAAAAGACGCTCACTCCTTGGAAGAAAAGTTATGACCAACCTAGATAGCATATTCAAGAGCAGAGACATTACTTTGCCGACTAAGGTCTGTCTATTCAAGGCTATGGTTTTTCCAGTAGTCATGTATGGATGTGAGAGTTGGACTGTGAAGAAGGCTGAGTGTCGAAGAATTGATGCTTTTGAATTGTGGTGTTGGAGAAGACTCTTGAGAGTCCCTTGGACTGCAGGGAGATCCAACCAGTCCATTCTGAAGGAGATCAGCCCTGGGATTTCTTTGGAAGGAATGATGCTAAAGCTGAAACTCCAGTACTTTGGCCACCTCATGCGAAAAGTTGACTCATTGGAAGGGACTCTGATGCTGGGAGGAATTGGGGGCAGGAGGAGAAGGGGATGACAAAGGATGAGATGGCTGGATGGCATCACTGACTCGATGGACGTGAGTCTGAGTGAACTCTGGGAGTTGGTGGACAGGGAGGCCTGGTGTGCTGCGATTCATGGGGTCGCAAAGAGTCGGACACAACTGAGCGACTGAACTGAACTGAACTGAATAGCAAGAAATGGAGAACCTAAATGTCTTTCAATAAAGAAACATCTAAATAAATCATGGTAGACCTCTTCTATAGGATAACACACAGGCCTTAGAAACAATTAGATATATACATACATATGGAATGAAGCTGAAAAGGAATGAAGTTCAGTATCTTTCCACTGCACTGTGGAGTGGACTGCATAGCTTTCTTGGAGCAAGAACCATGTCTGTTTGGTCAGCTTGTATACCCATACCCTAGCATAGAGCTTGATCCAGAGCAGGTGCTCAATAAATACTTGCTAAATGGAGTGTTGATTTTAGAAATATGTTGCAGAATAACATGTAAAATGCAAAAATATACATGCTTAAAATATATGTGTGTAGGTTGGCATGTGTGTAGGACAAAGTTCTGGAAGACTATTCAGCAAATTAGTTATCTTTGGGAAGTAGGGTTGGATGGGAAGTAGAGCAAGAGAAGTAAGTACATATAGTTATTTTATTGTGTCTTTTATTTAAGTATTTAAGTTTTTATTTATTTATTAATATTCATTTGGCTATGCTGTGTCTTAGTTTAGGCATACAGGATCTCCATCCTTTGTTGCAGTATGCGAGATCTTTAGTTTCAGCATGCAAGCTCTTAGTTGCAGCATGTGGGATCTAGTTCCTCAATCAAGGATTGACCCTGGGCCCCCTGCTTTGGGAGTACGGAGTCTTAGCCACTGGACCACCAGGAAAGTCCCTACACTATCATTTTAATCACTTCTGTAGTTTCAAATTCTTAAATTCAAACATGGATTTCTTTCATAATTTCACTATGTCAAAAAAAGATACAAAAGTCACTGGGGAAAAGGAAAGAAGAGGGCAATAGAATGGACTAACCTTGAATAGGGTCAACCTCCCTCCCTGAAAGAAGGTAGCGAGCAAAGCCAATGTTACAGAAAGGAGGAGAAACTGAGGAGCCCGGTCGTTTTTATCAATAAAGTAGGAGCCAGTGTCATCCCTAAGAGTGAGGGTGGTGGTAACTGGCATCTGAGAAACATCGTGAAGGTTCAGAACATGGACTCTGTTTTAGAGCTGGGGAGGCATTGGAGATGATTCAATCTAACCACCATTTTCACAAAGACTTGTCAAAGAACATACGTTTTTGTGAGCAACAATGCCAGTTCAGTACAACAGCCTCTAGAGATATGAAAGAAATAATTCAAAACTGATGAATACATGGATTGCCAGGCATTTGTGAGGACTCTGAAAAAGTTAAGAGGAAGGAATTGTAATGTAGAATTTATGTTATACATGGCATTCTGTGTCAAGGCCAGGCAGAGAAGCTGGAGCAGAGGCAAGAAGTAGTGAAGAACAGGCAAGCTGGTAAGGGGAGATGGTGATGAGTTCTGGCAGATTAAAAAAAAAAAAAGTTTCAAACAATAAATACATAAAGAAATGGAATGAGGAGCTGCAACTTGTGAGCTAATGAGAAAAATTTCCTAAGCTCAGGAAAATGGTGTCAAAATGGGAGACAGTTGCAACAGTGACTGACAGATTGTGGAGTTTAGATCAGCGGGCTCAAATGAGGGATAGCTCACTGGGTTGTTCCACTTTCATCTGAAGAATCATGTCTATGCTAGCATCATGTGAACAGATAAGTGGACGGAGGTACTGCTTCAATTCTAAAGGCAATATTCACTTGCCTAATAAAATATGAAAGCATGCCAGTGAATGAAAAGTCTGTTGGTGAATGCTGACCTACCATTTCAAACAAGTTTAGCAATCAGTTCAGCCCTTCAGGAAGACAGTGACTGATTAAGGCTAAAAGTAATAGCAGTTGTGTCTGACTGTGACTTAACAGAGGGGTGACTTAAGGACAAGAGAAACATTCTTAAATTCTTTTCCTTTTGTGGTCAGCAGTGGCCTTATTTTTTGTCTGATCTACAGGTCTGAATCTGGCAGAGTTAAAAATGATAACTCATCTTTCTCTTTCCTTTACTGTATTTGATTTATTCCATGAATTGTCCACAGGCTTTTCTGAGGTACCTATCTTCAGGTAGAAATAACCAGATCCTGGATCTCATTATTCTATTGGGGATGGTCACAGAATAGTGCTCTCAATCTTGCTTTCTAAACCATCCGTTCACTCCTGGCTACAAGCCAGAATTGTCATGGTGTCTGGGGATGGGTCCTTTTCTAGAAAATGAGAGCTATAAAGCTGAGAGGAACCCCAGGCTTGTCCTGTCTCTTTTTATTTTACAGAGGGAAAAAGTGAAGGCCAGGGAACTTCAGATGAACTCAAGGCTGTGACTGAGAGGAGCAGCCCTGGTTTGGAAACATCAGGTCTCCAGCGCCCAGGCCCAGGGCCTCTTCTCCGCACTGTGCTCTTCCCTAGGCCCTTTAGGGATCTGCTTGTCAGCACTCATCATAACACCAGGTTAAAATCCATACTAGACCTTTCCCAGAGGCGATCCCACTGAATCAAGCACAGAAATGTCACAGGCTCATCTTCAGTAGCTAGCTGGAAAGTGAAAGTGTTAGTCACCCAGTCAGGTCTGACTCTGCAACCCGGTGGACTGTAGCCTGCCAGGATCCTCTGTCCATGGGACTTCAAAGACAAGAGTACTGGAGTAGGTAGCCATTCCCTTCCCCAGGGGATATTTCTGACCCAGGGATCAAACCTGGGTCTCCCTGTATTGCAGGCAGATTCTTTACCATTTGAGCCACCATGGTAGCGCCCAGATAGCTGGAAGAACTGCTTGTTTCAAGGTCTTTAGTATACAATCATTTTCACCCAGATTTCTTCCCTTAGAATACAAGCCTGGGCCATGATAAACCTAGCCCTTAAATTGTGCTCAGATAGCCCAGTTCACAAAGAAAGAGAAAATAAGACTTCATTTTTGTTCAGTTGTTTAATGATGAACTATGTCTCCTTGCATACATACATTCCTTCTCTCCAATCCCATGGGAAGAGATCATGCCAGGCAGAGAACTTGAAAAGCAGCCTTTGCATCTTGGTCTGCTACTGCCTGATGTTTTCCTTTCTCTCAGTTTCAAGTTGGATAATGGTGCTGACTCCACAGAGTTGTCAGGAAAGTTACTTGGGATAGTGCAAGTGTCAGCATTCTGCTTACTCAAAATGAAGAGAAATGAAGTCCTATGTAAAATGTCATAATTCTAAAACATTTTAGTAATTATAGAGTCTGAATTTGAGTGCCTGAGAATACTAGACAGGAAACCGTCCCTTAAATTACGGTCTGCGTGCTGTGTTGTGCTAAGTTGCTTCAGTTGTGTCCAGCTCTTCGTGACCCTGTGGACTGCAGCCTGCCAGGCTCCTCTCCTCGTCAGATTCTCTAGGCAAGAGTACTGGAGTGGGTTGCTTAGTCCCCTAGAAAAGCCTGTTTACTTCTAGGAACTTATTCATATGGAGTTTTACTATATCTGAGTCAACAAGTGAAAATTCAAATAGAGAACTGAGTCCATTAAAGACATGATTCATAATAAAGTCACTTTGGACTGAAAGAGTCAAGTAATTAAAATGCAGTAGTTGAAGCCATGAATTATCTGGATGGAGCCACGGAGTAAGACGGGCCCTACAGTGAAGAGCTCGACGTTATCTTAGATGGACAGTGTGTCCACAGCCATGTGACAGACGGGGCAGCAGGCTCCACAAAAAATGCTGACAAATATTAGGGACCATATTGATAACAAAGCATCTATAATTAAGCTATAGCTTCTGAACATTAAAATGACTAAAAGTGAAAAATAGTTACTGAGTTGCTATAGATAACAGAGAATTCTATTAACTTTATCATCATTAACCTATCTCTCTGTTTTCTAGTTTTCTCCAGAACACATTATTTTCATACAACCGTAGTAACAATACTAAATTAGTAGTAATAATATCGGCTAGAATTTATTGAGTGCTCACTATTGCCAGGCATCATTCTGGGCAATTTATACACATTATCTTATTTTTACCATCACAAAAACTCTATGAAATAATAGTACACTCCCCATTTTACAGATGTGGCAGCTGAGGCTTCGAGAATGAAATAACTTCCCAAGATCACGCAGCTGGCAAGTAGGAAAACTGAAGAAAATAGACAGTCTGAATCTACAGACTGGGTTTTTAACAAATACATCTAAATCCTCTTCTAATAAATGTCTCCAAACTGACAAGCTTATGGAAAACCAATATACACCTTGTTTGCTTTCCTGTTGTCTCCTTCTGGAGAATAACGTGGCTGCCCTGCTAGCGATCTATTTCTCACTGATACACTCATTACAGTCTCTTTCAAAAATCACAGTTCTTAAATTCCTACCTTTTTTAATCAGAATCCTTTTCTTTGTATCAGAAGCCTTGGGAGTTGATTTAATAGGAAAGATTAACTTTTTATTAAAGCAAATATGTACTTGTGTGTGTGTGTGCTCACTCAGTCGTGCCTGACTATTTGCAAGCCCATAGACTATAGCCTGTCAGGCTCCTCTGTCCATGGAATTTTCCAGGCAAGAATACGGAAGTGTGTTGCCATTTCCTACTCCAGGGTGGGTCTTCCTGACCCAGGGATAGAACCTGAGTCTCTTGTGTCTCCTGCATTGGCAGGAGAATTCTTAACACTGCACCACCTGGGAAGCCCCAATATGTACTAAACTTTAGGTAAATATAATTAAAGACAGTGTAGGACTTTTGAGAAAACAAATGAAGACCAAAAAACAAAGGGGAAGAAAAGAAAGCAAGAATGAGAGAGAGGAAAGGAGAAAACTATTAGTAGTTATTTGGAAGTAGTTGAAATAGTCAAAGTAAAGCCAGGGTCAGTACTTAATCAACTTTACTTAAGTATGAAGTATATGATGGATAGAAGCTATCTTAAGGAATTACTGTCAAGCTGGCTGAATTACCTTCCGCTAGCAGAGGAGAACGTGTTGTTGCCTGGCAAGCTCATGATGGTATGTGCTGGCAAGTATCAAACACTGTTTTCTTTCCCAGCCTATCCATTCCCTTCAAGGGTGAAGTGTCGGGGAAAGGGTGCGGGGGGCTGACTTGAAATTCAGCTCAGTTTCAAGGAAAAATTGGTTTTACAAATTGAGATGGCTGTGATGCAACTGGATTGACCCAGAGATGGGGAGTTACGTTTGGGAGACACAGTGACAGTTCATCAACATTATTCTTTGTGTCACCTGAAGCCTAGACTGCTATTGCAACAGTCTCCCAACTCGTCCCCCAGGCTCCAGTCTCTCCACTTCAGCGCTCTCTCCACATGGTTAACTCGCCTGTGAGCCTCTCTCTTCCCTAGTAGTAAACTAACTCTCAGGTCCACACTTGTCCATTCCATACTGTCCCCCCCATCCACCCAAATGAACTTCTCACAATGACTCAGCCAGTCTGCCTTTGCCCTTGCCCTTGCATGAACATGCGTGTGTCTTCACTTTTCTATTCCTGTGTCTATACTGTTCCATTTGCAGGACATTCCCTTCTCCATGTCCTTCACCCACCAGTCTTCCCACGCCTAATTCCTATATCTTTGTGGAGATCCAGCACAAATCTATAATGCCTTCTCTTAACTGAGCTCAAAGGGTTCCCTTCCTGCTTAAAGCAATGGATTTGTACCCACCTTGACCACCTACTGTTAGCTACATGCTACAAATCTCCCTTACTAGACTATAAGGTTGTCCCTAGTATTATCCACAGTATGACGCACAATGGCTTATAGCTCCCAAGTAAAAACACAGTTTGTGCATGATGTATTATGAATTTATAATGTCTTAAAAACAAGTCTTTAAAACAGGAAGGAATACAGTGTAAGAATTTTATATAAGAGGCATTTCACACACAAAAAAAAACCTTGCCCCAAACTGAACTTTTCATCATCTCTGTTACCAACTTACACCTTCAATTTTCCTTTCCATGTTAGTAATGGCAAATCAATCATTTAAGTCTGCTCAGGCCAAAAGTATGGACCTCAGCCTTGAGTCCTTTCTTACTCTCATTTCTTATATCCAGCAAATTTCATTAGTTCTACATTCAAATAAATCCAGAATCTCGTGACTCTTCACGTCTAATGCTAATACTGTGGACCACGCCACCATCATCTCTCACCTGTACTATTGCAAAAGCCTCTGAATAGTCTCCCTACTCCTTCCCGCATCTCTTTCATCAAATCACATCACTTCTTACAGAACCCCCAGATACTTCCCATTTCACTCAAGGCAGAAGCCAGGGTCTTTACAATGATCTCAAAGGTCCTGCATAATCTACCCCCACATGGCCCCCTGCCTTTCTGACTTTATCTCCAACTACTCTTTACCTCAATCACTTTATTCTAGCCTCTTCCTCAACAAGGCCCGCATTTTCTGTACTCTGCAGCCTTCAATCTCTATCCCACAGCATTTCATTCTTATCCATAGCACTTACTACTTGACATAATGGATTTCATACATATATGTATTTCTCTTGCTTGTTTATTCTCTTTCTCCTAACCTTCCCTCAGTAAGAATATAAACTTCACGAAGGCAGAAATTTTGATCTGATTCTCATTTACTCTATTCCAGAGCCTATAAAAGTGCCGTTTTTGAAGTAGACATTCAAAAATATGTGTTGAATAAGTAGGTAATGAATAAATCTCATTTAGAGTGTTAAATTTTTGAAGGCTGTAGGTCGCCTAACGGATATAGTGGACAGTGTCTTGAGAATCTTTCTTCTAAATGTCAGAATCTGCACATTTGAACTTTTAGAACCAGATCAATTTCTCATTTGTTAGAGGAGCAAAAACTGTAATTCAATTCCAGACTATAAAACACTGTGGAAATATAAGGCATTCTTATGGTTACGTGCTCCCTATTTGAAATTTGTTTTCCGAAGTCTGTTGATTTCCCAAGGTGAGCATGTCCAGCATGTGCTTTCTGGAGAATAACACAAGGGATGCGGAGCAAGACTATAGAACATTTGAGTTAGCATCTTACAGCCTAGTCTGCAGCTACTCACACAAAGCAGGTTAGAACACATTTTAGCCCTCTGCCCTGCTTATACACCCATCATACGGCAAGCCTCCTCTTAAAGAGTCTTCTCTTCCCTTTCTGGTGCGGGGGGTGGGGTTTGTGCAAGGACACATAAAGCCCTTTTCTCAGACCTTCTCTTTTGAATGCTGCCCAATTCTCCCTAATTGTATAATTTCCTCGTCAAGTCTCGGGTGCTCCTGTTTTCTATTGATCTCATCCCTGAGTTAATGGATTCTGATGCCTCCCTACTCAGTTGATTACATTACCACAGGGCATCCGTCACTCCCCTTTAGCCTGATGAAGTAATTATTCCAGCAGACCTAAAGGAAGGCCACAGCAGAGGCAATCGATAGTCCTCATTAAGACCATTCTCTCTCATCTGTTGGTTTCATCCCTTTCTCCATCAGGCTTGGATCAGGACATCCTCATTGCTATTATCATTCTCAAATGCTCTCTGAGCCCCTTCTTCATGGGTACAGTCCCTGCCCTTGAGGCTGATGGAGCCACTGTGAAAAGAAAGGACTTCCCAGCCTCCTACTGGTCCCTCAGCACAGCACTTATCCACCATACCCAATCTTCCTAAAATGCCGATCTGAACACTGTAACACTGGAGTTAAGTGATGACATGGAGAAAATATATATACAGTTTGATTCATTTCTATAAGAAAAAAGTAGATGGAATCTTTAAAATGGACATATATTAAAATATGTTTTACATACACAAAAATATATATAATGGAATACATAAAATATAAGGATGATGGAATTCATTAATATAAATGCAACAGAAGCCTGAAGGCATATGCATTTTCAGTGTTGTCAGTCATTGCCCCAGAGTGGTATGATTCCTGGTTGCCCCTCACTTCCTTCTTGCTGGATATCTATAATTTCCTATTCTATGGTAATTATACTATATTTTACTATACTTAATATATTTCGTTTTTGAAGCTGAAACTCCAGTACTTTGGCCACCTGATGCAAAGAGCTGACTCATTTGAAAAGACCCCGATGCTGGAAAAGATTGAGAGCAGGAGGAGAAGGGGACGACAGAAGATGAGATGGTTGGATGGCATCACTGACTCAATGGACATGGGCCTGGGTAGACTCCAGCAGCTGGTGATGGACAGGGAGGCCTGGCGTGCTGCGGTTCATGGGGTTGCAAAGAGTCGGACACAACTGAGCGACTGAACTGAACTGAATATATTTGGTACTTTAAAAATTCTTTAAATGCCAACATGAGCAAGTCATTTCCAGGCTTAAATTTCTTAACTTGAGAAAATGGATCACAATTTTATGATGGGATTGGTCAGAGAAGCAAGTATGAGCTCTCCTCTACTATGAGATTTCCAGCTGACCATCAGGCGACAGGAAGTTAAGGTTAAAGAGGGGCTCTTCCGCGCACTCTCCTCTCCAGTCACGCATCTCCTCTTCTAAGGATTCCAGTGGGAGTTCAGGCCACCTGAAGAGGAGCAACAGCAAGAGTGCTGGGAGAGGATGGAGCTTTTACGAGTGGTTCTTTCCCATAGATAAATGCCATGCTGTGCCCTTCAGAGCTGGTTAAGAGGGTAGGGCTCATGTTCTCACCACAATTAAAAAAAAAAAAAAAAACAACTTTTTTTTTCTGTTCAAAGTTGTTCTTCCTCCCAAATGTTTTCTCAAGCTATTGAGCAGGACTTCGGTGTAACTGAGAACAGCTCCCCAGTCTTCAGATCTGCATTTGGGAAGGATCCTTCTATTGCACCAAGAAGCGAGTAGGAGACTGGGAAGCCCTTTCTCCCTCCTTATAGGGCTCCCTCTCACGTCACGTCTCTGCTGCTGCTGCTGCTGCTAAGTCGTTTCAGTCGTGTCCGACTCTGTGCAACCCCATAGACGGCAGCCCACCAGGCTTCCCTGGGATTCTCCAGGCAAGAACACTGGAGTGGGTTGCCATTTCCTTCTCCAATGCATAAAAGTGAAAAGTGAAAGTGAAATCACTCAGTAGTGCCAGACTCTTAGCGACCCCATGGACTGCAGCCTACCAGGCTCCTCCATCCATGGGATCTCACCTCCCTGAAGGCCATGCATAAGTATGCATTGTGAAGATGGGGACTCAAAGAGCCTTTGGATATCCCATGGTCTTCTCACCCTCCTCTGGCATTGGGGCCCTGATGTGTTTGTCCTCTACATATATCGTTCCCCCATTGGACCACCATTCTTCCCCTCCTCTCCACAGTTAAGATGCACAGTTTCCCCCTTCTGCAGCCTTTGCCCACCCTCCCTAGCCAAGTCCCAGTAAAGGGCTTGTTCTATATAGATACTTTGATGTTGTTGTTTAGTCACTCAGTTGTGTCTAACTCTTTTGTGACCCCATGGACTGCAGCCCTCCAGGATCCTCTGTCCACGGGATTCCCCAAGCAAGAATACTGGAGAGGGTTGTTATTTCCTTCTCTAGGGTGTCTTTCCAACCCAGGGATCAAACCTGTGTCTCCTACCTGGCAGATGGATTCTTTACTACTGAGCCACTAGGGAAGCCCATATAGATACTTAATTATCAGGATATCTGGACTTCTGCTTTCCATTCCTGGTAATCACTTTTTAGTCCTTACAAGGGTCTACATGTGCTCTGTCCCACCAGACTCTGGATTCCTTGGGAGACAGGATCATGTTTTTATTACTTTACCCTCAGCATCTCACATGCCACATAGAAGTGTTCGATAAATGCTGATTAAATAAATAAGCAAATTAATGAATACATTAAATAGATAATGGATGGAGAGGATGCAGGTGGCACATGCTAAAGCCAGATGGGGCTGTGACAACCGTCAGAGTCAGGAGACTAAGCACAGAGACCACGTATTACCCACATTGTGAACAAAAGCCTGAACAAACTGATGGGTAAAGAACCACTTTTAGAAGCCCCATCCTCTCCCAGAACTCTTGCTGTTTCTTCTCCTCAGGTGGCCTAAATTCCCACCAGAGTTGCTCACAGAAGAGACTCATGACCAGAGAGGAGACAACAGGAAAAGAGGAACAGGAAAAGAGACCCCCCCCCACCCCGCCGCTCCGCCTCCTTCCTTACCTTCCTGCCACTTGACTATCCATTAGAAACCACATGGCAGGGAGAGTTCATACTTGCTTCTCTAACCAATCTCATCACAAAATTGTCACTAGTACACAGTCCCCACAACAATCCTCTGTCTAATTATGTCCAAGATTAGCACTTAAAAATCCAAAATAGCATCTGACGTGACTTTCTATTTGCAGAAGGGCACATGGGATGCATTAACAACACCCTCGCTAGATCCTTGGACGCTATGGACAGGCCCAACAACCAAGTGCTGAAGGGAGTGAGCAGCCCTGATATTTATCTGTTGATAACTGTAGTAGGGGACTCAGAAGAGAATTCCAGAACCCTCTGTTGATAAAGCCTCCAAACCACCAGATCTGCTGCTGCCAGAACTAAAAATAGCTTGGTCTGGTTGGGAAAGGATTGGTCTAGGAATCAGAAGGCATGGGACCCTCATCCTGCACTAACCAGCCTAATGTCCTTGCCATTTAACACCACCTAGTGAAAGTCTGGAGAAGGCAATGGCACCCCACTCCAGTACTCTTGCCTGGAAAATCCCATGGACGGAGGAGCCTGGTGGGCTGCAGTCCATGGGATCGAGAAGAGTCAGACACGACTGAGCGACTTCACTTTCACTTTTTACTCTCATGCATTGAAGAAGGAAATGGCAACCCACTCCAGTGTTCTTGCCTGGAGAATCCCAGGGTCAGAAGAGCCGGGTAGGCTGCCATCTCTGGAGTCGCACAGAGTCAGACACGACTAAAGCAACTTAGCAGCAGCAGCAGCAGTGAAAGTGTCCGTCGATTAGTTAGGTCTGACTCTTTTCGACCCCATGAACTGAAGCCTGCCAGGCTCCTCTGTCCGTGGAATTCTCCAGGCAAGAATACTGAAGTAGGTAGCCATTCCCTTCTCCAGGAGATCTCCCCAACCCAGGGATTGAACCCAGGTCTCCTGCTTTGCAGGCAGATTCTTTACCATCTGAGCCACCAGGGAAACCCCATTTAACCTCTTAGCCTATCGCAATGTTGTGCTCCCTTCTGTGCACTGGGAATGACAGAGCAGCACCCCCTCCACCGCAGGGCAGGTGGGAGTCCCAAAAGAGAGAGTGGACATGCGGTACTTGCTGAATGCCTGGAGAGGGAGGCAGGGAGAGTCGTGATAAGAGAGCAGTCACACTGGAGACACTTCCCAGGTGTAGTGTTAACAGAAATAAAATTCTCCCTCTCTCAGGCCTTTGACGGTCTTGAGGTGGGCCTTTGGTGATGATTACCTTTGTTCTAGTGCCTTCCAATTCACCATAAAATAGTTAGCCAGTCTCTCTCCTCTCCTGCCTGCTCTGTCACTCTAAAATTCACAACTACCTCATTCATGGTTATACAGGGAAGTCCCAAGCAGCAACCAGAAATGTGAAACGCTATTTTCAGCAAATGGAAGGTTACTCAAGTCACAGGATAAATAAACATAGTTATTTTTTCTCTTTAAAAATAAAGATTCTATTCTTTTTTAAGACTTTAAAATACAGTGTAGTTAAATACTAAATACTGAGCACTAACTATATGCCAGGCTGTGTTAATGCTTTAGTCACATTATTTCATTTATTACTCAGTGAAAGTGGCATCATGATCCCATTTTACAGATGAGGAAACTGACATTCAGAGAGACCAAGTTCTGTCAAGCTCCCAGAACCACTGTAAACAAACCTAGGATTTGAAGCCTATTTTCTTTCATACAAAACCCATGTTCCTGTGTATTACTTGCTTTGTCTCAAAAATAATAGTAGTATCTGTAGAAAAGATGAGGAGGAAGAGTTAGAAGTACACATTTAATAAAAAATTAAAAGCTCATATGTCTTGAATAATTGTATTTCTACCCCCACTGCTCAGGCCTCTCAGAGAATCTGAACACTACCTGGCAAGCAGGAAAAAGAGACTCTGAATAAAATTAAAAGTGTGCAGTTAATTGACATTAAACGAAGGACAGGACATAATCCTTCAGGAAACAAATGTGAACAGCTTCTTTGTACTGATGAGGTCTATGTCTGAAGTCAGAATACTATATGTACATAAATAATAGTAACAATAATAATTATTATTATTATTGAAAGTTTTTTTAAAAGTGAGAGTGGGACAGGATATTTGAGCGTCAAGTTTTTCCTCTTTAGAGTCTGGTCATCTTGTCTTCCAATATAAGTTTCTTGAAGAACCAACCAAACCAAATATATATTCTTAAGTTCTTTTACTTAATTTAGCAAGTTAACCAGCTTATGTGGAAGAAGATGATCGTAAATTAGCTTAATGGTTCATTATAATACTATTTTTATATCTTAAAATGAAAACATTACAGATACTTTGAGATATATGAAAGCTTTTTGCTTCTTCCAGCTTTGGTACTTTTGCACTATACCATTTTGTTGTTGAAAAATCAATGACCTTGGCATCAGATTTACCTGTTCTAGTAGTACTTTTACCACATACCTATCACCAAATGTATATAACAATACCTACCTCATTATATTGAAGATGGAAATAAATTAGATAATCCAAACTTTTTGACACCTAGAAGGTACTCCAAAAAAATGGGCATGTCATCTCTTCTGTCTCTGAATTTGTGGCCTTTATTTTGCAAGTTTCAGTGTGGTATAAATGTGAAAGATAGTTTTGGAATCAGTGAGAACCAAGTCCAGCTTTCTATCGGCTTTGTGAGTGGCAACTGCCCTAGTCTTTCAGAACCTCCCTTTTTAATTCTATAAAAAAGAAATAATAGTCCTATTTTGCAAAAATGCTGTGAGGCTTACAAATAACACATGCAAAGTATCTGGCATATGATAGGTGCAAAATAAATGGTTGCTTTGTATATTCTTAGATAAAATGATTTTTATCCTATAAATAGAGCTAACAGTTAGGTTTATTGAAATGTTTTATTCCACAACTGTGAGTGATTTCAAACACCTCAGAACTTACTTAAGTGTCATTGTATGAGTGTCTCATCTAATCCTTTTTAAGACATGTTTGAGTCTCATGGGAATGTTTAAAGCTCCTTATAAAGCCCATGAATGCAAAAGTATCTCAGCTATAGTGGCCACTGACCCATCCACATGGGTACCCCAACATAATTGTAGCTCAACTTCACCCCAAAGTCTTGGAAAGGTTACATGACAGACAGATGTAGTAGGCATGAGATTACAGGCCAAGAGGAAGAGGTCGGGCTGTAGGCAGTATATTTGACAGGCTCATACACTGCAAGCCTTGTTTCAGGCCCCTTACAAAGCACCGCTTTAGGAGGAAAACAAGATGTTCTTTGTAAATAAAAGTTCATGCATTTGAGTAATGAAGTCATTTTCCAGTGCTGGAGTGAAAGATATTCTTTTCCCAAGCCCTCTGGGTGAGGACTGTCAGGAGGAAGAGGGTGGGCAGCCAGTCTCCAGGGAAGGTATGAGCACAAAGACCGCAGCAGCCTATCTCTAGAAAAGGAGAAAGCTGCCCAAGGAAGTGGGTGCCCTCTCCCCTGCCATCTGAGAGTATCCACCTCTGGCTCCAGCCCGAATCCCTTTCCCACCCACTTTCCTGCAAACCAGCGGGGCCACATAAAAGATCTGCATAAATATAGATAAGACATCCGGCACCTTAGCTAAATAAATGAGAGAAGTGAGGAAGCAATTACAAAAGCTGAATATTCATCTGGGGCACTTGGAGGGGCTCCAAACTGAGAGGGGAGGGGAGGACGGCAGGAAAGGCCCAGCCAGAGTGCCTGAAAGACCAGCTTGGAAGGGGAGGTCCTGGAAGAGAAGGTAAAAAGGGAGTGGTAAGAATGGGTGTGGGAAGGAAGCCAGGGCAGCGCAACCCTTAGTCCCCACCCGACCGACCGCCGGGGACAGGAGGTGGCCTGCGCTCCCGGGGCTCGTCCCAAACCCATCCGCCGCTTGATGCTGAGCTTTAGCTTCATACATCTGTACATTCTTTAGCCAGTGTCTCTGGGGAGAGAGAGAGAAAGTGAGAGAGGGAAACGGAGGGGAGACAGAAAGAAGAGAGAGGGAGGCAGGGAAGGAGGCCGGCTCTAGCTTACTCTCTCACTCTCCCTTTTTCTACCAAGTTGCTCCCGGGGCTGCCCTGAGTTTCCACATCTGGATACCGCAGACGCAGAGAAGGTTCCATAAGCGAGGCACCACCGCATCACAGCGGGGTGGCAAGGACTAAGGGCGGCCGAGCCCCTGGACGAGCCCTGTCGGATGTCAGCGGAGAGATGGCTTTGAGCTCAGCCTGGTGCGCAGTCCTGCCCCTGTGGCTCCTCTGCGGCGCCGCCTGCTCCCGCGCCGCGTCTGGGGACGGCAGCGCCTTCCCTTTTGACATTGAAGGGAGCTCAGCGTTCGGCCGACTAGACCCGCCTGAGACCAGCGAGCCCCGCGTGGCTCCCGGAAGCCTGCCGCCTGCTGCCAAGGTACAGTGCCCCTGCCGTTGCCACCCTCCTGGGGCACCTGCGCCCCGTGCTGCGTGTGCCACACTCGCTGTTCCCCTCCCCCGCCTTCCCTTTTCCACCCGCCTTGAGAGTTTCACCTGGTCTAGGTCAGTTCAGAAACTTGAAATAAAGAGTTTTACTTTGCACTTTAGATTTGGACTTTGTGAGTTGAGAGCGGAGACTTTGGAACACGTCCTTGTTGGAGCTGGCGAAAGGGCATGTGTCTGGAATACTCTGAGTCAGCAGGCTAGACTCTCACCTAGGGCCACAGCGGCACTTCTGTGACATTTGTATGTTCCAGTAGAGTCTTTTTTGGTCAAGTCACACCACATAATGTGTGTGCCCCGTCACTGGCTTCCTGCTCCTCCTCTCTGTGATATTAGGGCAGTGGGAACAACGGTGCGCAGCCAATCTTTTGGTCACAAATTAACCAGAAGGTCCTCTGCAACAGGGGAGCGTGAGGGGTGGGTGAGGGCACTAAAGAAGCTGTTAGGAAACTGCAGAGCAAATACCTTAAATAGACAGGGGCCACTATATTCAAGAAACAAGAGGTCATGATGAAAGTCAAGCCCCAACCAAATATAAAAATGATGGATATATGCTATTGATGATGGTCAAAGAGCTGTTGTTTTTTCCTTGCAATAGCATTTACACTGAAAACATAACCGGAGTGTAGAAATTGGGTAAAGGAAGATGGATCCAGAGTGATTTAAGAGCCCCTTGAGCCAAGACAGACAATAGCATGTCCAGTGCGTGGGGGATGCTAAGTAGGAGGAAAATGAAGTCACCTAAGTTCATGGAAAAAGAAAGAGCAGTTGACCTAAGAAGACACACATACACACACCCTATAGCTATGGTTACAGCAACTGTAGAACCAAAGCTATTATGTGGATTGATACCATTGCTAACAGCACTGAAGTCTGGATTATTGCTATTAGTCCTACTAATTGTTAGTGTAACTGTAGCTTTATTAATTGCTACTGATAAGATATGCTGCGTGAAGATGGTCCTTCTCCAGGAGTGAGCTCTACCCATGCCCTAAAATGAGGGGAGGATGGGTAGGGCCAGAGCATACCAACCCCTATTGTGGTGTGAAATGTAATCCCCATGAGAAAGAGAGGCATGTCTTCTAGTCAACTTTGTACTCAGATGCAGAGAGAAGCCAGATCAGGAGATGCTCCACACAGTGGGAAGGCTTCACTTCTCTACAGGCTTGGAATCAACCCCTCAGGAAGCATTATCTCCACCTGTTGCTTTGAGTGTGGAAAGTTCCAGGATGAAATGCTTGACTTAAGAGTAGCAATGCCAGATAGAATACAGGACACCCAATTACATTTTAATTTCAGAAAAACAACAAATAGACTTTTAGTTATGTCTCAAATATTTCATGAGATGTATTTATGCTAAAAAGATTTTTCATTGTTGATCTGAAGTTCAGTTTATCTGGGCATTCTGTATTTTTACCTGCTAATTCTAAAAAGATAGGCACACATAACTTTTTGTAATTCTCCTCTCACAAAAAGTAAGAAAATCATTATTTTATTTTTAGGGAACCTTAAATTTATTGCTGAAATCCCAAACAATTTCTTATGCCCTCACATACCCAGTGAAATAATATGAAGTCAGCACATCAGAGTTTTAGATTGCAGGCTTTGCAGTCTGATGGTCCCAAGCTCAAATTTTAGCTTCTGTGCTCCTTACCTTGGGCAAACTACAGATGCCCAACTTGCAGATAAAGAAACTGAGATTTAGAGAAGCTACTGATGTCTACATCATACTTCATATACTAACTGTGATGAAATTAGATAAAATACATAGACGGCTTAACACAGTGACTGACAATGTAAATGTTTTATACATCCTAAGTGTTGTCTTTATTATTATTATGAGGAATACATGGATTATTGGACTGAAGGAAACCGTTATTTGGGAATATTTCTCAGAAGTTTATTTTTATGCTGCTATTTTACTTAATATTGCTTGTCTGTATCTTTTCAGTCAAAAAGAATGTCCTGTAGTGAGTTAAATTTGTAGTACTGTCAGAGACTAATAGGTTCAGAATGCCCACTGAGGTTTTTGGTTTAGGGAAACAGAAAGAAGCTATTAGTCATTCAAAGTATATGATGTAGCAAGGGTGGGATTGGGATAATTATGTTCCTACTGCATAGTTTCACATAATGCCTCCAGTCAGCCTGTGGTCCCACAGTGATCCCAATGCCCCACCAGTCGGGTTTCCCATGCTCTTTATAGCCAGGAAGGAGACCTGAAATCAAATACATTCTGGAGATTTAATAACATGGTACAAGCCACTCTGATGAATTGGTTCAGGAGGCTATATTTTCATCTATAGAAAGAGAACATGGGTTCATACAGAACATAATTCGTGGGAGGTTCGAGAAGTGGATGGAAGGATATTCTAAAAATACGTTCATTTTATTTGAATTGGATATATACGTGTGTGTGTGTGTATATATGTGTGTGTGTATATATATATATATATATAAATGGTTATTCCTCAATTTGCCTTCAAAGGGAAGGAAGAAAAATATTAAGACAAGCATGGAGCAGTGGGAGGTGCTAGGCTGGTGGTCTTTGTAAGGCTCCCCCGTGCTCCTCCACAGCAGGACTGACATCCTCTCCACCCCTGAGCCCTCCACCCTCAGCACAGAGGAAGGCACGCTGGTGCACAGTGTGAGCTCGAGAACAGATGCACTAAATGTGCAGTGAGGAAAAGGATAGGATGCACTGGCTGACCGAGAGGGAAGGCCCCTCCCTCCTTCTAAAATAAGCACAAGCTTCCCCCAGGATGCAGAGAATGTGGAAAGAGGAGCACCCATGGGTAACTCTGTGCTAGTTGGTAGGATTTCCTCACTATCTAGGTGAGGAAAACACTAGCTTTGTTTTTTTTATATAAGCAGATAATTTACTGAGTCCATTTTTCCTGAGTGTATGGTGATAACAATGATTTTCAGTAGGTAGGGGTGGGGAAAGGGGAAACTAGGTAGTGTCATAAAGTAGATTTAGTATCCTAATATTCCACATTTAAGAAAACAAAGTTTTAATTTTATTATACAAGTGAATAATAGGCACAGTTGAAACTAGGCACAAATCTTCGTGGCCAATATGGAGACACAGAAGAACGGGCGGGGATGCAGGGACAGAGAGAGTAACATCCCCAGAGGAGGGTATCAGAGTGTCCTTGGAAAGCGTGACATTCTTGCCTATCAGAAAGAAGCAGGAGTGAAACAAGGTCACAAACACTAGGTTAGAGGTTGATTAAAAGAAACCATTAGTTGGGCATATTTCTCAGGACTTATGGTGCTGTTTTAGTTAATATCGCCATTTGTTTGTCTATATTCTTTGTGGCTGGAAAGAAGCCACCCAGAGACTCAGAAGGAGAATGGGGACTCTGCTGGAGGGGCAAAGTGTGAAGTGGTGGAGGGCCACAGCGCTGTTACTGCCTTTGGTAGGTTATTGAGAAAATAAAGGAAATAATTGACAGTATTGAGCAAACTTCTCTGAGAGAGGCAAACAGGAGTTTATCTCCTAATAACCTGCCTGGGTTTTGCTGCTGCTGCTCTTAGCTTCCCTCCAAGAAAATCAGTGCCCCATGAACTGCATGTACAAGTATACCTTGCGTGAGACAAACCTGCTTGCTAAAATACAAGCACTATGAAGGAGACTCATTCTGATGTACTTTTCTTCTAGACTCCCTTCATGGTCTATTTGCGATCCCGCACTCCAACACATAGTTAGGTGCCTGGCCACTAAAGGACTGCAGTGTGTTTATTAAAAGACAGCTTAGATCTCTTTCACTATCTGCTTTCCTTTTCCTTATCTTGCTCCCAGACTTTGAAAGAGGCTCTGTAGAGTCACCCTAAGACTTCCAGTCACTGGCCTGGGCCATCATTCTGTACCGCTCGTCAACAGTGTGGTTGGTAATTTGACACCCTCACATCCACCCTGGCACGCAGTCATTATTTCATCCACTTATGTGTGTGTGCTCTGTCGGTCTGACTCTGTCCGACTCTCTGTGACCCCATGGGCTGTAGCCCGCCAGGCTCCTCTGTCCATGGAATTTCCCAGGCAAGAATACTGGAGTGGGTGGCTGTTTCCTACTCCAGAAGATCATCCCAACCCAGGGATCAAACCTGGGTCTCTTGCATCTCCTGCATTTGGCAGGCAGATTCACTATCACTGTGCCACCTGGGAAGCCTATTTCATTCAATATCCTCCAAAGAGGAGGTTTTGAGTTCTGCCATGTAAACATCAATAAAGCAAGGGCCAGGAAGGACACACACACACACAAAAGCAGTCACATTCCAACACATTCCAACCCTCAAGGAGTAAGCAATCTAAGACAGAAAGATATATACATAGCCACTATATAAAGCAGAATGAATTCGTGTTCTGTAAGAATGACTATCACTAATGCCATGGGGGTAATATAGAAAAAGTACTACTCCTGGGGTAGGAGAGCAGAGCACAGCCACTCATCAAACACTGAAGAAGGCTCGTAGGAAGCATTATTTTAGAAGAACTGGAATATAGTAACAACAACAACAGTAATAATGGTAATACCATGGCCTATAGATGACATTCATTGAGTATTTCTCATGTGTTGGACAGTGGTCTAAGCACTTGCCATGAGTTATTTCCTTTAACCCTCATAACAGTTCAATAGACTGGCATAGTTATCATCTCATTTTACAAACATGGAAACTGAGGCACAGTGTTTGCCCAGGCATCCTACCTGGTAAGTGGCACAGCTAGGAAGGAGTTTATGAAAGTAATTCAACTTTGCAAGAGTATCTAGGAAAATGTGGCTAGGTAAATAGAACTATATGTGGAAATAATTTTCGTCAAAGTTTGGGAATAAAATGAAGATATATAAAATACCATTCAAAGACCATTTATGCAGGGCTTCCCTGGTGGCTCTCAGATGGTAAAGAATCTGCTTGCAATGCAGGAGACCTGGGTTCAATCCCTGGGTGGGAAAGATCCCCTGGAGAAGGAAATGACAACCCACTCCAGTCTTCTTGCCTGGAGAATTCCATGGACAGAGGAGCCTGGCAGGCTACAGGCCATGGGGTTCGCAGAGTCAGACATGACTGAGCAACTGACACCTAACCTGCTAGATGAGTAGCATAAATTACATGGCCTATATTACAGAATTTATTGTAAGATTGCTGAAAAACAGAGAATTCCATTTGCTGTGATTCTAGAGTTCTCTGATTTAACCAGAAGAAAATTTTTTAATTGTGGTAAAATATACACAAAATTTACTATTTTAACCATTTTTAAATGACATTGGGTACATTCACCATTCATCATCATCCATTGCCATCCATCATCACCACCATCCATCTCAAAGCTTTTTCATCTTCCCAACTGAAACTCAACACTGTATACATTAAGCAATAATTCCCAATAGCCTTTTCCCCAGGCCCTGGCAGCCACCATTCTACTCTAGATATCTCATATAAGTGGAATCTACTTGTCTTTTCTTATTTGCCTTACTGCACTCACTATAACGTGTTCAAGGTTCAGCCATTTTGTAGCATGTGTCCAACTTTTATTCCTTTTTAAGGCTGAATGATATTCTATTCTATGTATATATTGCATTTTGTTTATCCACTTACCTGTTGGTGGACATTGAGTTGTTTCTACCTTTTGGCTGCTATGAAAAGTTTTGCTATGAACATTGGTCTACAGTTATCTACTTGAGTTTCTTCTTTCAGTTCTTTTGGGTATATACCTAGAAACAGAATTGCTGACCCTATGGAACAGAGAAAGTTTTGAAGCTCAGATTTTTATAGAGGCCAAGCAAAAAACAACTGGGCAGTGAAAGGAACATGTCCTATGAGTGATGGGGCCCAAGAAACAGCAGAGGAAGCGTGCCTCTTCTGGGAGCACCCACCTCTGTGTTTAACAAGAAGATAGAATCTGGATTCTTCAGTGAAATTGCTGACTCAGTTTTTTTAATGCCCTGAGGGAAGCACATCTGATGGTCCAGTTCAGCCTGAAGACTGTTTATTTGCAGTCCTCTGCTTTATATTGGAAATTCACCTTTCAACAAAGGCGTGATGTGCGCATCTGGCCAGACAGATGTGGTAGGAATCTAGCTCCCCTGCTTTCTAGCTGTTTGACTTTTAGGCAGATTAGCTCAGAGGCTTGGTTTGTTTGGTTTAAAATGAGTACAAATGTATTTGCCTTATTTGTGAAATTTAAATGAATGTATATAAGCTGCCTAACTCAAAGTTTGCCCTCATTCTCTCTTCTCTCCTTCCCGCCTCACCCTCTTTCTTCTACTATCTGTTTTTATCTACCTGCAAATTTATGTTTGTAGTATTTGCTTATTTTCATCTAAATTTTTATTTATTCTGTATATTTGATTACTCTCAACTTTTGCTTACAAATTTGTTGATTATTCAACATTGGAGAAGGAAACTAGCTTAATTATTATAATCATTGTATCCCTAATGGTTCTTTAAACATAACCTTTCCCCAGGAATCTGAGTAGTTAAGAGAAATGAAGGAGTTTTTCAAAATCTCGAAAAAGTTAAAAAAAAGAAAAAATGCAGTAAATTTGATATGACAAGGACTATAACTTTTTTCCCCCATTCACAATTAAATTCTCAAATCTGACTTGTTATAATTTCCTTAAACATATAATGCCAAAATACTCCTCTCCTTTAGGAATGGAGTTTTTCCTTGCTCAAAGTAACCATATAATTTCGGCCAGACATAATTCTGAGACATTTGATTGATTAGAAACCATTAAAATCAGATCATTAGCACATGCTCTGAGTTCCAGAACTTAGCATTTCCAAACAATTACTTACGTGTTTTCTAAAGCAGGTAATCTGCTACTTGACTGAGATATAGTCATCATATAGAAGAATATTTAAGTATCTACTCCAGCATTTGCCAAAGAGCAACATTCTTTTTTCAGCTGTTTTTCTTTTTGCTCCTAGTGTGGTACAGTTAAATTCTGGGAAATGGTTTACTAAAGGGAAGTTTAACCACAGATGTTTGTAATTCCAACTTAAGTTTCCCATCAAAGTCTTAATGAAATTCAGCTGCCAGCAGTTCAGCTCTGAATCTGAGTCTTTTTATCCTGAGAAACTTGGGGAAAACAGCATTCCGAAGATGAATGGTAGTGGGAAAATGTCCATATTAAAGCCCAAATCCTGTACATAAAGGAAAAAAAAATACACGAAGAAAAAATTCTTTAAAAAAAAACAAGAGAGGAGTGGTCAGCTGTACTTTGAGTAACATGCAATATGGCCCTCTTTTCACTTCCAAGAATTTCTTAGTTTGTGTGTTGTGTTTTGTTGGAAGCTAGAGATTCTAGTGTTTACCTAAATGGAGTCAAGTATCAACGTTTATGACTCCATGGGAACCAGTGAGTTGGAGAAATCCCATAACATTAAAAGCTGCATTAGCCCAAGTCTCTTGGAGACTAGAGCAGTCATCCGTGCTGCATTCTACGGCTAACAGGACTCTCAAGCACAGTGCAGACTCTATATATTAATATTTATTTTGAAATTATGCCTTCCATTACATGGAGTGGCATGGCTGCTTTAAAGGTAATCGGGATGTCTAGAAATCAAAGATGTCTTCACTTAAATTCACTGTGGACGTGACTGGTACATGCTATACTGTTGTCTATTTACAAAGTGAACTACAGCATGGCACCCTGCACTGAGCAGCTCTAAAAAGCTAAATGTGGGACCAAAGGAATGCATTTTATAGACACCAGCAGAAGGCAAGACAAATGTCTAGCAAAGCCTTGTATTGTGGGATGCCAGAGCTGTAGAACCATTTAGAATCACAACAAGAGCCAGAGCAAAATCAGGGTTTAAAATCATGGCTGGCTTCCTTTTCCATAGCAGAATTATTCCATAGTGCCTTTCAAGGTTCACAGTCCCAGTATGTATGCTACCCTTTGATAAACAGTGCTATAATTTGACAAGCTAAGTGTGCCCTAAGTGTAACGTCTCTTCCTGTCGGTATGCTATTAGTCCTGGAACAGCAGAGCGGTTCTGTCATCTGTGATTCTGTCAATCCCCAGTTCATAGGTGAGGTGCTAAGTGCCTGTTATTTGGAGGCTGAACTGAGTCTGAATGCCTGGAGACCAGCCAGTGTTTCTTTGTGGTGCATGAATAATTGCCTCATTCTGTATTGTTCCCTTGGAATTATTGTTTGTTGTGATTAATGCCAGCAGACACCTTGAAATGCGACTTAAACCAGAGACAAGCCCTGAAGCCTCTACTGCAGCACAGAATTCAGCATAGAGAAGACCTGTTTGAATGCCAGCCAGTGGGTGGTTATCACTGGATGTGTAACTCTATTGGACCTTGCAGTGGGAACCATAAAATCAAAGGGATCACAGGATATTAGATCTGGAAGGGGAGTTTAGGGATTCAAACCCTCTCATTTTATAGGTAAGGAAGTTGAGACTTAGAGGGGTTGAGGTGCTTCACTCAAGGACGCAAAGCTCACAAGCAGCAGTGCCAGGAACCATGTCTTCTGACTTCCAGCCTTATTTTCTTTCAAATTGTTTCAAGGGACTTAATCATCCTTAGCTTTAGAACTGGGGATCATTAAGTGTTTTATATATGTGTGCTGTGCTTAGTCGCTCAGTCATGTCTGACTCTTTGCAACCCCATGGACTATAGCCCGCCAAGTTCCTCTATGGGGATTTTCCAGTCAAGAATACTGGAGTGGGTTGCCATGCCCTCCTCCAAGGTATCTTCCTGACCCAGGGATCGAACCCGGGTCTCTCACATCACAGGTGGATTCTTTACCACTGAGCCCTGGTGGTAAAGAATCTTCCTGCCAATGCAGGAGACACAGGTTTGATCCCTGGGTCAGGAAGCCCCTGGAGAAGGAAATGGCAATCCACACCAATATTCTTGTCTGGGAAATCCCATGAACAGAGGAGCCTGGAGGGCTATAGTTCATGGGGTCACAAAAGAGTCAGACATGATTTAGTGACTAAACAACAACAATAATATATATATATATATATATATATACACACACACACACACACACACACACACACATAGATAGGTAGATAAGATATCTTTAAGAAAAAAACTGTTTACTTCTAATATACTATCCCGGGAAGAGGAAATGGCAACCCACTCCAGTATTTTCGCCTGAAGAATCCCATGGACAGAAGAGCCGAGTGGGCTACAGTCCATAGGGTTGCAAAGAGTTAGACAGGACTCAGCAGACATGTATGCAATATGCTATCGCTTCACTCTTTACTGTTTCTAGTTAATCTTAAGTTGAATTATCAATAGGAAAGTCTCCCAGAATTGAGTAGAGTGGGAAAAAGCACTGAACTGTGAGTCTGGAACTAACTATTCTGGTTCTTGGCCATGCCACTAACAATCATATCACCCTTATCAGTTAAAGGAACCTGAACAAGACCCTTCACCTCCTGGGATGACTTGAAAAGAATAAAACAAAGTCAAGGTTAATGCAACCAACAAAGTTCTATAATTGTCTAATAAATAGATCAAATTGTAAACTGTTAAAGAGAAGCCAACTTAAGGAACAGAACCACTCAAAGTCCAGCTTCTGTCCTAGTTAGAACCCAAAGATGTAGTATCCGAGCCTGAGGGAAACATGTGGTCCTGATCTGGTGAAGAGGGTGGATGGGAATGGTTTAACAGAGTCCTTGTTCCTGCTTCCTCAGAACCCCAGGGGCAGGGCTGAGGATGGAATGGAGAACAGAGCACTGGCCCAGCCATGGACATGAGCCTTTCCAAGGTGACTCACCCAGGAGGTTCCCAGCCACTATCCAGGAGAGAGACCTAAGTGTAGCCAGTGAACATTTACAGTCTCCCACATCGGGGTTCCTGGCTCCTGCTGTCTGCCCCTCCACACCCTTCAGGGTGACTCTGAGCTCCACATGGAAAAAGAGGAAGTATGACAGTAGACAAGATGAGGGACATGGGGACTCGTGTCCATGTGTCTTCTAACACTTAAGTGACCTGTGACAAGAGGGTCCAGAGAGGAGACTGTCTTTTCACTCTGCAAAAGGAAGGAAGAGCCAGTGAGGGATTACTGACTCATCATAAACATCGACTGAAATCACTGTATTATAATAGACACAGTATCATTGCTGCCAACTGAGCCTTTATGATAAGGTAAAGAGGAAGCCTAATTTGATAGCCTTTTCTAGCCTGGGCAGAAATCAGAACTCAACATTTGGAAGCAAATATTTTTTGAAAGGACCTTTCTGGAAGTCAGAATTGTCAGTATATCAGAATTGCCCAGGAGCACGAATGACTACGGGGAGGAGGAGGTGACATTATGGAGACACCAAACGTGGCCCAAGGACAGCAGCGCCAGCCGCACAGGGGCCGGTGTTGGGCATGCAGACTCCCAGGCCCCGCTCAAGAATCAGAATCTGCATTTTCTACCAGATGCCCAGGTGGTTCACAGGCACGTTAAAGGATGAGAACCACTAGTCTCAAAAATGCAGCTGGGTTTAGACTTTAATGGACTTCAGGAAATTGAGAATCCAGAAAAGGAAGTGTTTTTGACGTAATTACAAAGAGGCCTAAAATATAAAACTAAATCATGGCTGCAAAAGGCTAGTGAGAGAGCTTACAGGTTCACCCGAGTACTAGTGCCTGACCTGGAAAGGTGCACTTTAGAATAAAATTCTAGCTTCAAAGAAAACTGCTGCTTCGAGGCATCTGGAGGAGCTGAGATGGTAACATCGCTTCCTGAAAGCCTGGCGAGCACATAGTAGGTGTTCAGGATGGGGCTGTCAAGAAAGGCATGAAATGACAGGGAAGGTTTCTACTCTCTCCTACTCCCAGCACATGCAGCCTAGGAACAGGACCACTGGAGACTCTGTGTCCTTCAGAGGGAGAGAGTGGAGATGGGGAGAATTTACTCATGGAATCTTCTGGAAAACAGGGTGTTGCCAGACTCATTATAATGTTTCTTTTGCTAATAAGGGAGGCTTTCTATAGGGAGGATGATGTGACTTTGGGGAGGGAGGAGTATGGTCTCTGATATAAACTAGAAAGATACTGACAAGAGATTCGGAAGAGCTAGTTCCCCAAAATGAAAATTGCCAAGGCTAGTCCTCAAGCTAGTACTTTTCTAGAGGGGGCTGAGATTTGCAGGGAAATGCTCTTGAGACAGAGTCTCTGTCTCTTCCTGCATCAATGGAGTAGTCCCCATCCTCCTGGATGATTCCAGGTCTCCCTGATGCAGCCTCAGCCCTGAAAGGGCCCCTTGTTATTTTATAACAACCCTACAGGACAGCTGTCATTCTTTTAATGCCTAAGCACCTGCTTAGCACTTGCTGTGTCCTAGGCATTGTTTGAGACACTCTATTATTTGTTTTGATCATAACATAATGAGGAAGTTACTACTATTAGCACTAGTCTACAGATGAGGAAACTGAGTCATATAGAAGTTGAATAAGAAATTGAGTAACTCACTCAAGGTCACAACTCAGGGAATCTGATTCCAAGCTTTTGTCTTGTAAATATCCTCTAACATCTGTTTATAAATCTCAGAGTGTCTTACAGTTGCTCAGCTAACAAGGGTCCCCCGTATCATCCAGGAATGCCAGAGTGGTCTTAGTAGCTGATGAGTTTATTTAAAGAACATTAAATTAGTGGTATGTTTATACTTTGACTTGTTTTTCAAGTTCCAGAGTAAACTCACTCTATCATCTCAATAACAATGGGAGGTTCTTCTTTGGGCAGAAGAGCCTTAAAGATTGGCATAATATCTGAATGTGTATGTATTTATTTATCTCCACCTAAGCTAAACATTAGTCACTTCAGTGGAATCCTGAGTTTACATTAGGAACCTATAACTTGAAAGAACTTGATAGAAAGCTAAAGAAAGAACTTGAACTCTAGTAAAGGCAGAGTCTCAGGGGAAATGATTAGACAAAGTATGTCCACTATAAGAAAACTGAGTGAAGGCTTAGAAACTGTTTAACTTTAAATTTTTTTCTCTATAAATAACAGTATGGAAAGAAAGGGAGCTTAAAAACTGCAGGTTTCAAGTCAGACCTAAAAGACATATAGGCTGTTAACTTCTTTCCTAGAAATTTTCAAGCACTATATATTAATAAAATAACATGTCTGAAATAAGTGAGTTACTCACTCAGCTCAAACTGGCTAAGAGCTGAGAGGAACCAGGCAAGGCATCAGTGATTCCGTCTGGAACAAACCCAGGTAGCCTCTGCTCGAGCAGTCACTTGTGGGGTCTATTGTTAACCTTGGAGAAAGGAAGGTGTTAGAGCAGTGCTTCCCCAGATTGTCAGGCCCAAGAATCTCTACTGCTTTTCCTGTTCCTCTAGTCTCTGGTTTGGAACTGTTTTGCTTACTGTAGTAGTTTGCTTGGGCTGCCATGATGTTGTAGCACAGACTGGGAGATTTAAACAATAGAAATTTATTTTCTCACCTTTCTGGAGCCTAGCAGTCTGGAATCAAGTTGTCAGGATTGGTTTCTGGTGAGAGCTCTCTTCCTGACTTGTAAATGACCATCCTCTCTCTGAGTCCTCACATGGCCTTTATTCTGTGCGCATGCAGAGAGAGAGAGAGAGATCATCCTCTTTCATAAAAACACCAGTTCTATCAGATTAAGGACTTACCCTTATGATCTCACTCAACCCTTATTACCTCTTTCTATGCACTACATCCAAATACATTGATATCATGCACAGAACTTTAACATATGAATTGGATGGGGGTAGGGCAGGGAGCAGTACACATAACTGAGTCAATAACACTTACCAAGGGAAGTATGTTATGCAGTATCTCAGTTTTTAATAAGGCAAAGTAATTTATAACAGCAAGAGAGCTTCTGATAAAATAATGTGTTATCACTCTGTATTAACTTCAGCCAAAAGCAAAACAAACACAAAAATTTAGCATTTCAGTTCAGTTGTATGTTTCTATGAGCATGTCACAATTAATTTTATTAGATATTTTGAAATATGAAGAACAGTATATTCAGTCCTATATTGCCACTTTGTATTCTTTAGGTGTCCAGAGACACTTGATTGATCAACATCAATGTTTTTGTTTTATTATTTTCAAAGGGTACCTACTACCTCAGCAAGTTGCTTTGTATGCTACAAGGATGCATAGAACACAATCAAAGAGATAAAACAAGTAACTAATCGTGTATGACAACTAAATTGGTATGTTATCAAAACTCTTATTTAGGAGGGTTTAGAAGGAATATTCACTTCCAGAGGGAAGTTCATAGGTGACTTCATGGAATAGGTGACATTTAAGTTGAGTCTTTAAGACTGAGGAAAATTCAAGCTGAGGGGATCAGATAAATAAAGATCAAAGACACAAGGTTCTTCTGAAAAGGGAGATAGTGGGACTGGACAACAAGGAGTCACTGAAGATTTCAAAGCATAAAGAAGCTCAATGAGAATTCATCAACATTGATCTGGAAAGGAGCTATTGGATGGATAAGGCAGTAGGCAACAGGGAGCCCGGAACCAGAGTAACTTATATCATGTATTGGTAATTGTCCACGAGAAAGTAAGAAGGGTCTGGATTTAGATGGTGGCCATGGTCTGCAACAGAGAAAACAGATGCTGGGGTCATTGCAGTGATTTTATTAAATGACTTGCCATGGTCTGCACCAGAGAAAACAGATGCTGGGGTCATTGCAGAGATTTTATTAGATGACCTGCCATGTTTTGGAGAGCAAGGATGACAGAGGAGTCAGAGGTGCTACTGTAGAACTGTACTGTAGAATTGTATTGCAATACAATTGTAGAACTGTAAATACATCATAGGAAAAAATCTCTTTAGAGACCTTTTAACACAAGACCTACTAAATCAGCAGCTTTCAAACTGAGGCTTCATGGAAATGTCCTGCCTCAGGTACATCTTGGGGTGTGGGAGTGTGAGCAGCAAGAGGCAGGGGCTCTGCTTCCTTTAACCAGTGTATCTTTTTAATCAGTTTCATAGGTGAATTCTATATGAGATTTCCCTCATGTAGAAAGAGAAAAAGGAAATTCTTTCCTCCACAGTGTTTGAGAATCATCATACTGGGGGCTTCCAAGCTGATATTCTAAATCATGACGGATCTCCAAAACGTTGCCCAAAATCTCATTCAAATCAGTGCTTCCTAGGCAGTATCTCAGTGTTACACACACCTGCCTCAGAGTCACTGTGTACTGCTGATTGCACAGAGCTTCTGGTGCTCTGAGCACCTCTGCTGCAGCTCCAAACACAAGCTAGAAATCTCTAAACAATTGGTACTCTCCTGAGAGATATTTTTATGCATCCTGTTCCTGTCAGAAGATATTTCTGACCCTTTCCTAGGAAATAGGAAATTCCACTTTTGTCTCAGTTATTACCTGGGAATGCTGAGCAAAACAGCAAATGAGTTTTGCACAGTTTTGGAGGGTGGTATTGGGCAGAGCAGATGATGGTATCTTTCAGTCCTCATAGGAACAGTCAGACGTTTGCATGATTCTTATTTTTCTAAACCAATTATTTTATCATTATTAACATCATCTTAACTTAAAATCTAACCACTGTTTCTCACCTGCACTCTGACCTAAAAAGATAACTCTTGGTCTTACTTTCTCCTCTCTCAACACAGGATTACAACCATCTGGAGTCCTTTATCTCCAAAAGCCAAAATGCTTCCACTATGAATGCTATGTCTACTAAAAGGGAGAAAATAAATACTTTAAACTTTATCTTTTTTTATTTGAATAAAAAAGTGACACCTGAAACTTTTCACAGTGTCATTAAGGTGAGCTGCCAGATATTTTATTTTGCTTTATGGCAAATATTCAGAATACTGAGACAGAACTGATCTTCTGATAAATTAGGAAAGCTCCCTATATATCTCAACCAAAGTTTAAAGAGCACAGCTTTCAAAAAGCTGCTAACATTGGACAACTGTTATTTACAAATGAAAAATAATGGAATTTCCAATGACTAACTTAATCAAAAAACAATGTTAATACTTAAAAGCTTCTGTGATTTACAAGATATATTCATATATATTTCCACCTTTATTCCTTGCAAACCAGGCAGGCTAGCTGTTATCAGTCTAATTTATATAAATATGTTAATGTTAGGCTTCCCTGGTGGCTCAGACAAAAAAGAATCTGCCTGCAATGCCAGAGACTGCGGTTCCACCCCTGGGTCAGGAAGATCCCCTGAAGAAGGGAATGGCTACCCACTCCAGTATTCTTGCCTGGGAAATCCCATGGACAGAAGCTACAGTCTATGGGTTACAAAGAGTTGGACATGACTGAGCTACTAACATGTTCACTTTCCAAAATGTGGACATGTTAAATAATTTGCTCAAAGTTTCATAGCATGGAACAAATATGAAATAGCAGGAAGGTTTACAGAATTCTAGATCATTAGGACGGGAAGAGCCTAGAAAGCATCGTGCCACAAATATCATGAAGCTAAGCCACTTCCTCAAGGTCCCACAGCAGGTTTCCAGAACAGGAACCAACCCAAGTTTCCTGACTTTTAGAGCAGTCTTTTTGTCCTACTGAATCACAGCATGGGCACCACAACCAGGCCAAATAATAGGGGTGAGGAACATCTAGAGATCTGTGTGTTGGGATATTAAACAAGCTGGATCAGACAAGAGCGTATCCATGTTCACTTTCTTGTTGTGACATATCACCATTGATGCCTTATTCCCAAATAATTTAACTACTAAGATATTAGAAATTCCCTTGGCTTTTGATCAGTATATTTATCCAAATTTTGAATTTAATTTATAACCACACTAATCGTAGCTTCTTTCATTTCAAGAATTTTTGCTTAGGCCCCATATGGCTACTGATCTCTTCAATTATGCTTTCAGCACCTATACTTAAAAAGAAAGCTTTCAAGTGCAGTAAGATTTCAGAATTTCCGGCTAGAGTTTTTCTGATGGTCATATAGAAATAAACAACACATCCTGGATCTCAAAAGGAGGAAAGAAAAAAGATCTACTTAAAAAATGAACAATGACCCTTTTGTTTTAAAACAATTGAAGAACTAAGTTTAAAAATTCCCAGACCACATTATGTCTGCTTTTCCTGCTGCACACAGTCATCATTCAGGTTTCCACAGGACTTTAAGAAATTTCCCTATCGTGATGCAAAACAATTACAAGTTGAGAAATTAATGAAGAACATTAAATGTGTGCTGGCACCAAAGTGGTCTCTTCTGGCAGTTGTACCCCACTGTGACTGTCCCAAACTGCTTTTTAACAGTTCTGAGTTTCAGTTTTACTGCTGATCTCAAAGCCAAGTCACCCTACTCTTCTAACAGAAACTTTCTCAAGGACAATCTACCAATTCCCAACAGAATTATAGTTAGTAAAATCCAGGGACTGCCCCTGGAATCCAGCCTGCTAGGCTCCTCTGTCCATGGGCTTTCCCAGACAAGATACTGGAGTGGGTAGCCGTTTCCTTCTCCAGGGGATCTTCCCGACCCAGGGATCAAACCTGCATCTCCTGCACTGGCAGGCGGATTCTTTACCACTGAACCACCAGAGAAGTAGCCCCCACTTCCACACACAAAATCCAGGGATTTCCCCAGAAATAGCACTGCTTAGATGTGCCCTGAGTCTAATAGGGAATGAGAAATAAGAAAGACTTCAGGGGGTTAGGGCAGCCCCCATGTAGTCAGCAAAATAAGGTCTCTGGGAGGCAGAACAGCTCTAACCTGCTGCGCACTCAGTGGTTCACTTTCAAAATAGTGGGCACCATCATCCCTTGTTATCCTCCCGATCTTTGTTGTGGGGAAGATCCTCAGTATGGTGAAAGTAATACTGTATTTAAGAAAATATAAATATATTTGTAAGATTGAGCAATTATCTTTATGGGGAAAGGATAATACTCTTTGTAAAGTGCTTAAAATCTCTGGGCTTTATTAAAGGGCTGGGCTCTTCCTACTCTCAAAGACTCTCTGTGATTATTTTGGCAGGTGAAGCATTTTCCCTGTGACCTGTGTTTTTGGACCTGCAATATATCAAAATGTTCAGTGGAAATAAGCGTTTTGTTGTTTTCTTTCTGCAGAACATCTTTTTGTCTGCTCTCCCATTCAGTTGTTTTGAAAGCTAACAAGTGTTGTACCCTTGTTTTGATTTTAAGACATTGTATCTTCATCTCTGATTATCTAAACTGTTTTGATTTTCCTTTGATTACAGTCTCTCTTTTTTAAATCTGCTAACATAAATTCATCTAGAAAATGTGCTCTCTCCTCAAAGTCATGAGTCAGCATGGATTTCCTTGGAACTTAGCTCACATCATCTAAGAAATTTAAACTTTTTAAAAGGAGAAAAAACTGAAATAGCAGTCAAAGCTTTAAATGAGGATAGAGTTTTGCTCTGTCTCAACCGTTCAGTGACTGGGCTATTGACAGTAGAGTAAAAAAACCCAAGTGCACAAGGTTCTTGCTTTAATTATTAATAGATTCTCAATCAATTAAATCAAACTTGTAGCTACTGAGAGGGCCATACAACCAAGTATTTCTATTATCATGCTTTGGCTCATCTCACTTTTGTGTAAAATGCATTACATAGCAGAATGAAAAAGGATAATATTAAAATATTCTCTTCTTATAGTTGAATGGCATTATCCCTATGCACAAATTTTGACTTGGAAATTATTGTCAGTTCCAAACTCCTAACTCCTAACTCCTCCTAGCTAGTTCCTTATGGGATCCCGGTGACCACAAGGAATTAATGAGGCTTCTAGGCATACCTAACAGTTCGGAGTTTAGGGCATGCCTCCAGTGTTATCTATGAAAACAGAAGGTGATGTAGACAGAAAGTGGTATCTCCATGTGAGTATACTGTAAGCCAGAAGGTTGCTGAAGATGTCACATGAGTTTAATCGCTAATATTAAACTAATCCTTCCAAAGAAGATCCCAGAAAGTAAAAAAAAAAAGTCATTCCATCTGGTGCCTTTTATTGAAGGTTACTGGAGGCTGGGAGGGAGCAGGGAGGATGTCTACTTGAAGCAATAAAACAATGAGAGGGATATGAGTGCTAGCCTCTCTGCCTTATGGGAAGTGATTAAAAACCGTCCTGTGTTTTCCAGCCTTTCGGCTTCAGTGTTCTCTTTCAAGAAAACTCTGCACAGATGCTACCTCCTCTGAAGAATCATTCTTGATCCACTACCCACCTCCAGGTTAAAAGTAAATTTCCCTTCCTCTTCACTCTCTCAGCATTTCTCTGTACTTCTCCTATATTATGACTCTTAGCACCTTCTACTATATATTATAGTAAGTTACATATATACCTTAAATGCCCCAACTAACCTCCTGGAGGCCAGAAGTATCCATAATTCATCTTCTGGTTCCCCAAATTGCCTGGCCAAGTGCCTTCAGGATAATAGTTGCTCAAGAAAATAGTTCATGCTTTCCTTATTTGTTGAATACCTGCTTTGTGCCACACACTAAACCGGGCCCTGGATAAACAGTGCTACATCAAAGAGAGACGCAGAGCGAATAAATGACCATACCAAACACTGAAAGCCAAAATGGTGCTGAGTGTTCTATTTGTGGCACATGTGCATTCTGACATAATCGTGTCATATACTTCTGATGAACAAATCAGCATTGTGAACCATGGCGTCCCTAGGCTGTTCATTCCAGGAGCTCTGTGCCACGGGCAAGAATGCCTTTTAAGCTAAAAGCTTTGTCTTTCCCACTGTATATGGAAAAATTGACTATGCACTTTCATGGAGAAGGTCTAGCTAAGAAATGTTTATATTGGAACAAGCCCCATCTCTAAATCTGGGCTTGTTGTTGAATGGTATTTTGTTTCCTTGGATCAGGGAAGGGGTCTGGAAACATCTGTAACTAAACGATCGCTTTAAAATCAGTACAATTTTCCCCGCCTTATATGACAGATAACAAAATTACTTTAAATCAAACACTCTCAGCCTTCCTCATCCATTTCCTTTCATAAATGTGTATTATTTTGCTGTCATTAAAACAGCAGTGCAGAGAACAGATCTATGGCACTTGAGGAATTGTCATCTCTACAGTCATTTTCTTTTCACTTTGTGTACTTTACCTTCACTTTTATAGACATGCTTTAACAGAATAACTATCTGGATCAAAACAGTAATTTGGGGACAAAATTTAAAAGCTACAAACAGATGATACCAGATTGTAAAGTGATTCTGAAACTACCCTTCAGAATTTTTACTAAAAATAAAATGTGCAGGTTATTTATGGTATTTATCAATGTAAAATGGAATGAAATAAAGATTTAAATTAAGTAGTATTTTACCAAAATCACAAAATAAAATTTTAGAGGAGGGAAGTTAGGGAAAAAAATTGTGGGAAATAATCCCAAATAAGATGAAAAGAATGGAAATTCTGTACCAAATTTGAATATCATTCATGTGCTTAAAAATAATAGAACTTATGAACAGTTCATGATATTGTAGTTAACATTCTGTGAGTATAGATTTACAACTTGTTGGAAAAGTTTTTCTGTTGTTGCTTTGTTTTAATTAGCTCCCCAAATTGAGGAGCTAAATGTTCAGGATGGTAACTCATTTGCCTTGCCTTCTGTAAGTGGTTAGTGTTTGATATATTTATTAATGAGCTGTTTGAAAACGGCCCTGTCATCAGAGTCTCTGAATAGACCATCACTCTGAAATACTTCCTTTGTGGCCTAAAAGATTCCGTCCCCTGAGCCTTCTAAGTGCTTGACACGTAGAGATGTAAAATGTTAGCTTAATGAATTCTACTGCTCTCCTTCTACAAATAAGAACACTTGGGGTTAGATCACATTGTCATTTGCCTCATAAAATTTGTCTTGTAAAATACATCAAAGGCAGCATGTAGGTTCAACTTACAATCCTAAGCTTTGAGCCACTCACAAACCCTCTGTGTGGGATCTAGCCTCCTTCAGTGTTGAAGGACAAAGGTGTCGGTTTCATGGCCCAGTCAATATGGGAGTGATGGTATTTTATTAGTACAATTTACAGGTCATAGTTTTCCTGCTAGGTGGGGCCAGATGTGTGTCAAGCTGTCATACATTCTGCCTGACCAGACATCTGCTTCTGACTCATAAAGGGAAACACCTGCATATGTTACATGAAAGGGGCATCCTTTCCCAAGGCCCATTGTCAGATCCCGCAAATGAAGCAAGGGAGGTGTCAGGGATGCAGCTGGATGTCACATAACCAGCTTCTAACAAGAGTTGACTTCTTTAGTGAGTAATTACATTATTTGCTTCACAGTCTATTTCTATCTGCACTAAATAGAAACTGTTAAAAATTGAAACACACCAGCTATAAATTATTATATTTCAATTACAAATAATTGCCATATGCCACATCTAGTAATGCAGAGGGCTGATGGCTGATGGATAATGGTTCCTATCTAGACTGAGCCACACACTCAGCGTAAACCTGAGCGAGGTTTACAGTGTTCTCCTCCCTCACCTGCCCAACTGCTCCATCCCGTCTCACCCCACTCCCTCACCCTCATGCCTGGGGACCGGTATTCAGACCCTTTGATGATTGACAGCACTCAGTTCTGAAATTCAGGAGATGGTACTAATGGAATACTTTTAATGAGATTCTTCATAAATCTAATAACCATGAGCAAAGTTGTTTCTTACCCTATGCCTGGGAAAGGCAGAGATAGACAGTGTGGGCCTGTTTGAAGCCCCAGACGAGGTGAGCTTCAGCACAACCTTCATTTTATTTTTCTTTTTCCTTTGGCCATATCATGTGGCATGTGGGATCTTAGTACTCCAACCAGTGACCTGGACACTGGAAGGCAGGGTCTTAACCACTGGACTGCCAGGGAAGTCCCACAACCCTGCACAATTCTTAGCATCACTCTTCTCATCATCATCAGAAAGAAGTGTGGTTTAGTGGAAGGTACACTAAAGGTGGCATTAACTTGCTCTATGTAACTGCCTTAGTCCCTTACTTTTCTAGGTTGCAATTTTCCAAACTTTAAATGAGAGGTTAGATGAGGGAACCACTAACATCCTTGGCAGCCCTGGAATCCTGTGCTTCTGTAATGCCAAGATACATTCACTACATATTCATTAGGCACCTGCTGTGCAAGGCACTGAGGATACAGCAACAAACCAGAAAAATCCAGATTCTGTTCTCAGGGAGTTAAGTCTTCTGAGGAAGAAAGCCAGTGAACCAGGTGTCACTGCTGAGCTATGTCCCATAAAGAAAGACTTAGAGCTTAATGAAGGGCTATCAGTTAAAACAGACAACCCTGGCACAGACACATCCAAAAGGAAGGGAGAAAACTAATAGCTATTGAACCCCTTCCATTGGGCTTTAAATGCACAACATTAGTTGATCCTCACAACCACTCTGGGAGATAAAATGGTGATCATTCCCTTTTTTTTTTTTTCAGGAAAAAACAAACAAACAAACCTGAGATCTCATGTTAAATAAGCCAGGCAAGGTTAGTAAAACTGGAATTGGAATCAGATTTCATGCTTCCACTGCTCCAGTTTGTCTCCAGGGGATTTAACTACAGTGAATTATAGCTTCTCTAAGGAACAGATTGTAGTACACCGTATCAATACATATAGGAGATAAAATGGTGAGGTCTAGAATCTGGGGGTATCCTCAATGCAAACATATTTAGAGGAGAGATTCACTCAACAAATATTTACTGAGCTGAATCACTGCCAGATGCATGGTTGACAAATGGGGACTTGAACATGGATATACATGTGTGCACTTCTTAAAATGCCAAAGAGTAGATTTGCAACATATTCTGACAACTTGGGGTGCAAATTCTAAGGAAAAATTACCTACAGATATATGTTACAGGGGAAGTGGAGGATCTATTAGCTGTTGAAAGAATGAGGAGAAAAAAGAGACAGACAGAACACATTTGAAAAGAAAATTGCTCTACCTACGAAATGCTCTGAATTTAACAACTAACTGACTGCAATTCATTGAGAAATCTATCAAAACTGATACTTGAAAGGGATCCTTCCTTTGAATACAATCTCTTATCTACTCGGATTCCTTGAAAATATGCTTTATCAATGGAACAGGGGAAACCTGTCACTTTTCCCAGATTGTTATAAATTATGAAAGAAGGGTCCAAATATGTGAAGTGCAATCCATCTTTAGATGGTGCAGTTTCAGTCTCCAGATGGATAGAAGTCAATTTTCTAGTTCTTTTCAGTCTATAACTGGCTATTCCAAAAATATGCTTTGTTAGAGACACTCATATACATATACTTTCTTGACTGTGGTCCCTAATAGAACCACTTCAAAATCTGTTGTCACCCCAAATTAATATTTAGGATGATTACCGCTTAAAAAAGACCTTTCCACTTCAACAAAGAATAGTTATTGTCCAAGAATTGATGAAATATATATGAAATGTAAAACTGGGTTCAGGATGTTGGAGGAGATCATGGGTGTAGTTATGGTTTTGCAGAGGTAAGTCCCAACTAGAATAAATAGGCACCCTTAAAGTCCTCTATATTGCACAGGTAGCCTAGGACACATAGCTTTACTGACAGAATAAATTAATAAATGTAAATCAAATTGTAATTTAAACATTTTAGAAGAATCTGAAAGTTGGTGTATGTCTTAACTTAGACATACAGATAGATATGTGAAAGGCTTCCACATAAGATGAGGTAGCTATTAGCTGTATGGTAGAAAACAAAGGAAGAACAAATTAAGTAAGGAATGTTCTTCTGCTTATTTTTTTAACTGTGTGTGATAATGGTACATAAGATGAATAACAAGGAAGTCAATATACACAGGCAGCTGAATCTATTGTCATGACCACATTAGTCACTTCCTAGAGATGATATTTTAGAGACCTCACCAGGTCTAGACATGGAAATCCAATCTAAGTGGGACCTTTCATTTTTCTTCCTTCCTTTTGTTCTTTCTGTTCCCTTCCTTTTGTTCTTTCTGTTCCCTTCTTTCTTTTTCATGAGCATTTGTATCCCCTACATGTATCTTAAGAAATAAAATATTGCCCATATATCTTCAATCTCACTCCTCTCCTTTACTCTTAAATTGCCTGATTTGGTAGGTTTCAAATTTATTTCTTATACTTTTCTTTATATGCATGCATCCCTACACGTTATATAACATAAAATTATTTTGCATGTTTTAAAATACAATATAAATATTACACTGTTTCTATTCTACGGCTTGCCTTTTTCTTTAATATTTTTTAAAGACGCATTCATGACTGGAGGTTTTCATTTCTGAGATTTGTCAAATTGCTCTTCAAAGTTTTTACATGACTTTTCCCTCTCTTCATTCCTTCTTTACAAGTTCAAATCCACTTTTTCAACTAACATATTTTCACCATCTACTGGCTATTTGTTAATTACTCTAATATTAATAGATAATAAGGATACAAAGATGAATAAGACACTATCCCTGTTGTCAAGGAGCTCATGGTGATTTTAGGGGGGCAGGGGTGGAGCATAAATTAAAACTTGCAATCGGGACTGCACTGGCAGTTCAGTGGTTAAGAGTTTGTCTTCCAATGCAGGGAGTACAGATTTGACCCCTGGTCAGGGAGCTAAGATTCCAGGTGCCTCATGGCCAAAAACAGAAACAATGTTGTAACAAATTCAATAAAGACTTAAAAAAAAAAACTTGTAATTGCATGATCCATGTGCTCTAATGAGGTGTGTACAGAGTGCCATGTAAACACAGAGGAGGAGCAACTGAGTCTGAGACTGAGGAAAGGATTCACAGGTGATGGAGATAAAAAAGGCACCCCAAGACCCTGTTGCACAGTACATGCAAAGTCAAGGTGGTCAAGAGAATAGTATGCTGTTGGGTGGAGGAAATACGTAGTTAAATTAGAGCAGAGGGAGCTGAGGTTGAACGTGAAGAGATCATTGGAAATTGTATTGTGAAATAGAAGCCTCGTATGTCATGCTAAGGAATTTTACTTACTCATGTATGCAATGAATAAAGAGCCATTGGGAGGTCTGAGGCAGAAAAGTAGTATGGTGAAGTTATTAAAAATTACCTCTGGTAATAAAGAATGGACCAGAAGGCAGAAAAACTGATGATCAAGAGAAGAGAGTGAAGATCATTATGATAATCCACAAGAGAAATGCCAAAACTCTGAGCTAAACATTGGTATTAGGAACAAGGAGGAAGAGTTATTTTGCTAAATATTTCAAAGGAAGAGTGCAAACTCTATGACATAATAGTATACAAAGGGTGATAGGAGGTGGGATCAGTCTTACCCAGGTGGCGGCAATAAGGGGCGCATTTTGTACAGAGAATTTTAAAACAGTAATAAAACTTACTAAACCACAATCTGCTTTTTATTAGCACTGTGTGCCAGCAATTCTAAATAATGTCCATGACAAAATTCTCTTCCCTAAAAAATCTGTTGTCTAAGTTCTAACCAGTCGCTGTGGTAACTGTTAAGCAATATAACTAACAATATAACAAACATGTAAGCTTCAAATTAGCACATTCCAGTTAACTTAACCTGGATAAACATTGTATCCTACACAGAAATTAATTTGGAGAACATCCAGTCCTACTGTCCAAACAGAGATATTCATTTAGAGAGTAAATTTATAACAATTCAGAATTGTGTAAAGTAGTTTCTAACTTGAGACTCTAAACTCTGTGATACTTCATTTACCTCCATTTAAACCATATATTTGAAATAAACAAAGATAGCATAGTGCTTGTAAAAAAGAAATAAAATGTGAGTACTTAAACTTTGTCATTCTATATGCCAACCATTCCCTGATTCTTGCAGAGTTCACTCTTTTGGAAACATTTCCAAAAACGACATTAATGCAAAATACATTCATGTGATTTAAAAGCATTAATTCATTGCTTTTTCCTTTTATATTCCATAATCTTTATCATTAACTGAGATATAAGAAGAAAAATAGATTAGGGAGAGAATATAATAAGATCACCATGGGATACATTTAACTCCATGTGCTTACAGAACTGGCAAAGGACTTGTCTAACAAGCACTTGGAAACAAAAGCATGGCATAGAAGAGTGATATCGGGGTTATGTAGCGAGTTTGGGGGCCACCAGAATATAGATGGAGGCTGAAATTGTGGGAGAAGTTGACCTCACCAAACAAAAGTATGTAGATAGAAAAGAAGGATACAAAGGTTATCTTGGGGGACACCAGCCAAGTAGGAGCAGCAAAGGAAGAGGAACAACCTACCTTCCTTTCCCTCAAATGCTCCCTGACCCCAAAAAAGACAGGCAGGAGCAAAACCCAAAGAGGGAGTTTTCCTGCAGAGAGAAGAGAGAATTTCAAGGCAAGTGGGTGGGGGGAGGCGGAAATCTCAAAAATATTAAGTGCTGGATAAGAACAAGTAACACTGGAAAAGCAAAGCCACGAAGACCTCACCTGACAGCTTTGTCAGGGCAGTTTCAGCAGCACAATGGAGACAGAGGCTGAGATGGGCATAGAAGGAAGCAGAGCCAGTGTGACTGAGTTTTCACTCACCAAGCTTGACTGGGCAAGAATGGAGGAAAATGAAGAAGGGGAAAAGCTGAGGGAAAGTGTTCTTACAATTTGAACCTGAGGGAAGAAGTCAGGGCTCATCCAATACAGGACCCGGCACCCAACTGTACCCTGCTTCTCCTCATCCCTACGGGTGCAAAGAGATGGGTGGCATGTTACGGAGGGAGGCTAGGTGTTGGCACAGAGCCTGCTGGCCACAGATGTGCGAGCCCCAGAGCATGGCTAGAGGGCGAGTCTTTCCTAAGAAGAGGAACACAAGGTCCTCTGAGGTGGGCAGAGGACATTAGGACCAATCACGATAAAAATGAGTTTTGAGAAAGAGAAGAGATGTAGTATGAGATTTTGCACCCAATGACCTCCATCTTCTCATTAAAAGAGGAATGGTTATCTCCTGAGATTAAAAGGATAGAGCAGAGATTTGGAATGCATTTCTCCTTTCCTACTAATTCACCACAGTATTTCTTCTGTGATGCATAAACCCATGAGGAAGAGCATAAAGAATGACAGGTACTGCCAGTGACATTCTGCTTTGCATCCTGAGTGGTCCGGTGTGAAGGCAGCAATGAACTACACTGGGTACCTCAAGACAGAAACAGGTACATCTACTAGCAATGGAAATTGATGAAACACCTCAAACAGAGGACTCATCCAAGGAAGCACTGCTGCCTTCCCAGGGCACACTAAACAGGAGCCATTGTCAGTCTATAGACAATTAAACTTCTCAATTTCTTGTAAAAAGTAATGGTAATTTAGGCAGGCATTTGCAATCCTGTGGGTAATGATCAAATTGGAATATCTAGAAAGAGCACTTAGCTCAGTGCCTGGAGTCTGTCAATAAACATTAGCTGTTATTATTCACAAAAAGCAGTTGAAGAGGACAGAGATGTCTGCATCTTACAACACTGATTCCCACTAAGCGGTTAAGGAGTCATATCAAAATCCCCTAAACCTTGTAACTCTAAAGTTATTTCTCTCTCCTTGCTCTTAAGGCTAGCCCTTGTGGTTTGCATCTCTTCCTTTCTTGGAAATGTGTCCATGGCATTTGCCCCAGTAAATTAAATAAAACTGAGTCAGTTTTCAGATATTAAAAAAAAAAAATTGGCAGAGGCTATGTTGTGTAACCATAACTTAGAAGGGAAGGAGTGAAATGCACAAGCCAGCAACATGAGGCAATGTGAGGAAGACCTGGAGCAGAAAGGCAGATGCTAGCAGGAGATTTCTTTTCTTTCCTTTTTTTTTTTTTAAGAAAAATTGAAGGGAAAAAAGGCATTGCTAAAGCCCCATTATGTTTTATAAGTGGTAATCACTACTATAAATGAGCAACTTAAAAAGTGTTTTAAGTAACTTTTCAAGGAGGAAATTAAAGAAATTTTCATCAGCATTAATGAACATAATCATGCTCCAATCCAACTCTTTAAAAGAAAAATTTTTATGGCTCTGGGGCTCTAAACTTTTCTTGTTTGATCCTCTTGGTTTTACAACTAAAGAGAGCTATTTATTAGCACGCATGGTAAGTATTTCATCACAGCCTGAGTCTGGTGTTATCTACAAGTCCAAATAAGCATTTGATCAAGTACGGGGTTTGAGAACAGTTATTTGAGATCTTTGAGTGGAGTACTGGTTTCCAGGCCCAAGAGAATACCAAGAAGACCTACAAAGTGTGCTGAGGAATAGCCACAGAAATACAAAGTAAATGCCACGATAAATATCTCTCCACTCTACAAAATTAAACGAGCTGACTTAACTGCGGACAAGATAGCGGTGTTGTGTTCCTCAGAATTCCTCAAGACCTAAATCAGTGTCTCTAGTTCATCTGACTATTAAATTGAGGACTGGAGAGTTTTATAAGCTTGCCAAGGAATGGCAGATAGAGCTCCTAAGCAATAAGCACAAAGGTAGTTCTAAGAGCCAACTAGGAGAAACCAGCACCATGGTTTGTGTTCAGCTGATACCCTAGCTTTATGATGCCAATCCTAAGAAGAAATATCTTTGAATTGGATAAACCCCTGAGGAATGTTGAAACCACTTTCCTAATCAAGCTATGGTGAAATCACTGTCAAAATCTAAAAATTAACTTCGCCTATTGAAATGTAGGGAATTTCTATTACGCAAACAAGAGCTTAAAGAGACCCAAGGGATGATACATGGGTAATTCTCTCCATATTCAAGTAAAGTCAATCAAAAAGGCAATTTCTTGCTAAATGTAACCCACTGCATAATGCATTTAACTTATTTTAGCACTTCCATTACAGTTTTGTATATGAATAATCAGAACATGTTAAGTCCTATCAAAAAAAAAATAGAGAGGCAAAGTTATCAATAATTTAATTAAGGACTGCTTTCCATGACAGATACTTTATCTTTTTTTTTTTTCATTATATATTTCTTTTTCTTTTTAATTTATTTTTTTTTACTTTACAATTCTGTATTGGTTTTGGCATACATTGACATGAATCCACCACGGGTGTACATGCGTTCCCAAACATGAACAGATATAGAAAAAAAATAGCCTGTGAGATGCCTGCATGCATGCATGCTAAGTCACTTCAGTCGTGTCTGACTCTTTGTGATCCTATGGACAATATGCAGCCTGCCAGGCTCCTCTGTCCATGGGATTCTCTAGGCAAGAATACTGGAGTGGGTTGCCATGCCCTCCTCCAGGGGATCTTCCCAACCCAGGGATCAAACCCACATCTCTTATGTCTCCTGCCCTGGCAAGTGGGTTCTTTACCACTAGTGCCACCTGGGAAGTTCGTGAGATGCCTACCCATGTAATAAGTTAATATGTTCTTAGAAGTCACTGTTCCCCAGCAAAGGCTAAATTGATTGATTTTTATTTTTTAATATTTTATTTTTATCTATGTATCTGGTTGTACTGGGTCTCAGTGGCAACACGTGGGATCTTCAATCTTCGTTCCGCATGGGGGATCTTTTAATTGCAGCATATGAGATATTTAGTTAAGGCACCAGGATCTTTTTTAGTTGCAGCACATGAGATCTAGTTCCCTGACCAGGGATTGAACCCAGGCCCCTTGCACTGACAGCCCAGAGCCTTAGTCACTGGACCAACAAGGAAGTCCCTAAATTGACATTGTTAAATAAATTAAACTATTGGTTGCTATTAGGTCCCTAAATACTGTCTGATTTTAATTCTTCTCAAGTTTTAAACAGATGGATGTCAGCATTGTGTAAGATCCGGAGACCCTTGAGTAAAGGCACAAAGCTTTAGATCTTTAATTAGCATAACAATTGACCTTAAGGTGACTAAATTTTAAGGTGACTCACATTAAAAATGAAAAACAAATGGAAATCACTAAAACTAGAGCTAAAATCATTGTAACCTGGAAACAAGAGAAAAGTGGATTCATTATGCCCATATAAAAATTGAATCAGGAAGGTAACTGTGGGCTGTTAAATTTTAAGAATACTAATTTAGAAGATAGCAGTGACTCTGTATGTAAGTGAATGAATTTAGAGAAAAATTTTTTTAAAGCTTTCCACATTAAGTCTTAGTAAATTAAAGCAAAAATTAACAAATCAGAATTTTAGGAGTCCAATTCAGAAAGCAAGATGAGTTGAAACATTTGTAAAGTGTTTGTAGATCCTTGGTTGAAGACACAATACAAAAATTCCAATAATAGGTCAAATCCTATTAAAAGAGGCAGAGGGCTGTGGAGTATGCTCTCGGTAATGGAATTTTATTATCATTAATTCTTTATTTGTTGGAACTGGAGATGAGAGTCTGTTTCTCTCTGAGTAGGGTCATCAAGTCCCTACTCAGAGATCTCAAGATATATCTCACTCTCTCAGATGACAACTTCAGGCTCCTCCTAAGTCTGGTCAGTTTTGCCATTGTTACTTTTTTAATGGGTGACTGGAGACCTCAGATTCCTAAAGAATGCTATTAGACCATTTAAGCTGTTTAGTCAACTGGGCTTTTCAACAGTAATTTTGAAGGTCCTCAGTTCAGTTCAGTCCCTTAGTCATGTCTGACTCTGCGACCCCATGAACCTCAGCACGCCAGGCTTCCCTATCCATCACCAACTCCTGAAGCTTGCTCAAACTCTTGTCCTCAAGTCAGTGATGCTATCTGGTGGTCCTAGAGATTCAGTATCTATGTGAAAGCAGTGGCTTGTAGCCAACTCCAATTAATTGGCTCCTCTGTGATATTATTTGGAAAACACAGTGAGATTTTTGTGAGTTTTTAACTTGAAACAGTATTACTTTGCTTGGTATTCACTTTATTTGATAACTCCAAGAGATTTTTAGGAATTTGTCACAACCAAAGGATGCAGACTTAACTGTACTTCAAAAGACTACAATTTAAGAACTTTTAAGAAAATTCAAAACATATGATGACAGTATTGTTGGTTTAAGTCTAGTGTTTTCAAGGGGATTTCTTTCAATGAGGACAAAAATGATCAGCGGTATAAATGTTATCCTCTTTGTTAAGAAACAATCTTAATTATAACTATATATAGTTAAATAATTAACATTGTGATTATGTGATGAACCTCTGGAAATAATGCCTTCTGCAGGGATATCAACATATATATTTATACTGTCATTTTGAGTTCTAAGTGGCACATGGATATACCACACTAATTTCTTCCTAAGGACCACCTACTTCTAATTTCTATAAATATAAAATTAGTCAAGTACACATACATTGATTTTTACTCCAAGTCAGACATCATACTTATCATAACAAAGTAAGCAAATGGCAATTTTAACTCTTATTCTTCAAAGGCAGAAGTAAATGTTATTGATTAATCCAATCTCAGTGTCAGAGCAGGAGGCAAGCTGTGTATTAAGAGTGGCTTAATAGTGGAGAGCTATAAAAGGTCTACAAGTGATTTGGTGGAAAGAATTGGTCAAAACAACAATGTGGCTGAAGTAACTTGCTTAGAAAGTAAATATTCTCTTTCAGTGGCTTTCATATATTAATAATTGGATATATTTTTAAGCATGTACCTTTTTTTTAAATTTTCTGGGGCTTAAATGAGAGATGTTACATTTTTATTCATTGTAGCCTGCTTTGGATTTGCTGTTTATAATGGTAAAACATTGGAAATAACCTGAATGCCCAACAAAAAGGGTTTGATTAGCATATATTATGGTATACCAGATAGTTAACAGTTCAAACTGATAGTCAAAAAATGGATCTAATTTCTGGGTCCACCATTTCTTATCTGTGTTATTTGATCTGGGAACAATTACTGTAAGCCACACAGACCTGATCAGCAAAATGAATGTAATAGAAGCTACCTCATAGGGCTATGGTGGGGTAAAAACAAAAGACCTATACAACATGACCAAAGCAGTGACTTAAGCATGGCAGATATTTATGCTCAATTAATTTATAACATAAATTAAATACATTTTTAAAATTTACTTATTTACAAGGGGCAACATGGTATAGTAGAGAAACAAGATTCGGGTCAGTCTGAACCTCTTACAAATCTATGTGATACTGGATACATTGCTAATCTCGCACTCTCAGTTTGTTCACTGCTAAACTCCAACTGCTGTGCTCTGCTGTGCTGTGCTTAGTCGCTCAGTTGTGTCAGACTCTTTGCAACCCCATGGATTGTAGCCCACCAGGCTCCTCTGTCCATGGGGAGTGGGTTGCCATGCCTTCCTGCAGGAGATCTTCCCAACCCAGGAACTGAACCCGGGTCTCCTGCATTGCAGGCAGATTCTTCACTAGCTGAGCTACCTAAGTGAGTGAGTGAAGTCGTGTTAGACTCTTTGCGATCCCATGGACTGTAGTCTACCAGGCTTCTCCATCCATGGGATTTTCCAGGCAAGAGTGCTGGAGTGGGGTGCCATTTCCTTCTCCAGGGGATCTTCCTGACCCAGAGATCGAACCCAGGTCTCCTGCATTGCAGGCAGATGCTTTACCCTCTGAGCCACCAGGGTACCTGGGAAGCCCAAAATGCAGATACTTACATCTAATTCACAGAGTTGCTGTGAAAAGTAAATACTATAACATGGATGGATAAAGTACTCATCACAATACTTGGTACATAGACTTTCAGTAAATAGTAATTATATTATGATTATTATCATTATTGCAATTATCATCCTTGTTATTATCATCAATTTTTTAAAAGTTGTGGCACCATGCCAGAAGGTACAAATCCCCTGAGTGCTCTCTAAATCACCCACCCACGTGTTATACAGTTGTCTGCTGTAGGTCAATCTTAGAAAGACAAGAGGATTCAGAGTGGCATTGAAAAATTGATTGTAAGACTTCTTCTCTTGCTTACACACACATGTATATACACAAACATAACTTTGTTTAGTGAATTCTGGAGAATATTTTCAAGGGAAGCAGACAGGTAATATTTTCTTTGTAAGAAGACTATTCGGCTTTCAGTTCAGTTCAGTTCAGTCACTCAGTCGTGTCCGACTCTTTGCAACCCCATGAACCGCAGCATGCCAGGCCTCCTTGTCCATCACCAACTCCCAGAGTCCACCCAAACCCATGTCCATTGAATCAGTGATGCCATCCAACCATCTCATCCTCTGTCATCCCCTTCTCCTCCTGCCCTCAATCTTTCCCAGCATCAGGGTCTTCTCAAATGAGTCAGCTCTTCACATCAGGTGGCCAAAGTACTGGAGTTTCAGCTTCAATATCAGTCCTACCAATGAGCACCCAGGACTGATCTCCTTTAGGATGGACTGGTTGGATCTCCCTGCAGTCCAAGGGACTCTCAAGAGTCTTCACAGGCCTCTAAACATCACAGGTCTTGGATTACTTATAAGATTGTTAAGCAGGAACAAAACTAAAAAAAATAGCCACATTTTCATTCTTAAAGATATCACAAAGGTCAATTTTGTCAGTTTCTATAGAATTTCAAGAGATTTAGTAAAAATTAACAGAACTTTCTGGGGGGAAAATGATGAAATGTTTTTACATGAAAGAATCAGCCTTAAACACTCTTCCTAAGGATACTCAAGCTTCTCTCGAACCACTTAACAATCTACCATTCCAAGAAATCCTCTAAAGTTCTACAATACAAGGTCTAAGGTATCAAGTGTATGGGGTCTAGTAATGGCATCAGAAGCTCCCCATATCCAGGATTTTTATTATCCAATAGTGGTGCCTTCATGTGAATTTTTAATGATGCCTCCCTTGTGGATAGATGAGTTAGAAAATACAATCCTTCCAGGTGCACAAAACCCAGCAACAAAGGAGCTGGCCAGGCTTCCAACTTTTGGTGCCCTCTCAGCAGGGGACCAAATGACTGTTCCACACAACCTTGTCCCTGCCTCCCTTGTCTTCCCATCTCTCACAGTATGAGACCTGAGCCAAGACATCTTTCACATAAGGTCAGAGCCTTTGCCTAGTGGGTGGGTAAGCGGATAATGGCAGAGTGAAGTCACCTCCTAAACTTAGCATAAAGTAAAGATTTCATCTAGTACACAGTCTAGGTAGTGGTTGCCTGGACTGTGATGAGAAAGACTGCAGACCCATTGCAGCCCCAGGAGACAGCAGTGAGTGGGTTAGCAGGATTAATCACTGGTTTCCAACAGCATGTATGTCTCACATGTCCTATCCTAGTCCAAACCATTCAAATCACAAGCGTTCATTGAGCAATGACAGTGTACAAATCACTGTGAGTGCCTCTCTGAAATAATCTTTTCAAACCTCGTCTCACAGAGAAATTTCATGGGGCCTTTTAAAAATACATATCCCTCAAATTTTTTCAGTAAACCTAAAATTATTCTAAAATACAAAATCTTCCCCTTTTTTGTTGCTTTTTGGGTTTTTTCCTATGTTGTGATTTTAGTTTTTTAAAAAATGAGTCTCTTAATTTAGCTAGGGCCTCAGGGATATAAGAGATTAGTTACTGTCATATTTAAAATGATGCATTCATTCAGGGCAAATCTTAACTTTCTTTGTCTGCTTCAGAAGAAAGAGCTGCAAGTGTGCCTAAAAGACTTGAGCTACTACCAATTTAAAACACCCTTACAGAAATTTGATTCCTTGGGCCAGAGGAAGGTCTTTACTATAGCTGATGGTACAAGTGGAGCTTTTCATGTACTGCTTCCAGACTCTCTGCCACCAGAGAGACACCAGTGTGTTTTCCTGTTTCAAATACACCTCCAGTCTCTGCCCCACTCCTTGGAAGGCATAGAAACAGAGGCCAGAATGGTGGTTACAAAGGCTGGGATGGGAGACAGGCAAACTGAGAGAGGCTGGTCAGAGTAAAACTTCCAGTTAAAAAGCTAACAAATTTGGGTTATCTAATGTACAGTTAGTAATACTGTATTATACATTTGAGAGTTGCTAAGAGAGCAAATCTTACATATTTTCACCACAAAAAAGAAATGGTAATTATGTGACAAGATGGAGCTGTTAGCTAATGCTATGGTGGTAATCATTTTGCAATCCATACTATCAAATAAGCATGTTGTATATCTTAAACTTCAGTTCAGTTCAGTTCAGTCGCTCAGTTCTGTCTGACTCTTTGCGACCCCATGAACTGCAGCACGCCAGGCCTCCCTGTCCATCACCAACTCCCGGAGTTCACTCAGACTCGCGTCCATCAAGTCAGTGATGCCATCCAGCCATCTCATCCTCTGTCATCCCCTTCTCCTCCCGCCCCCAATCCCTCCCAGCATTAGAGTCTTTTCCAGTGAGTCAACTCTTCGCATGAGGTACAATGTTATATGTCAGTTATATCTCAGTAAGGCTGGGGGAAAGAGTTAAACAATTTTTAAAATACAATATTTATTTTATTAAAAAATGTAGATTCTTTTGCTTCACCATCAGACCTACTGAATCAGAAACTCCCCAAATCAAATGTCCTTAACTTAGGCAGTTAGAAAACTCAGAAACCACTGGTTTGGAGGCTCCTGAGATAACTAATACTAAGCCCTTCACTGCTGTTATCCATTCCTCTTATAATTAAAAATTTTACCATATGTGAAATTAGGTGGTCTGAATTAAATGCTTCCTACAGAAATTTTAGCTTCTTTTCCTCTCTTTTGTTCCCTAGTGGAAACTGAAAAAAGGCTTATCATCAACTATAAAGTATCCATTATAAATTGGTCCCCTCTCAGCCTTTTCACTTAGAAAGACAGAATTTCTTCACCTTTTTTTTATTTAAAAAAATGTCATTGTGCTCTATCAAACTTATTTCAAATGGAATATATTAAATTTTAGTTTTAGGACTACAGTGTTTTTATACTGTGAATGGTATCTAGTGAGTCTCTAGAGAGAAACAAGCAAGAGGAAATGGCTTTGTGTAACAGTCAGGGACCTCAGCCAGATACAATGAAAAGTTTCCCGGTCAAAGGACAGTACAAACTACAATGAGTCAATGGCGGGTGTGATGGGAACCCTCTTACTTTGTAAGTTTGTGGAAACAACCCAGATTCTTATCTGTCTGGAATTCTTTAGATGTAAATCTCTCTGATAGGCAAGGACTGAACTTCCAGACCTGTGACGGCATGGCATTTCTGCCTTGCAGCGCTGAAACATTCCAAAGAAATGCAAAATACATATCTATAAGCCAGGAACCATGGCATAAACGAGGAACAATCTCATAGTTTCTCAACCTGACTCCTAGTGACATTTGGGGAGGGCCATTCAGCAAATGCAAGGTAGTCTACCATCACAACCCACGGCATCTCCGGGCTTAATTATCTCACTACTAGAAGGAAGGAAAACAATGTATATCTCACAGTCACGCGGATAAACAAAATAACAGGGACAGCACCTACACACAACCCACGACATGTGTAAGGATTCATTAACTGCCTAACCCCTCCGTTCAAAACTTCAGGATCTGAAAAGAGGATTTTTTTTTTAAGGGTACAACTTTATGAGGCACATCTTTTAAGTCGTTCTGCCACAGCCAATACTTTCTGAACCCGTTAAGTCTTTATTCAACAGGGAGCAAGACGTAGTTCTTCACCCTGATGTGGTTTTGTTTTGTCTTGTTTTGGAATGAAAGAAAACATTAGAAAATTTCTCCTTCATTGTTACCTAAAATCTTCTCATCCTTCCTAACAACGTTGGACGGTGTTAAAGGTGTTCCCGTTGTCCTCAGAAAGTGACAGGAGTTCACGCAGTGCAGACGAGGTCACGTGCGCGCAGGCAGCTGCACATCGCGAGATTTGGGCGCCATTTGTCCTCGCGGTGTCCCGGCTGCGTCAGGAGCCCTCCCCTGCAGCTCCCTAAAACCGCAAAGAGTGGGAAAAGAGGAAAGAAAGATATATAACAAAGACAATTGAATGGTAGCATAAATAGTTCATTTCAGTATGTGTGCTGTAAAGAAATATGTAGATCGTTTACTAATCATCTCTTACTCCTCCCAGAAAATGTTGCCCAAAATTGACCTTTTCAATCATGAAGATGCTCTTGTTGTGTCTGTTTCAGAAATGCGACCCTGGATTCTTCTTTGCCTACTCGGAAGAATGTTTGCCCTGTGACTGTAATGGTAATTCCAACGAGTGCTTGGACGGCTCAGGACTCTGTGTGGTAGGTCGGGGGCACGTGTCACTTTCCATATATTTCACTGAGCCTTTGCGTCTCTGGTGGAGATTAAATATTCTTCCTGGACATTTGAGCTACGGAGGAGCAAACTGCTAATCATGCTTTCTCTTTACCCTTCAGCTTTTCCTGTAAAACACCTCATATAAACTGCTTATGATTGTAAGTGGCCACCAAGGTGTATCTGTGAATGTGCCCCTGTCCCTGGTGGTAATTGCCCCATCACTTTCAGCAGCTGATTTCCAGCTATCAGCCACTGGGGATGGACCTGAAAAATAATACACAGAGGAGGAAACTATCCATCCAAATTCCTCTGTAATAGTATAGTTTGCCATATGTTTGGCTTCACTCCACATAAACTAGGAGAATAAAACAGTTGTTTCATAGCCTATTTTATAACTTAAGATAGTCGGGTCTATAGATCAAAATTTCCTAAAAAAAAAAATATTTGAACCAAATAGCTAATAAAAATGAAAACTTTGGCATTGTGGCCTTTGTAACTCTGTAATCAAGCCCCCAGAGACTTTTTTCCCCTTAAATGAATTTTCTAGTAGACAGTGAAACATGATAGAGATTTATGAAGGAGACTGAGAAACCTTTTAGCAAAAGTGCTTGCTACATATTTCCCATTTTCACTGAATGGATTGAAAACCTAGTGAAAATGGGGATTGAAGTATTTACCAGAAGTGACTTCAGTAGAAGTCGTAGGAGGCATTTTTAAAGACTTATATTCTAAGATCATGTTTTCCTTCATGAGCTATACTACATAGCAGAAGTGGTTTCTTCTAGTTCCCAGGAGGCAAAAGAAGCTTTTCAAAATGCAAGAATATTTTTGCATAAACTGGAAACTGCAAAAATACTTAAATACACCTATCTACCTCAAAATTAGCATGGCATTAGGCAGATGGTTTTGATTATAAGTGGTCTTCATGGTGTGTACATGAAGATGTTATTTTACTCACGCATTCCATTAAGATGCAAATTAGAACATTTCCGTTTATTTTAAATCTAACAATTCACATTTTTCTAGGGACAGAAGTAAGTGGCAAACACTAAAGGTTGCTAATGCATTGAAGTGTTTGTTTAGTCCTGGTGTTTCTGTTTTCCCCTTCCCCCATCTTCTTAAATAACCATTACATCCAGGATGTCCTCTGTAGCAGTGTAGGCACACGCAGCTGCCAGATCGACCCCTTTCTAATGCTTCCATCTCCGGTTTCCTGTTATTTTAATCCCAGTGACATTTGAAAAGAGAATCCCATGAATGCACTTGAACTAATAATGTACATCTCTGATAATTTGACCAATTAAGGGCTCTTCCTTATCTGGTTTATTTAAGTGTAAGACAATAGGGACTGGCCAGCCCATCATCTGCTTTTAGGCAGTCAGTAAGATGGAAGACTGAAATAAATTAAAGGGGAAAAAAAAAATCCCTCCTGTTATGCCTGTGGAGAGCTATGATAAGACTACTCTTCCTTACAATGACCTTGTCAAGAAAGAAGCTATCGTGGTTTTATCTTCGACCTGGATTTGAGCTTCCAAAGGGGGCGGTCATCATGTGATTCCTTCATCGTTCCTGGGGCATACAAGGTTCTGATAAAAGTTTGGGGATGGACTTGGCTATAAACGTTTATAAACACACTCAGGTCAATTGCCAATCTTCCTGAAATTACTTTGTTCCAAGATGGAACATAAAAAAAAGCCATCTTACTTATCCTAAAAGTGGTCCCTCCACCTCACCCTACCTAGAGGGAAGTGTCTTTTCCCCTATTAAAGTAATATATGCTCAAAGTAAAAAAAAAAAAAAACATATATATACTATACATGGAATTCAGAGTGAAAAATCACCCACAATCTTATCTCCAAGAGCTAAACATGTGTCTGCTGCTCCTGCTGCTGCTAAGTCGCTTCAGTCGTGTCTGTCTCTGTGCGACCCCATAGACAGCAGCCCACCAGGCTCCCCCGTCCCTGGGATTCTTCAGGCAAGAACACTGGAGTGGGTTGCCATTTCCTTCTCCAATGCATGAAAGTGAAAAGTGAAAGTGAAGTCACTCAGTCATGCCCGACTCTTAGCAACACCATGGACTACAGCCTACCAGGCTCCTCCGTCCATGGGATTTTCCAGGCAAGAGTACTGGAGTGGGGTGCCATTGCCTTCTCCGAAACATGTGTCTATATTCCTGTAAATTTAAGACTAGATGATGGGCTTCCCAGGTGACAGATTTTAAAGAATCTGCCTGCAGAGCAGGAGACCGGGTTCAATCCCTGGGTCAGGAAGATCCCCTGGAGAAGGAAGTGGCGACCCACTCTAGTATTCTTGCCTGGAGAATTTCATGAACAGGAGCCTGGCGGGCTGTAGACCGTGGGCTTGCAAAGAGTCGGACACGAATGAGTGACTAACGCTAAGTGTAAGTGAGGAAGCAGAAGAGGCTTGCCAATATAAAAAGAGTATGTTGTTACCTAGTTGGCAAATACATTGTCTGCAGTGGCACATTGGAATCAATCTCATCTTTTTCTGTTTCCTTTGTCATCCTGTTCCAGTTTGCTGGTCAAGCAGGGCCAGCTTCTCAGCTCGGCCCTGTAGGAGCTGTAACCCCAGCTCATTCTCAGCTCCACCTAACACCTGGCAGCTCACTGTGGGCACCAGAGTTATCAGGCAGTTCTTACAGTTTGCCTGAGCTAACTCATTTCTCCCAACTTCCATAAGCAACCAAAAATAAATGGCTTCTTTTGTTTCATTTTATTTTGAAGGCTTGTAATGCTTCTGTCTTGTCTTCCCCTATTTGTTTTTAATTCTCCCCTCCATTCCCATGTTCAGTTTCAATTTAACCTTGTATTTTACAAACTGATTTTAAAGAACTAAGCCATTTGACAATAAAATACAGAGAGTAGACGAAGTTATGCTACCATTTTAGACATACCAAAAAAATTACAGATTTCTTTACAAGAGGATTGACAATTCTTCAAATGCAGAAAGGTGGCCAAATGAAAAGTGGCTTAACTAATGAAATCCAATATGTACTGATGGTCTTTTCAAAGGGCTGCCTTGCATCTTATCAGAATTTTGGTGCATTGGGGTTTCAGCAGAATCTGCTAGGCAGAGCCCCAGAGGCCAGGCAGCTCCAGTGGGCAGGACAGATTCTCTAAGAAAGCACTTGAAAGAGGCATGAGAAAGGAATTAAGGTGTAGAAATAGAGCAGACAGATGGCTAGTGATGGGAATGCCTGGTCACTGATAACCCACACTTTATCCCAGTTCTAGAGGCTAGGTACAGAGAACCAAGATGAGGTCATGACTAAGGCCAGTTACCGTCTAAAGAACTGGTGCTTCATCATTAGCAGAAAGCATAGAGCCCACTGACCAGAACTTGGGTGGAGAAAATCTGACTTGAAATTGACCACTTGCACGGGAATCCTTAGATTCTTTTGACTAAGGATTGATTTGTTGATTTCATTTATCCACTTAACAAATAAGCATTTTTTGAGTACCACTTAACTGCCTGACACTATTCTAGGATCTGGGTGAAGTGGCCTCCACTGTGTAACTGAAGGGCTGTAGAGAAAAACACTAGTTGAAAATTCCTGTGGAAGTGACCAATGTTATGAAATTCAAAATAAGAGGACCATGGGAGCTTCAGAAATATATGCAGAAACCCCCACTTGCTCAGTAACAATTTTAAAAAAAGATAAAGAAATTTTGAGGTCTGTGCCTGAATTTCAGGGGGGAAAAAAAGCTAAATCTGAATGAAAATAGATTTGAAACCACTCAACCGCAAAAACATAATCGAAACCTAGAGAGAAAACCATCAAGCTGTTAAGTGTTCACATCTGGCTGGTGGAAATGTGAATGGATTTTTATTTTCTTCTTTTCGCTTTATAGTATACCTGCCCAAGTGTTCTACAACTGTCTGTAATAATTTTATAATTAAAAAGATTGATGTTCAGATGAAATTCTACCTCATTCTAAGCACAATGGAGAAAGGGAAGTAATTCAACATATTTAAGGCTAATGAATTTTTTATTACTCCCAAAGCCTAATAAAACCTAATTCAGGAAAGCAAAGATTTTACATCTCTAATTTCTGTAGCATTTTTCTTGTGACTTTCAAACTCTCCTTTATGTGTGTAAAGTCAAAATCAACCAATCTAAGTCCCTTTAAGACTACACATGTGTGATCGGTAAACCAACACCCTCATTAGGTATCAAAGAGAAAGAAGAAACTGAGTAATAGGGAATTTTTTTTTCATGTTTTACATGCAACTATAAAATTAATATCTAAATCAAGAGCATAATTCTTACATTAAAATCTTGACAATTTTCCAATCTGTTGCAAGCTTGGAAAAGTCCAAATTTTGCAAATAGTGATTTATTTCCTTGCTAGCTAAAGTTTTGAAATAAAGTCATAAAATTACATGTGCAGAGGATTCTAAGGATAGCTAGCTCAGTGGAGTCCCCTGGAGCTTTGTGCCCCTGGCGTAATAATATGATGAGAACCAAGACAGGTAATAAGTTCTCTATACGTTGTTTTTCCTTCTCCCAACCCTGATCATGTCTCTCCTTTCGTATTCCCCACCTCAGTTAATGACAGCACCATTCTGCCAATCCTCCATACTTAGATGTCCTGCGTGCTTCATCAACTTCCTTTTTCTCTTCACCGATGTTTAGCTGGACACCAAATCCTACTAGTTCAACCTAGGAGAGAGCCTCCTCTGTTCTGTGCCATCCTACTGTGTTAATTCATGCCCGCAGCATCCCTCCCTGATGACTAGTATACCTTCCCAACTACTCATGAGGCCCTGCTCCAGACTCCCCTTCCCTAATCTGTCTTCCTCACTAGCAATGGAGATATTTTTTAAAAACAACTTAATCAAGGCATCCCCTTTTCTAAAATCCTTCAAGGATTTCTATTCCAGCCTCAGTAAGCTTCTCACTGCCATCTCCCTGGACATATTTTGAGAACCACAAGTCTAGACAGACTGCAGTGACCCATGAAGCATCTGACCAGCCACTAACCTGATTCTATTAGGCTTTCTTCGCACCTTATATTGGTGGTGTGGCCCAAGTGTCTAGAGACTCCATTTCTCACATGAAGGAGACAGAGCTGGTGCCCAGATGTCATTCCTGACACCTTATCTGCAATTGATTGTCCAGACATAGCTTTCTTAACCATTGGCCAAAGATTCAGAATGCTTTTTTCATTTTTAAGTGAGGTCAGTTTTATTAAAAAATTAAATTTTTAAAAATTTTCTCAACAACAATATACTATTTATTATTGTCATTTTTTTCCTTTCTGGTTTTTAAATGGCAGAACAATGAAGGTAAAGGATATTTGCAGTCTCAGAGTAAAAGATTTAAGAAACATTGTACTCTGTCTCGGCTAGATCTTTGTTTTACAGACAGAGAATAGAGACTTAGAAAATTCACCTGAGTTGTTCAAGTTCAGTCATCTATACACCGGAGGAGCTAGGGAATTCTCCCTGCTGCCGGCACTGTCTCTGCCAATCTCACAGAATGTACTTCATTTACCTTTTAGGAAATTTCATAGCAAGCTCTTCAAAAGAAGGCAGATGACTAAAGTCAGTGTTTGCACTCTGAGCACTTAGAGGTCATAGTGATTTGGAGGCTTTGCCCTTGAGGGTAATGGCTCCCTGTGGCTGCCATGGCAGAAATAGGGCCCTAACAAGGAAGCCAAAGCACCTGTGGAGTCGCCAAGAATGGTCTGGCATCTTACAACAGTCCTGTTTTCTTCTGCACAGATGGGTTTCATCTGTCCAACAAGGACTCGGACTAGTTTGACTCCACTCTAGAGTAGCCCTGCCAGATTGCTTATGGCTTGTGCTGCGTGCTAGGTCGCTTCAGTCGTGTCCAGATCATTATGATCCTGTGGACTATAGCCTGCCACGCTCCTCTGTCCTTGAGATTGTCCCAGCAAGAATCCTGGAACATGTTGCCACGGCCCCCTCCAGAGCGATCTTCCCGACCCAGGGATGGAACCCGTGTCTCTTAGGTTTCCTGCATTGGCAGACGGGTTCTTTACCACTAGTGCCACCTGAGAAGCCCTGCTTATGGCTTAAATTCTGGGTAGTTGGACAGGGCTCATTGGTTTTCCCTGGGATAAGAGACTGCCACCAGTTTTGAGCTGGCTCTGGGTGTGTGTTAATTTCCTTTACTTGCTCCAGATACGAATTCACCCTTTCCCACCTCGGCCTTCCTCTTTCTTTTCAACAAATATTTGCTGAAGATTCACTCAGCACGTGACGCAGCATTAAGAACAGTGAGGGAAATGTGTTAACATCTTGTAGTCTGCACATCACACTCTATTTTTTCAGTTTCTCATCTGTCAGGTGTCCTGAACTAGCCTCTTTAATCCTATTCTGTTAACATAATTCTAATCAGCAGTCAAAGGTGGCTAATGGCCAAGTCTAATGGCTGATCAATTGGCTAAAGGCCGTTCAACCGTGATAGCTGTGGCCCGCTGTCTAGTGTGTTGCACTTGATTTGAAGTCCAAACTGTTAGTGGAACAGTATGACACTTTCCAGTGCAGTCATTTTATGACTCTTGGGAAAGGAACCTTTTCTCCAACACACTGGAGAAGCAATGTAGTACGGGAATTTCCAGCCTACCCTCTGGAGCCAGATTGCTTGAGCTGAAATCTCACTTTTGAGACACACCTACCGTCTGTGTAACACTGGGCAATTTGCTTAACCTCCTTGTATCTCTATTCATTTTGTAAAGTATGAAAAGAAAATAGGACCTTCGAATTATTATGAAAATTAAATTAGTTAATCCACATAAAATGTTTAGAGCAGGACTTCACTATTATTTTAATTTGAACCTCAACATAGGACGTAGAGACAAAATAAAGAGCTCAAAGTTAAGTTCGCAGTCCCTCCATCTTGCCTTCCCCAAGATTCCTCCACAGAGCCCTGTTTGAAAAAAGTTAACTGTTTAAGTTCTGGTGCATAGGTGTTACCAAGGGAATTGCTCAAACAGTAGGGTGTCTTTTCAGTGGTGTTCTAATTCTAGTAGTACAGTTTTTCACTGAAAAGACTATTCAAACTTTATACACTCTGGTGAATATAAAGATGAAAACATCATCATGCTACTGGCATTGCCCTGAGGGGTCTAGTCTAGTCCAGTTGGAGAAAATACCAGTAGACCTGCATCACTGCCTCTTACAGAGGACTAGTGAGAAATTAATCCACCAGTTCAACAAACAGCTGCTGAGTACCACTCCATTGAAGCTGATGGCAGTGCACTGCTGAGAGACAGTGTAGGGGGAAGCACTGCTGAGGTTGGGTGTCCCTGTGTGCTCAGTTGCGTCCGAACTCTTCGCAGCCCTATGCACTATCGCCCTTCAGGCTCCTTTGTCCATGGGATTTCCCAGGCGAGAATACTGGAGCAGGTTGCTGTTTCCTACTCCAGGGGATCTTTCCGACCCAGTAATTGAACCCGCATCTCTTATGTCTCTTGTATTGGTGGGTGGGTTCTTTACCACTTTGCCACCCGAGGCTGGGAGCTGATGATAATGTGTGTAGGGAAGGAAGGAAGGATCGAGGAGGGGTCATCAGGAAGGAATCCTGAAGCTCTCAAAGGCCTGGTGCAGATCTTGAATGAGAAACAGGCATTCTAGGCAGAAGAATCAACTGTTGTGAGCTTTTCTTCCAATTATTCCCACCATAAATGGAAGAATCACACAATAGCTTATATTTCTCGTATATCATTATGCAAAATACCAGCCCATTAGCAGAATATTCTTTTTTTTTTCTTTTTTTTTTTCTTTTTTTTTTCAGCAGAATATTCTTTATCTACCTTCTAGTCCATTATACTTTACTTGGACACATTTTATTCTTCTGAGCCCATAAATTCTTAAAATGTTCCCCCTAGTGTTTACCAGGAGAGGATTTTTTTTTTTCATTTCATATTTACTCCTAGTCAGTAAACTGATGCTTCCAGGATATTCAGAGCTTGATCATTCTGATTATCATTCTGAATTGAAATGAATGACTAATAATCTGCTCTTCACACCAACTCTGAAGAGAGCCCCCAGGCTGCCAGTGCACGTGCAGAAGTCTTCCCCATGGTTCACACTTTGTAGCATGCACTGGGGCCAGCCTAGCTCCTGTGTGCTGACCAGTAAGTATCATTACATACCATCTATTTTGTCAGGCCCGATATCCCTTTTGCTTGAAATACTGCTTGATTCCCACATTTGCTGTGTATAAGATTTCTTGTGTGCCCTTGTCAGTTTTCTCATCTTTTTGTCTCATAGCACTGCCAGCGGAACACAACAGGCGAGCACTGTGAGAAATGTCTAGATGGTTATATTGGAGATGCCATCAGGGGACTCCCCCGGTTCTGCCAGCCATGCCCCTGCCCCCTGCCTCATGTTGCCAAGTAAGTCTTAAAGGAAAATAGCCTTTCTACTGCTTATCCCCTTTGATTTTCTTTTCTTTTTTCTCCCTATACAGAGTTCTAGGGGTTTTGTACAATCAAAATTGAGTATCTCCTGTTGCAATGAAATTGGAAAAGATACAGGAAAGTTTTCTAGACCGAATCCACTTTCAGGAAAACATAGGTGATGACTCTGCTCCCTAAATATTGGGGGTGGGTTGCAGGACACATCACAGACACAGTGAAGTTTCCCAAGCTTTATAAGCAAGGCTAGTCTAGTTTTTTCTCTGCTATCCCTTGACCTAGAAAGATTGCAAATGGTGATGCCAACAGACATTATAATTCAGTGTTTTCAGTAGTAGTAGTTTCTTCTGACTCCCACAGGGCAGACCTTTTCTACATGTGGCAGCTAAGTGGATTTTCAGGTAGAAATAGAGCATAGATAAACAGAGTGCTTTAGACCAGCCAGCACATAGAAGATTTCTGAGAAAATGAATTTTCACTTCTGGCTGTGTTTCCTGAATGAGAAGTTAAAGACAATACACATACATCTTAGTGGAAATATTGGAATTCTTTTCAGGCACATACATGTATAAATCCAGTAGCCAAGTCAGGACTAGCCATTTTATTGGACTAGCCATTATTTTATTTTATTAAACATGTAGAATGTAATGTAGAATTAAATGTAGAATTAAAATGATATAATGGTCTTTAATTTTCCAACATTTTGCATACTCTATATCAGGTGCTCTTCTGATTGTTTGGATGTAATATTTCCTTGATAGTTGTTGTAAAGATTAAATAATGCATATAAAGTAACTAGAAAAAGTCCTGAATGTCTTACATACACACACACTCTGTCTCTCTCTCTCTCACACACACACACACACACATACTCTCTCTTTCTTGTTTTCCTTTTTATTATGGCTTCATACAGGATACTGAAGATAATTCCCTGTGCTATATAATAGGATCTTGGTGTTTGTCCACCCTATATGTAATAGTTCGCATCGGCTAACCCCAAACTCCCAATCCATCCCTCTCCCACCCTTCTCAGGCCACCTGACAACCTCCAGTCTGTTCCCTATATCTGTGAATCAGTTTCTGTCCCATAAGTTCATTTGTGCCATATGTTCGATTCCACATATAAGTAATATCATCCCACACACTTTCTTATCAAGAGAAAAGAGACGACAGCCAAGTTTCCTCCTAACTATTTTCCCCTTTATTGAACACCAATATTACCTAACATTTCACCTCATAGCTTGTGATTTGTTCAGAGCCTCTGATGAGTCTGGCAGGCAGTGAAGAAGTCAAAAGTTTTACAGTCCCATCTTTCTTTAGAAACCATTAAGCTGCCTTAGCCCTTGCTTTGTGACTTTTCCTGTTCAGTGGTATTAATAATGTGTACAGAATGGATGGCACTGAGAGTGAGAGTGGAAAACTCAAACACTGTGTTCTGTTATTTTTATTCAAGCATGTCCTGATTTATGAGCTCCCTTTGCTTCATCTAGATATATTATTTAATTGTTCATTAATATTCTGCTCTCAAGTATGAGTCTTAACCATATCCGATGGCATGTTCAGTGTGCCGTTCCCTTACCGTGGTGTAGTTATTTTGTTAAATATGTTTACTTCCAACTTTCTGATAACGGGTTTCACTCATTCTCCCACATGAGCAAAGTTGTTATATAGCATCATCTCCTCAAAGCAGGTTTATAAGATTAGAGCTGCAGTTTCTTTAGAAATTAACAGATGAATTAGAAAGGTAATCCCAAATTCTTCATTGTGTTGTCTGACTTTTGTACTTTTTTGCACCATACATGTGACAATTACTTATCTAAATTATGTGACATTAATGCTTTGAAATATGAGGCTTCTGGAACCTCATTGGCTGAGAAGTCTTATCTACATAAAATCAATAAATATTAATCAAGCACTTATTATGTGCCAATCATGTACTGGTTGTTTGTTGGTCACAGTTGTGAATAGAATGGTCAAAAACTCCTGCCTTCCTTAAAATAGATCAGATTACAACAGTATTTTGACGCTTCTAAAGCATATGACCTTTTATCTGTGAGACAGATTATCCAGTGTTTTAGTTCATTAAGAAGCTCTTTTGAAGATTGTTAATGCTTTTGAATAAAATAAGCAGAAACTTGCCAGTCGGGTAATGAACTTCATGTCTTAAAAGAGAAAACACAGGTAGTTTCATAGGCACCAAGAAATACCATTTCCACCCATGTTCTTTCTCTGCTTGTGTGTATAGATCTGAGTTCAAAAGAGCAATTGAGGGACTTAAAGAATGGATTGTGCAGTTAGGTACATATTCACAGATATAAAAGCTGAAGTTTCTAGAGGACAGATCTGAGATGAAAAAACCTGTTGAAAATTAACACAAAAGCAAAAATATACAACCTATAAGTAAAGAACATATGTGAGAGTATGGAGGAATGGGGAAGGGTAGGAGAGATCTGCTTTCTCTGTAGTGGCAATAGTTCTATTTGCTGAATCCCTTCAGGGAGAAAACTGGCCCCAAAAAGCTGGGAGTAGTCTGCAATCCTAGAATAGGACAAATTGGCCTGGATCCTATAAAGTGCTAGTCTTTGATCTGGCCTTATTATTGACTGAGTTAACTAATCTCAAGTACTAATCAAATATCGTATAAAATCAGACTTCCCACTGCCTCTTTCAGCTTTTCTTAAAATTCATATTGCTGCTTTCTATAAAAATCACTCATATTGCTGCTTTCTATAAAAATCATTCATATTGCTGCTTTCTATAAAAATCATTCATATTGCTGCTTTCTATAAAAATCAAAGTGCCAGGACTTTTATTTGAGCTTTCAGAAAGGCACCATGTGTGGAATCTCAGTTCCGTTGGAAAGATACACTAGTTGAGCCTACAGACCCAGGATTTGGATCCCCAGTTACAAAAGCCACATCTGAAAGCAAGAAAGTGATGCTTGAGGGAGTTTTGCAAACAAACAGTGCTGAGTCTGTTTTCCTTTAAGTTCCCTGAGGGTTTTTCAAAAGCATAATACTCCCTTCCACTTGGAGAGGGCACCATGGTTGTTAGTGTGGGCTGAGAAAGGCACAGTGATTTCATTTCCCTAGCTCCAAACAGACTTTAGCCTAAGCAAAATGTAAACAGTTAATGCTGATGAAAAACAAAAAAAAAGAGCTCTTGATGGCCCTACTGCCCCTGTGTCTCCCTCCACCAAGACCAGTGGTCACATAGCCATTCCCAGGGTCCATTTACAGAGAGCTCAGTTATTTATTTGGGGTTTGGCTAGACATCCTCCATGTCTACTAATAATTGCTCCAAGTAAGGAAAATGTCATCTGTTCATAACAGGAGGACGTTAGCTCAAAGACGATAACTCCAGGCAGATATTTCATTCCTTCAAGCCATGGGTGGGCCAACTGGGTGGAACATCTTCAAAGAAATATGCAAGTTCTGGACACTTAACTGATGGTGTTTCTTTAAGGAGGCTGAGGAATAAAAACAAGAAAAATAAAAGATAAATGCCAAAGAAATGTAATTCATTGGAGTGTTTTTAACCAAACTGCTAGAGAAAATAAATTGTGTGTACTGCCTTTTACTGAGAAGCACATGTTGTTTTCTGATTGATTTTATAAATGTATTCACACAAAGCAAACATATCCATTTGCTTTCCTCCAAAGACCGTTAGGTCTTTGCTGATACATGCAGAAATGTGAGAGCAGCAGGTCACGCTCCATGGATTATACACTACCTCAGCCAAAACTAATTTAAAAGTCTTTAAAATGTTGTATACCAACTTCATAGGGATAGACTCCTGTCAATGTAGAATTTCCAAAACATATAGAGTAATATTCCATTTCCCTGCCTTGATAATTAAAATATTTATTCTGCTGAAACAGTGTTTGTTTTCTGTTCTGTGTCCTTTTTATTATCAAAAAAAGAAGAAGAATCAAGGGAGAGGGTTTCATGGACTAGATTCCATTTACTGTGGGTCCTATTTTTCGTTTGAGTACTTGCTTTGTGACTTTGGTCAGTTGAGCAAGTCCCTACACCCTTTATTCGCAACCCTTAAGGTACACATGAAAGAAATTAAAGTTCTGTGGAGATTATAAAGCATAGTTTAGAACTGGCTCATGATGTTGAAGAGTGAAAGAGAGCTAATGCAGGAAAAAAAAGAGGAAAACTTTCAACATCACAGAAAGTGATGAAAAAAAGAGAAAATTCTCTAAAATCACAGGTAAAATTTGCTTATTTTATATCCAGCTTTGGAATGTGTGGTTTAGACTTGCATTAAATACACACACACACACACAAACACACACACACACACAAATATACGTGATGTTCTGCAAATTCCCACTGTTTCAAGTCAAAATAATGACGTGCCTCTATGGAAAAATAAATGAGGTAGATAGAAATGGTGTCACCAGTGGTGTGTCACTTTCTGTCTGAGCCTGATATTCTAAGCTTTCCTAAAAGGAGGGAGATTTAATTTAAATGAAGCAAGTGATCACACCCTTTTGACCTTGAGAGGGACCAAGGTAGAGATGATCTAATCAAAATTAAGACAGCCTCTTCAGTGATGTATGGAATTGACTTCTAATATTCTCTTTCAATTCTAGTTTTGCAGAGTCCTGCTATAGGAAAAACGGAGCTGTTCGGTGTATTTGTAAAGAAAACTATGCTGGACCTAATTGTGAAAGGTAGGCTCCTGAACACCCCTATGCTCTGTGATGGTAAAAGGAAACTTCCTATTTCCTACATTCATCAGTTCTGCCATGCTCTCATTCAGTAGGTCTTAAGAGGCAATGAGGGACAGCATTTCAGAACCCTTTAGGGGAACTTTCCCAAACCCCATGCTGTAGATACAACTATAAGAATGCTCCCTAAGGACTTCCCTGGTGGTCCAGTGGATAAGAATCTGCCTGCCAATGCAGGGGGACCACGGGTTCAGTCCCTGGATGGGGAAGATCCCACATGCCACGGAGCAACTAAATCCGTGTGCCACAACTACTGAAACCTGTGCTGTCTAGAGCTTGTGCTCCATGACAGGAGAAGCCACTGCAATGAGACGCCTGTGCACCACAGCTAGAGAGTAGCCCCCGTTCACTACAGCTAGAGAAAGCCCGAGCAGCGACAAAGACTCAGTGGAGTCAAAAGTAAGTTAATGAGTTAAAAAAAAAAAAAAAAGAATGCTCCATAGGCGTCCATGGCTACATCGCAGGATAAATGGGTAAGGAAAGAGGAAAATGAATGTCTGTATTTTGAAGAGATGGTTTTGGGAACGGTCCTTTCTCTCTCTCTCTCTCACTGAGAACTAGTAGTACGATGATTAATGTCCGAAAGAGAGGGAGAAAGAGAGAAAGACTTCTTCAGGCATTCCTCTTTTTTTTTTTTTTTTGGTGGTCTGATTTCTTTTTGTTGTTGTTGTTGTTGTTTTATTTATTTTTAAATTTTATTTTTACTTTATTTTACTTTACAATACTGTATTGGTTTTGCCATACATTGACATGATTCGACCACGGGTGTATACAAGCTCCCAATCCTGAATCCCCCTCCCACCTCCCACCCCATATCATCTCTCTGGATCATCCCCAAGCACCAGCCCCAAGCATCCTGTATCGAACATAGACTGGCACTTCGTTTCTTACATGATAGTATACATGTTTCAATGCCATTCTCCCGTATCATCCCACTCTCTCCCTCTCCCTCAGAGTCCAAAAGTCCGTTCTATACATCTGTGTCTCTTTTGCTGTCTCGCATACAGGGTCATCATTACCATCTTTCTAAATTCCATATATATGTGTCAGTATACTGTATTGGTGTTTTTCTTTCTGGCTTACTTCACTCTGTATAATCGGCTCGAGTTTCATCCATCTTATTAGAACTGATTCAAATGTATTCTTTTTAATGGCTGAGTAATACTCCATTGTGTATATGTACCACAGCTTTCTTATCCATTCATCCGCTGATGGACATCTAGGTTGTTTCCATGTCCTGGCTATTATAAACAGTGCTGCAATGAACATTGGGTTACATGTGTCTCTTTCAATTCTGGTTTGCTTGGTGTGTATGCCCAGCAGTGGGATTGCTGGGTCATAAGGCAGCTCTATTTGCAATTTTTTAAGGAATCTCCACACTGTTTTCCATAGTGGCTGTACTAGTTTGCATTCCCACCAACAGTGTAAGAGGGTTCCCTTTTCTCCACATCCTCTCCAGCATTTGTTGCTTGTAGACTTTTGTGTCCCAGCCATTCTGACTGGTGTGAAATGGTACCTCATTGTGGTCTTGATTTGCATTTCTCTGATAATGAGTGATGTTGAGCATCTTTTCATGTGTTTGTTATCCATCTGTATGTCTTCTTTGGAGAAATGCCTATTTAGTTCTTTGGCCCATTTTTTGATTGGGTCGTTTATTTTTCTGGAGTTGAGCTGCATAAGTTGTTTGTATATTTTTGAGATTAGTTGTTTGTCAGTTGCTTCATTTGCTATTGTTTTCTCCCATTCAGAAGGCTGTCTTTTCACCTTACTTATAGTTTCCTTTGTTGTGCAGAAGCTTTTAATTTTAATTAGATCCCATTTGTTTATTTTTGCTTTTGTTTCCAGTATTCTGGGAGGTGGATCATAGAGGATCCTGCTGTGATTTATGTCGGAAAGTGTTTTGCCTATGTTCTCCTCTAGGAGTTTTATAGTTTCTGGTCTTATGTTTAGATCTTTAATCCATTTTGAGTTTATTTTTGTGTGTGGTGTTAGAAAGTGATCTAGTTTCATTCTTTTACAAGTGGTTGACCAGTTTTCCCAGCACCACTTGTTAAAGAGATTGTCTTTATTCCATTGTATATTCTTGCCTCCTTTGTCGAAGATAAGGTGTCCATAGGTGTGTGGATTTATCTCTGGGCTTTCTATTTTGTTCCATTGATCTATATTTCTGTCTTTGTGCCAGTACCATACTGTCATAATGACTGTGGCTTTGTAGTAGAGCCTGAAGTCAGGCAAGTTGATTCCTCCAGTTCCATTCTTCTTTCTCAAGATTGCTTTGACTATTTGAGGTTTTTTGTATTTCCATACAAATCTTGAAATTATTTGTTCTAGTTCTGTGAAAAATACCACTGGTAGCTTGAGAGGGAATGCATTGAATCTGTAGATTGCTTTGGGTAGTATACTCATTTTCACTATATTGATTCTTCCAATCCATGAACATGGTATATTTTTCCATCTATTAGTGTCCTCTTTGATTTCTTTCATCAGTGTTTTATAGTTTTCGATATATAGGTCTTTAGTTTCTTTAGGTAGGTATATTCCTAAGTATTTTATTCTTTTCATTGCAATGGTGAATGGAATTGTTTCCTTAATTTCTTTTTCTGCTTTCTCATTATTAGTGTATAGGAATGCAAGGGATTTCTGAGTGTTGATTTTATATCCTACAACTTTACTATATTCATTGATTAGCTCTAGTAGTTTTCCGGTGGAGTCTTTAGGATTTTCTATGTAGAGGATCATGTCATCTGCAAACAGTGAGAGTTTTACTTCTTCTTTTGCAATTTGGATTCCTTTTATTTCTTTTTCTGCTCTGATTGCTGTGGCCAAAACTTCAGAACTATGTTGAATAGTAGTGGTGAAAGTGGGCACCCTTGTCTTGTTCCTGACTTTAGGGGAAATGCTTTCAATTTTTCACCATTGAGGATAATGTTTGCTGTGGGTTTGTCATATATAGCTTTTATTATGTTGAGGTATGTTCCTTCTATTCCTGCTTTCTGGAGAGTTTTTATCATAAATGGATGTGGAATTTTGTCAAAGGCCTTCTGCATCTATTGAGATAATCATATGACTTTTATTTTTCAATTTGTTAATGTGGTGAATTACATTGATTGATTTATGGATATTGAAGAATCCTTGCATCCCTGGGATAAAGCCCACTTGGTCATGATGTATGATCTTTTTAATGTGTTGTTGGATTCTGATTGCTAGAATTTTGTTGAGGATTTTTGCATCTATGTTCATCAGTGATATTGGCCTGTAGTTTTCTTTTTTTGTGGCATCTTTGTCAGGTTTTGGTATTAGGGTGATTGTGGCCTCATAGAATGAGTTTGGCAGTTTATCTTCCTCTGCAATTTTCTGGAAGAGTTTGAGTAGGATAGGTGTTAGCTCTTCTCGAAATTTTTGGTAGAATTCAGCTCTGAAGCCGTCTGGACCTGGGCTTTTGTTTGCTGGAAGATTTCTGATTACAGTTTCAATTTCCATGCTTGTGATGAGTCTGTTACAGGCATTCCTTTTTTTATTACCTGGTCAGTTAATACAGTGATACATTGAAAAAGGCACAAACCTATTATTTAACCTATTTTTTATACCATTTCCTCTTTTGAAAAGTAATTCCATGAGTTTGGATTTTCTGAATGCCTTTTTTGGTATTTATACCTAACACTTTTTTAAGTTGCTTTGGGCTTTGCTCAAACAGGAAAGGACTTGGCAAGCAAGAGCGCACGGCTTCCCACCAAATGATTTCTGGCAAGATATTTCCCATCCTCCCTCAGCTGCTCACAGGTTTCTAAGATAAAAGGGCTTTCACTAAAAGAGTCTCACAGAGAGGCCTTATTTTTAACACAAATGCCATTAACCTCAGCCTCCCCATGTATTTAGGCAGCAAAATGATGCGTGGTGTCCTCAAGACAGGGAAGGAAGGGCCAGGAAGGACCAGTCAGACATCTAGTCCCATATCTCCACGGTCATGGGGCACTTGCTTCACACAGCACACTGCCTACCGCCCTGGGTGGGGCTCACAGACTCAGCCTAGGGTTCAAAAGGTAAACCTCAATTACCATTTCACATCCAAAGAAAACACCCTCCATCTCTCAAAGTGTAGCTCTGGAACTCTTTAGAAAAAGGCAGAGTGTCTATGGAATGTAGAAAATCTCTATATTTTGAGAAGATTGTTATTGTAATTGTTAAATATGCAAAATATGGATAATACTTTTGCTAAAAAGTTGTGGGATTTTCCCTCTTTTTACTGTAAGAGAAGAGGAGCATGAAAGCTAAGAGACCATGTGAATGTCATCCTATAGGGGGACTGCTAGAGATGATCAGATGACCTTCAGCTGATGAATGTTGGTGACACGCTTATTCTGTATTTCTTTATGTGGGGACCCAGAAACGTGAACCATCTGATTTACTCATTATTTGGCTCCCCAGGGGTGTGAGAGGTTGTTTATCAGCCAGAGATGGAGCTTCTTCTCATCAGTGTCTGAGGTTAAACTCAGTTTAGTCTGATAAGGATTGAGCAATATTACTGGCTAATGGGTGCTGGATGGCTCCTGAGAGGGGAATTAATAGTCTTAGAGTCCTGCTGACCAAACACACATTCCCCCAGAAGTGAAGTAACCTGGACCCCAAGGGCTCAGTTCTACACAATCACACAGGGGTGTGGATAGGGTTCTGTCAGTGACAGCGGGGGCCCTGGCACAAGATAGCATGTACCCTCAGACATGGAGCTGTGGGTGATAAATTCCCCGGCACACATTGGAGGCTCCTGGAGCCTGGCATTAATCAGCAAGGCTCAGTGAGCTCTGCTGCTTAGCTGGACCTGGATTGATAGGATGGAGGGGAGAGCACTAGTTTGGGAGGTGGAAGTAAAGTGCTGAGATGTAGCGTCAGCCTGGCTGAGTCCATCTCTCAGCTTTGGATTCCTTTGTGATCTCTTTGTGATCCTCCTGGGTAAGTTATTTGGTCTCTATGTGGCAATTTCCACGTCTCTAGAAAGGAAAAAAATCAAAAATACCCACCTCATAAGACTGTTGTGAGGAATACTGTGAAGTTCTTAGTATGGCACCTGGGACTTAATAAACGCTCGATAATAATTAACTGGTGACAGTGTGAGTCATTGTGCCTATTGTTCCGTTTCCACCACTGGCATAATGTGTGCTTGGGACCAGTTGGCTTGTTTCCCTAAATCTCAGTTTCCTTAACTAGAAACGGTGCCTTTACTATGATTGTCTCTTGTGTCCTCTCTCAGCCTCATAACTACCCCTAGAGGTGCTCATATTTTATCATTTTGCAGGTGAACCAGGATTTGGAAAGTTTGGGCTAAACATTTGTATTCTTCTGCCATTCTGCTTTTCCCAAATGTCTTCCTAAGAGTCTCCTGTTTTAAACATTGATGATTAATGAGCTAGATGAACTTCTGATATGGAGGAGAAAAATGGTTAATCTGTTGACTAGATTCTCTTTGACAGGAGGCTACATCTACAGGGGCTGTTCTAAGGCCTTTTATCTGCTTTGGGGGAGGATCACTTAGAATAAATTTCTCCATATTTCCTGTCCATCCTTCCTCACACCCTGCTCTTTTGAAGAGAATGTACTGAGGTCTTTTACATTAAAAATTGACCTGATAATCCAGGGAACTCTTCCTCAAAATATAACACAGAAACAGATTGTGGTGGAGCAGGTAGGGATATGATACATGTAAGATATGGTCTCTTGTCCTCAGTGAAGTCAAAGCTAGGGGAGGAGACAAACCTCAAAAGCACTGATTGCCAGACAGAAAAAAGGAAATGCCAAAGAGAAGGCTAGCAGAGGCTCTTCACAACTGTAGTGAAAGGAGAGATTTCCTTCCCATGGAGGGGCTGGGTCATCTCACAGGAGGTGGCCTCAACCACTTGTGATTTCTTTGACTCTGGAACTGAGGGGAGGGGGTCTCTGTTTTGAGTTTAATCATCAGATTGTTAAGTTTTTCCAGTTAAACTTCATCTAATATGTTTTCAGTTAATTTGTAAAGTCAAATCTGCCCACAAGATCTTTTCAAAATATGTAGCTGGTTTGTATGGATATCTATCTCATTCGTCCAAACAAGAACATGCTGGGTGTTTCTCTACTTAGAGATCATTTAATCAAAGGTGGTTTTCAAGTCTGACTTTGTGTATGTATCTCCTGGAAACCTTTGGATTCCCAGGCCCTGCCTAAACTCCTCTGTGCCCCACTGAAAAGAGACCTTTCAGGTGAGGCTGGGGGACCCATATTTTGACTCCCCGTTGGGTTCTTACAGCAATCATCTCACTGGCTTGTGAACTACTGGTCTGTTTCAACCTTTGATACCACACCCACAAACTACAAAATAGTGTTTCCCAAACTGCGACACAAGAGCCACAGGTGTCCTCGGAAATATTTGTGGAGGTTCATGGGTTCTCAGTGAGTTTTTTCTTAATTTTGTGTTTTATTTCAGTGATAATCCCGAGGGAAAAAAGTTCACTGGAACATGTTCTATATATTCTGTAGTACCATGTTATAATAGAGGAGGCTCTATCTGCCTCAGAGCTAAGGAGAAAATAATGGCTGATGGTGTGTCAGTAAGACATTACAGACAGCTGGAGGCCCAAAGACATGACATTGAGGCACACTGAGTCACTGTACAGCAGAAGATAAGAAGAGGTGCCAAGAATACCAGAAGAACTGTACAAAAACATCTTAATGACCCAGATAACCATGGTGGAGTGATCAGTCACCTAGAGCCAGACATCCTGGAATGCAAAGTCAAGTGGGCTTTACGAAACCTCACTATGACCAAAGCGAGTGGAGGCAATGGAATTCCAGTTGAGATATTTCAAATCCTAAAAGATGATGCTGTGAAAGTGTTGCACTCAATATGCCAGCAAATTTGGAAAACTTAGCAGTGGCCACAGGACTGGAAAAGGTCAGTTTTCATTCCAGTCCCCAAAGAAAGGCAATGCCAAAGAATGTTCAAACTACTGCACAGTTTACACTCATCTCACACGCTAGCAAAGTAATACTTAAAATTCTCCAAGCCAGGCTTCAACAGTATGTCAACCATGAACTTCCAGATATTCAAGCTGGATTTAGAAAAGGCAGAGGAACCAGAGATCAAATTGCCAAGATCCATTGGATCATAGAAAAAGCAAAAGAGTTCCAGAAAACATCTACTTCTTTATTGACTATGCCAAAGCCTTTGACTGTGTGGATCATAACAAACTGTGGAAAACTCTTCAAGAGATGGGAATACCAGACCACCTTACCTGCCTCCTGAGAAATCTGTATGTAGGTCAAGAAGCAACAGTTAGAACTGGACATGGAACAGTAAACTGGTTCCAAATCAGGAAAGGAATAAGTCAAGGCTATATATTGTCACCATGCTTATTTAACTTGACTTCCCTGGTGGCTCAGATTGTAAAGTGTCTGTCTACAATGCGGGAGACCTGGGTTCAATCCCTGGATCAGGAAGTTCCCTGGAGAAGGAAAAGGCAACACACTCCAGTACTCTTGCCTAGAAAATCCCATGGACGGAGGAGCCTGGTGTCCATGGGGTCGCAAAGAGTCGGACATGACTGACCAACTTCACTTTTATTTAACTTATATGCAGAGTACATCATGCAAAATGCCAGGCTGGATGAAGTACAAGCTGGAATCCAGATTGCTGGAAGAAATATCAATAACCTCAGATAAACAGATGGCACAACCCTGATGGCAGAAAGCGAAAAACTAAAGAGCGTCTTAATGAAAGTGGAAGAGGAGAGTGAAAAAGTTGGCTTAAAACTCAACATTCAGAAAACAAAGATCATGGCATCCAGTCCCATCACTTCATGGTGAATAGATGGGGAAACAATGAAAACAGTGACAGACTTTATTTTTGGGGGCTCCAAAATCACTGCAGATGGTGACTGCTGCCGTGAAATTAAAATAGGCTTACTCCTTGGAAGAAAAGTTATGACCAACATAGACAGTGTATTAAAAAGCAGAGACATTATTTTGCCAACAGAGGTCCATATAGTCAAAACTATGGTTTTTCCAGTAGTCATGTATGGATGTGAGAGTTGGACTATAAAGAAGGCTGAGCGCCAAAGAATTGACACTTTTGAACTGTGGTGTTGGAGAAGACTCTTGAGAGTCCCTTGGACTGCAAAGAAATCAGTCCTAAATATTCACTGGAAGGAATGATGCTGAAGCTGAAACTCCAATACTCTGGCCACCTGATGTGAAGAACTGACTCATTGGAAAAGACCCTGATGGTAGGAAAGATTGAAAGCGGGAGGAGAAGGGGACGACAGAGGACAAGATGGCTGGGTGGCATCACCAACTCGATGGACATGAGTTTGAGCAAGCTCCAGAAGTTGGTGATGGACAGGGAAGCCTGGAAAACTGCAGTCCATGGGGTCACAAAGAGTTGAACACGACTGGACAACTGAGCTGAACTGAACTGAGTCCTCACACAGCACAGGGCAGGTCGTGCATGCTGCAGTCCAACGGCCCTCTACCATGTCACATTGCAAATGGCCATTCAGTTGCAACAACATCATCTGTTGCCTGAATGATGCTGTTAATTTGAATTTGATTCATTTTATAGTTTTGTTGTGTTTTATTTGGAAAATTTATTCTGGTTTTTCAAGATATATAAGAGTCATAGAGATAAAGAGTTACTACTTAGTTTTCTGTTTGAAGTATTTAACGATGATTTAAGTGAACACTGGAAGAGATAGTCTATATAAATGTTTTCCTTTTCACAAGGATGCATACAACATACATGTTTGCGCAACACTGGTCTAAAATAGGAAAGATATGAGCCTCTTTAGTACTGTGCAAAATAGCTCAAACATGCTGGTCTTCCCAGTAAGGTCCGAGTTATTTAGCCTACTCTGGGCCCTGCCTGTCTCTTCCCAAAGCCCTTTCTCACCTCATAATTTAAACTCCCCGTACTGGGCCTGCTGCTGTTATCACCCACTGGGTCAGCTGCAGAGCTTACCACATATTGTTGCATTTAGGTGATGATCATGGTGATAATGGTAAAAATAATTGGTAATATTTACTAGTGCTTACTGTATGCCAGCTACTATTGTCAGCACTTTCTTTGCAGGCAATGATACATTTAAACCTCAAAGAAAAATCCTATGAGATACCATTTTCGTCCTTATTTACAGAGAAAGAAAGTGAGACACAGAGAGGTTAAGCCACTTGTTCAAAGTCAAACAGTTATTAAAAATCTTCTTTGAACTGTGAGCTTCTCTTCATTCTTCCCCCATTAAAGTATCTAGAATATTGTAGGCACTGAGTTACATTTGTTTCAGTAATGCTTCTTTAAAACTTTTTTACTAAAAAACCCCAGAACTTTTATTATTCCTTTAAAAAGACTCCATGCAGTGACAAGAGTTAGACATTTCTTGCACCATTTGACACCCTACTTCTCACCCCATGCCTGGAAAATCAAAGATCCAGAACTGAATAGAGGTTGCAAATGTAGGTTATCTTCTGAGGCAAATAATTATAAAATGAACAATCATATGGACAGGAGTTTTGAATCTCATTCTCATTCAGAGTGACCTTCCCTCTGCTCCTAAGTAGTGCATTTTATTTAAAGATGGAGGGGCCTGAGACTCAGATCCTTGAGATTTAATCTGAAGTCATACAACCCTCATTGTTCAATGAAGAGTTTTCAGTTACTCAACATATATGATATCCATGCTCTAAGTAATCCATATTGTCTCTTGTGGCAGCTTTAACAGTGTACCTTCGTCCATTCAGCTCTTTGAGGGATTGAGAGACATGCTGAAACCATATGAGGATTTATTAGGTGGCTCTTATTGCTTAAGGATCAGGAAAGAAGAATGGGGCAAATTAAAGTAGATTTAAGGGAATCTGAAAATCTAACAGGAAAGGCCAAACATAATATCATCAGACCATGATGAGGACAGTGACAATGATTTTGATAATGACCTTGAAGTTAGAAAAAAATAAGAGGAAGCTAACATTTATTGAGGATTATATTATGTTTCAGGTTTCCGAGGTGGCGCAGTGGTAAAGAATCTGCCTGCCAGGGTAGGAGACTCAGGTTCGATCCGTGGGTTGGGAAGATCCCCTAGGGTAGGAAATGTATTCTTGCTGGGAATATCCCATGGACAGAGGAGCCTGGAGGGCTACAACCCATGGGCTCACAAAGAGTCAGACGCAACTAAACACGCACCATATTATGATTTGTTGATTTAGTCTGATTCTTTATGCAGGTATCATGTTTTACAAACTTAAGCTGTCAGACCTGTTATCTGTACAAAATTCTTCTTATAAGCCCTACTCTTGCCTGCTCCATTTCTGGATTCTTGCCCTGTGATCTAGAATGGGTTACTTATATTTTCCTAGCTTTAGTTCCCAGTCTTTGGTAGAGAAGTGGAGAGCATTTATCTGGCACCTACTGTGTAACAGATACTTTTTTTCTTTGTTTAATTTAACCCAAATGACTATAGAGCCATGTCCTCCTCAGAAAAGCTTCTGTGCCACCTGGGCTGGGAATTTTGGCACCTTTGATAAAGGCATTCAGTGAGGGCTAGAATGTAGCCCTGGGAAGAGAAACAAAGGAGAAAGAGCAGAGGACAGGGAAAACACTAGAAAAACTCCCCAAATAATAGTTTTTCATCAAGAATTTTTTTTTTACCAAAATGTTTTTTCCAAAAAGCCTATCTTTTTTCCCCCCATTTTGCCAAATAATATGATCACTGACTGAAATAACAAAGTTCATATGTCACTGTTTTTTTATTTGCATGTATATTTATCAGCTCTATTTTCTGAGTGAATTAAGTCATTAGTATAACTAGAAATGAAATTATGGAAGCAAATAAAAGTGCACCAGTCCTGGGTACCTGGACTCCAGTGTTGACTCTGAATCCAATTCCTGGTCCTTTTGTATCCTTTGTAATTTACTCTTTGAGGGCAGGAATTAGGCATATTAATAGATGGCATTTGATTACTCACCTGTTAAATCATTAATGGCTTAATTAGTTGACTCATTAATGCCATACTTGTGGAGTGGAAAGAGTATAAACTTGGGAGTCCCACTCGATGCTTGAGCCATGTAGTGGGGAACCAGTCATCCAGCTTCTTCATCGTCTGGTTTCCTCATCTATAAACTTGGAGTCAGAGAGGGCTTAGTACAAAACCTTTGCATTCTCAGGCTATAACGTCTGTAGGGTTGAAGTTGAGACTGTGACTTCAGAGTTGCCTCTGAGACTGCCACCAAAAGATGCTCTTGAAATTCAAAGTAACTCAAAGTAAGTCTCTACTGTGGTTGAGATTCTGACTTAGAGAAGAGAGAGTTTGGTTTTTCTCTTGTATAAAACCAGGAGACCACCTATGGAGATCAAAAACAGTGGAATCAAACAGAGGAAAGAAAGTAACTGGCATCTGGCTTCTGTGAGCTTGGACAAGTCCGTTCACTCCCGGGCCTCAGGCTCCCAGTTGCACACTGAGGTGGCAGATCCGCATCGCATTTTAGTGAGCCTAAGAATCCTAATATTCTGTTTGGTGGATTGCAGCCCAGGATAGTAATTCAATCCAACCGTGCCACAGAGGAATGATGTATGCTAACTTGGGGACCAGAGGGCCTGTAAACTAGAGGTACAGAGACATAAGTATAAATAACAAAATGTATCAAACATTTCCTCTTTGTGGCTTGTGTGGCACTTACCATTCATTCTTATCTTCTTCATAGTCCTCGGTATCTAGAGTTTGTATAATTATGCCTAATTCCTTTCTTGTTCTTTCAGTGCATAGGCTGTGTGTTTTTCCTCTTCCTGTCTCTCCATGCCTTACACAAATAGACATGAATTGCCCTTCTGTTGGTTGAATTCACTCATTCATGTAAGGCAGCAGCAGTGTGATCCAGGGTGGAGTGAAGAAAAGAACATCAGGGTTAGAGGGTCTGGGTCATATGCTGTCACTTCCTGGCTGTGCGAGACTGGGAAATCAAACTAGCCTCTCAACCTCAGAATGCCAGGCCTGGGTGCCCTCCCTCCTGGGTGTCTGTGGTAACTAAATAAACTTACCTAGTCGAAGCCATGAGATGCAATGCAAGTGACTGAACATACACCATCATTATGATTACATCAGAAAACTGAGACAGGAATAAAGCCTGGGAAAACATACACAAAATGTTGAACAGTGATTTTGTTAAGGTCTTGGGATTACAGATGTGATCTTTTTTTTTTAGTTTCTCTGTTTTTCAAATGTTCTGAATCATAATTCTTTTGCTTTAAATGGTGGCCTTTAAAAATGTGGTGTCTTATTATTACTGGCTAGGTCTTATTGGTTTCCTTGGAAAGTCTTGCTTTCCACTCCCAAGGCCAAGGTTCCACCCGAGGCCCTCCCCACCCAATCCTGGTCTCCTATTCCAGCCCACGGTCCATCCTGAACTCTTAGGCCAACACTGGCTTCGCTCACCATTACTTTTATCACACATGAAAACCTTCACTGGCTCTCTTCCTTTTTCTTTCTCTTCAAAATTGACTCCTGTGCCCAACCTTCAGTCCCATAATGGTGCAACTGCACATTCTTTCCAGCCACTCCCAAAGCTGCTTCAGCCCACCTTAGCCAGTCTTCAACACCAATTTAGGGTGCACAGCAAAACAGGGACAACAGCCAGCCAGAAAATGTGTATGTTGGCTCAAACAGTATTCTTACAAAGTTTAAAGCAACCTTTAAAAACTAAGATTTCACATACAAATCCAAATTTCAACATTTCCTTTAAAAACAGTAAGATTTACCGGACAGATCATTCCCTCACAGGTACAGTGTGGAAACCGTTGATAGGAGCTGAGAAGCACCTGCCCCCTCAGATGAGGCCTGTGGTCCCATCACGCTCAGCAGGGATTCTGCTGGCCTACAGGTTACCTTTTGGAAACAGTAAAGAAAGGTATTTTTCCTCTGGGTAGAGGCAGCCCCACCCAGAGTGCGCAACTTGGCAAAGCCAGCAAAGGCTGGAAAGATATCAGTCTCTACTCTCCAACTGGGCTGGATTCTCTTCATTAAGGGCCAGCTGGCATGACTATAGGCATCAGCTCTGCCCCCACAACAAATGCAGCTAGGTATCTGGCCTCTGTAGGCTTATGTATCTAAAACCTACAGAATAATGGCCATCTGGCTCCGACTCCACTTATCTGTGGGACTCCCTCGGCTCTGCCCTCTGCTTCATCTCCACACTGTCTTCTTTCAGTCACAGGATGGCTGGCAGAGCCAGTCATGCTGCCTGCCTCTTTATTCACCTGCGGATGGAGAGAATGCCTTCACAAAGCCCTCAAACAGCCCGAGCTCCACTCCAATTCAATCACTCCTGTGCCAAACCATTTTGACTGGGACAGTGCCAGGCACTGGCTGGCTCAGGTTTAGTATCAGAACAATCACTCTGGCAAGGTGGAATATATACCAGTGATTCTCAATAAAGGTATTATTAAAATTTTGTCCAGAACAATTCTTAGCTGTGTCCTAGTGGCAAATCTCATGGCCACATTTAGCATATCTAGTACCACCATCCTATGGCAGCAGTGCATCCCAGTCATTGGGGTGTGACCACAAATGCCCACAAACTGGTTATAGCCAGAGACTCCTGCACCTGAAGGTCTTGCTGAACTGACTGGGCTGGAACACAATGGAGAAGGGTAGTTCCTTAAAAAACAAAGTTCAGTTCTATAGGAAGGTGGGAGAGGGGGGGTTAATTCTGGGAGAACAGTCCAGAGAGATTCATTATACTTTCTTCTAGGTAGGAAAGAAGACAAAAAGGAAGAAAACTATGGATGCTCAATTTTTAACATGTGATTCCCCTTCAGATGTGCTCCTGGTTACTATGGAAACCCCTTGCTGATCGGAAGCACTTGTAAGAAATGTGACTGCAGTGGGAATTCAGATCCTAACCTGATCTTTGAAGATTGTGATGAGGTCACTGGCCAGTGTAGGAATTGCTTACGCAACACCACTGGATTCAAGTGTGAACGGTGCGCACCTGGGTACTATGGAGATGCGAGGAGAGCCAAGAACTGTGCAGGTACAGTGCTGTGCACACTACTGCAGCCACCCGACGGGCGCACATGTGATAGGAGCAGGCCAAGTGGATTTCTCTTGGGGACATACTGCAGTTACCCCCTTGACACTTTTCCAGGGTAATATGGAGGCTCAAGGTATGCATCCCACATTCATAGGGGTAGATATTTTTGTCACACCTAGTGTAACTTAGCTCACGGGTAGAATGGACCATGAGACACTTAATTTCAGTGACCTTTTGTCTTATCATCTATATGTCCTTCCAGTTTTGACCAAAGAAATAAATCAGACTTCTGCAGATAACCTATCATTGACCAGAGGACTGAATGAAATCTTGCGTGGTTCACATCAATTTTCTTATTCTGCAAACTATGTCTGTCTTTGTAGTTATATTTGGTAAAAATTAGCATTTCAGTGAAATAGATTAGCAAATCCAGAAGTAGTTTCCTCCCCCTATTTCTTCAAATTATCAGAGAAAATATTTCAGGGACAGTATCTTCCTGGTTAGACTTCAGTTAGACTGAAAAGTACCAATTTTATTTGGGATTTCTTCAATCCATTTACCTCAGAGAGTGAAGCTCTTCAGAAGTAAAGTTAAATTGCCTTCCTGCAGGATTAAAGGGAGGCTGAGACTGAGTATTCTTCCTTTTATGTGCCTTTGAGATGAAGAAGACTGAGGAAAGGGTATTGTGCTCTTGTGGCTTGCTTCAGTTGGAGATACTCTCACTGAAACAGGTTTCCACTTAAAGAGATTTTTAAGAAGTGAAGAGTTTGAAATTGAGAAGAAAACAAATATGGTCTGCAAAAGTCACAGAAAAGTAACCATGCCTCCAGGAAAGCTGTGTGCATAGAAGCATAACCTCGAGAATAACAGAGGGAGGAGAGGAGCATTGTGTCCAGTCAGACTAGAGAGAAGTGGGCATCAGAAAGAGGGTTGGCAAAGCCGAAGACTTAAACATTGACATCCTGATTCTCAAAATATTAACTAAACTCATGTTTAAATGACATGATTGCAGATCACTCTTAGAAAAGAAACTAATGTTGGAAGCAATAATGCGTGACCTTGCTGAAGTGTTTCATAAATCTGTATTTTGTGCAACATTTTAACAGCCAAAATGTAATAAATGTATGTTATCCTTGAAGCCAATTTTTTATGATTATTCTGTAAAGACAGTTAAGAGGTGGGAGGAAGTTCACAATTCTATTCCAGCTTACTGCTAGCCTACATAACTGAAGAAATCCTTTATAAATATTAAAAATTAATATCCACTCCAAAATGCACTGGAAAATGAACAGTCTGGTGAGACTGAGGTTTTGTTTTTGTTTTTTCCCCAAAAAGCATTCTTAAAAATCACCAATAAATTAATAATGGGCTCTCAGGTCTTCTAAATTCATGTAAATATGGTCCTAATTCTTTTCACAACATTGTTCTCAGCTGTCCCACTGGTAGCTATCATTGGGAGGTTTGGAGTCAGTCTTGCCAAGGGTCAAGCCCTGTAGGAGCCAAGAATCGCTCTTGGGTCCCCTCACTCCTAGTGGGCGGCTTCTCGCTCACACCTGGCAGTAATCAAACCTAGACTTGGATTAAACTGGAGAATGTGACTGTGATAAAAGGATGACTTGGATTCCAGCTGAATGATGGACTCTGTGATCATTTTGTACCTTGTGAAACTGACCCGGATCTCTTTGGACTGAAGCAGTTGCAAAGTCATGTCAGAATCTCAAAAAGTTGGGACGGGAACCCTAGAATATTGAGATTTATCTACTTTTGGCCCAGGGTCACCTTTGAAAGTCTCACCAAGCTGGGGCTTAATTGGGTAAGAGGAGTAATTCCTAAATCATGTATTCCTCATGATCTTAAGAAAGAGTATAAATTAATCCCCACTGAAAAATTATATACTGATAGCAAGTATTTCTGCAAACCGCAAAACACTGTGATATTTTAGGCATTAAGAAAATGAATCCCTAATCTCTTGTTTTTGTTTCCCACAGCGTGCAATTGTGGGGGAGGCCCATGTGACAGTGTAACCGGAGAGTGCTTGGAAGAAGGTTTTGAGCCCCCTACAGGCACGGACTGCCCAACCATAAGTAAAAATAACAGTACATGATTGACTAACCCCACTTTCTCTAATGTGCTGCAGGTGTAGGATTGAGAAGAGCTATGCAATCCCACCCTCTCTAGAAACTGTCTGAGTCCTACTGTTGGCTTTAACCCTGTCTGTGCCTCAACCAAATGGACCCTAAGCAAAAGACATTCATTCCACTTGATTCCAGTTGGCAAATAGCAAGTTGCATTTAAACAGCTCTATTTTAGAAAAATTATTTTTGTCAAGTCTTTAAGTTCAACATCTTACTTAGTAGGTAAAGTTGGAAATACAGTTCCCAATGACTGAGTTCATTTTAGGTCCTTTTTCTATATTATCTTTCAGGTCCTCAGATAATGTAATCCATAGACAATGCTTTACAACATTTGGTAAACTCATATACCCAGAGATTTAAGTGCTTTTCCCCAAATCACCCCAAATCTGAAGTGGCACCAGTAATATAATATTCAGTCCTTATGAAAAGGAGCAGCCTTCTCTCTTTCCTGTCTCTCCTGTCATTCAGATCATGAAAGTGAAAGTGAATGTTGCTCAGTCGTGTCCAACTCTTTGGGATCCCGTGGATTATACTGTCCATGGAATTCTCCAGACCAGAATACTGGAGTAGGTAGTCTTTCCCTTCTCCAGGGGATCTTCCCAGCCCAGGGATCGAACCCAGGTCTCCCACATTGCAGATGGATTCTTTACCAGCTGAGCCACCGGGGAAGCCAAGAATACTGGAGAGAGTAGTCTATCCCTTCTCCAGGGGATCTTCCCGACCCAGGAATTGAACCAGGTTCTCCTGCATTGCAGGCGGATTCTTTACCCACTGAGCTATCAGGGAAGCCCAATTCAAATCATGAGTAGTCCTAATAGTCTACCTACTGAAACATTTCAAAACAAACGCCCAGAGCCAGTCTTAATGACTTCTCAAGTGTCCTTTAAGCCAGTAGCCTAGAAAAGTCCATGATTGATTTTCAGAAGGATTTAAGGAAAGTTTTGCCTTAGAAAGCCTTCTATCAAGAAAGTAACTAATATTTGGCTTTAAGTAGAGTGTTTTAAAGACTACTTTAATATTAGATATCCCTTCCCCCAGACAAAAACATCTTGGCCTCTCAGTCCCTCTGGGCACAAGAGATTAATATCACAATGAATCCCATATTGGAAGGTGACATAGGATGGAAGGCACAGGCTGGGCAAAGTTTGCATACTGACAGCACTGGTGATCCTCTGTGCACAGTAGCTTTAAGGACATCAAGGTGCCTGCTTGGCCTCTATGTGTCTCCTCCACCAGCCTGATGTACTGGCTGGGGAGTCATTCCTTAGAGAGAGCATATGAGGAAGACTGCATTAAACTTCAAGTAACAAATTAACATATTAACAACCATTATTAACCCTTTAGTCTCCATTTATCAGTTCTCTAGAAGAGAGTACGTCTGGAGGAAAGAGGTTGGAAACAGAAAAATTTCAAAGAGTGTCCTTAGTGTGTCCCAGGAGGGCATTGGATTGTGGGGGTGATGACAGTGGTCAGAGGGACTCGAATGTGAAATGTAGGAAGCAGCGAGAAACCGCCACCCTCCTCACCACATGTGCAGGGTCGTCAGCTGTCAGAGAGTAATATTAGCAAACAGTGAGGTCCTGCCGACCTGTTCAGACAGGAGGTCAGGCCCGGAGGAGGCACTGGGCCATCCATGGAGTGAGGAGAAAGCACTGGAATCTGAACAATCAGTAGGGAAAGCTGCTGGGAGAGGAGAAATGGCAGGCGAGTTCCATCTTCACTGGCCGGCACCAAGCAGAAACCCACAGCCTGACGTGGAGGGCATCCTCCCAGACAGCTTTCCCCTAACCAGAGAAAAGTGGGGAGAAGGTTCTTTTCAGCCACCCCCCGTCTCTCAGATGCCTTGCCCTTTGTGCTTCCTTTCCTCCTCAGCTCAGCCATTAGTGTTCATGGTAACCTGCTTTTCAGTGGCATGTTTGTTTTTTATGTTTTAAGCAGGGATAGTGCCCAACGTACACTTTGGTCATCTGAGGCTCTCTGAGTATAAGGACTAGTTTCATGGTCCAGAATAGCTCCTCAGGAAACAAAAATATGAATAGTATTAACCAAGGAAGGGCATATAATGACCAACTTAGAGCAGCATGCTTCCCAGCCGACCTTTGATTTTGAGGAAATGACATGCCTGTTGTACCACCAGGCTGCGATAAATGCATCTGGGATCTGACTGATGACCTTCGGTTAGCAGCGCTCTCAATTGAAGAAAGCAAATCCGGCCTGTTGAGTGTGTCATCTGGTGCCGCAGCTCATAGGCACGTGAACGACATCAACTCCACCATCTACCTCCTCAAAGTATGCAGGAATGGTGTACTTTCCGTGTATTTTCACTCTGGTTTCACAGGGTCACTCCTAGTACCTCCTACCCTTTTCTTATCTGAGTCCAGTAGTTATATTACAGATTGCTAGTCCTTGGAAATTATGAAAAGTTGATTATAGTCATGCACTCCATCCTAAACCAGGAGCTGCCATCCATGAAAAAGGTTAATGGAAAATGAGATGCCTGAAAAACTAGTATCTATGTGCAAAGCTATTGGTAGAGGAGAAACACTTATTTTCTTAAGCTGTACATTGGTTACTTCAGTCAACATAACAAACATACTATTACCTTAGCTTCAGTTTGCTGTGTTTTCGTGGGTTTCTCTGAAAACTAATGCATACACTGTTCTCTCTTTTTCCTTTCTTTCCTCCCTCTTTCTTCTGCCCTTGCCATTCTATCTCACTGACACACATTTTTTCTCTTTTTTCCATACTCAAACACACACTCAAACACACAAGCATGCTCATATGCTCTGTTTCTCTTCCTTGATCTAGTGGTTAAATCTGATAAGTTAAAGGCAGACAGTAGTCAAAAACTGTTAACAGTGCTTATATATCTAAGCTTTAAGAGGTGTTTTTTCCCTCTCTAAATTATAGGCTTCTGTCACAACCAACAGATACTTTTTAAGACAATGATAATCAGCTGAAAGTTTAATAGAATACCAGTATGCTTGTTTATTTTGTTAGTCAAATTAATGTAGTGGTTAAGAGCACAAATTTTGACACCAGAATGCTTAGATTCAAATCCCTGCTCTGACACTTACTAGCTTTGCAACCTTGAATAAATTATTTAACCTCTTTAGTTTTCATTCCCCTCATATGAAATTGAGGATAATTATTACACCTATCTCATGGGTTGTTGAGAGAATTCAGTGAGTTGTTATATAGAGAGCAGTCAGAATAGTATCTAACATAGAAAATGCTCAATTCTCTGCTTTTAGGAGGTACAAATAATATCCACAGCAATTGCCCAAATCGGCAAAGTGTAGAACAAAACAAAAATCACAAAGTTGTAAAGTTGGATTAAGTCTTAGTAAGCACTCTGTTCCCAGTTGAGGAATTGTTTTTTGTCCAAACTCATCTATTTGGACACATGAAGGCAGTAATTCTCAGAGGAGTCACCCAGACTCGGTCCCCTTGATACTGCTTGAATCCTCTTTCCCCAAAAGGACAGTTTCAAGGTAGAACTAGTTATTATATCAGATATAATAATTTTGTAGCTGATAGGAAGTCAGTGCCCAGATTGAAGGACTTACTCCAAATTGAAAGAAAGCTACACCTGGTGCAAACTCCTCAAAAATGGAAATGAAAAGGGCAAATTGTCTGAAATAAAAATAATTGTTCTCCTTACACTAGTAAGAGGAAACCGAATTTCTAGAACTCAACTTTCATTGATCAAGGTGGGTTATCATTTCCTCGAAGACCTGCCAGAATTGAAATTTTAAAGCTCAGACATGCAAAGCCACCACCCGTCTCTATTGAGTCATTTTGCAAATTTGCAAAAGGTACCCTTTCCTCAGAACCAGCACAGCCCACACCAGATTCTCCAGCCTGCTGAGGGGAGCTCACAGAATTTCTGTCCCCAGAGCTCTCAGTCTCCTCAAGCAGACCTCAAATTTCATACCAGCTTGCAGTAGCCTGTGGACCCCACTATTTTGAGAATAAAGGCTAACTCTCTACTGTAGTCCTCTTACACTGAAAGGGTTTTCTGTTTATTTTTATAAACCTGGTGTGCACATCTACTGACTATGGAAAAATACGTATTTGTTTTTTTTTTAATCCACAGACAAAATTGTCAGAAAGAGAAAACCAGTATGTCCTAAGAAAGATACAAATCAACAATGCTGAAAACACAATGAAAAGCCTTCAGTCTGACGTGGAAGAATTAGCTGAAAGGGTATGTATTTGGTCTCTGAGACTAACTTCAGTGAGGCATTTAGCTAGTGTGAGACTGGCTAGTCACAAATGATTGAGGCTTAACACAGCCCAGAAAAAAATGCAGGGACCCACGTGCCTTAAAAGAAATCAAGGCAAAACCTGAGGATAAAGTTAAACACTTGGTCTCTACTATATCTTCCATTTTGATTGGTTTCCTTGAAAAACCATGTTTATGGGGAACTTCCGTTGTGTTTGCTGCTGGTAAATACCATTGATATATATTTCATTTGGATAGTCATTCAGCTGTTTGCCTTAACATTTTATGGCCAAGAGCTATAGAGCATCCAGAAGTAAACTTTATTACATAGAATATAAACTTTAAATGTTTGCTACAGGATGCATTAAATAATAAAAGGAAAGAGGAGAAATTGTGTTGTGAAAGCAATTTTGCAGTTTGGCTGGGGAAAAAGAACACTTTGGATCCTCATTTTTTACCATATACTATTAATAAAATAAACTTCAAACAGATTAAAGACTTTAGTTTAAATCTAAAATTTTCAAGAAAACAGAACTAGATAATTATTAAATCTTGAAAGGAAATAAAAATACAATTAAATATAGTGTAAAGAATTATAGTAAAAAGAAATAATGGATTTGACAAGGTAAAATTGCAAATACTCAGTAGAACAATTAAATAAATGAAAAAAGTCTGTGAGACTAAGAAAAATGTTGAGGGAAATGTGGCTTGTAAAAGCTCTCCAAATTAACAAAAACATTAAAACATGAGCAAAGTCATTCCCCAAGGGTCTAATGGAAAAATATCCATCTAATAAAAAAAATAGAAAATGTGACTAAGCTCCAAGGCACCATGTTTAATATACTAAAATCTTTAACACATTTTTTCCCCTGATGATGTTCCACCAGTTCTGCCCAGAGTACCCTGGAATTTCTGCTTTCAGATACTAATATTTGACATAAACTGTTGTTCTTTTCAGAAACAATTCTCATTTTCTGCAAAAATAATGGTTAAAATGACTCTGATAATCTCTTTGACCTTGGACCTCTTAAACTAAGAGATTATGCTTCTAAAAATATGAATTACTTTAATTGAATCCTTGGAAGATTCAACTGCTTTTAAATGCATATAAAAATTGTGTCCCCCTTTCTCCATGCAATAGAGCGTATTAATCCAACCATCAACATTTGAGGAGCAGTGAGATCTCTTAAATTTCAAAGGAAAATACCATGAAAGAAATCTTTGTGAAAACTCATTGTAATTTTATTTCTATGTCATGGCTGGAACTTGCTGGAAGTGTCTCAAATTCTTGAGGAAATGTTTTCACCAAGATTAGTTCCTCCAATAGCTTAGACAGAGAGTTACTGATTGTTTTCTTGTACAGTTTTCCTACTTCCAATATTATTTAAATGCAGGTTTTCATGGGGAGGAAATAATGTAAGCTTCAAAAGAATATCACAGTAGAAAAGGCTCCTGAGCAACAAGAACAGACCATCAAAGCAGGAAGTTGATGATAAAGCTACTAGAACATTCACCCAGTTGTTTCCATTGGTTCTTACTGAAAATAATATCCTTCTTGTTGTGATATCAACAGTCCTGATGGTACAAGAACCTGCTGAAACATTTTGAAACAAACACCCAGAGCTAGTCTTAATGACTTCTCAAGCATCCTTCAAGCCCATGGTCTAGAAAAGTTCATAATTGATTCTTAGAAGGATGTAATAAAAGCTTTGTCTTAGCCTTCTATCAAGAAAAGTTCACAATATTTACCTTTAACTAGAATGAAGAATTTCACTGTAGATTCCCTCAGTGTGGTAAAAATCACAGTAATGTTGCCTCTTAAAATTGAAAATGTGGTTGATCCTTGAACAACATGGGTTTGAACTTCGAGGATCCACTTACACACAGGTGTTTTTTGATACTATGGTACAATGGTATTACATGATCCACAGTTGGTTGAGTCCAAGGATATAGAACCTCAGATATGGGGGCCAACTGTAAAGTTATATGTGGATTTTCAATTGTATCAGTGCCCCAAACCCCTGCATTGTTCAAGGGACAACTGCACCCTCTGTATGCAAAGTAGCTGTTAGGTGAATCTAATGTAATCCAAATCTCACAGTTTACATTAACTTAAAGTTACTGGGTTTTTGCCCCAAATTCCATATCTAAGTCCTCTAGCCCTCTTTTGATAAATCCTACTGCCTCTTCCCACCCCATACTTATGGAAATTTACCTGCCTCCTGAGAAACCTGTATGCAGGTCAAGAAGCAACAGTTAGAACTGGACATGGAACAATAGATTGGTTCCAAATTGGGAAAGGAATACGTCAAGGCTGTATATTGTCACCCTGCTTATTTAACTTATATACAGAGTACATCATGCAAAATGCCTGGCTGGATGAAGCACAAGATGGAATCAAGATTGCCAGGAGAAATATCAATAACCTCAGATATGCAGATGACAGCACCCTTAGGGCAAAAAGCAAAGAGAAACTAAAGAGTCTTTTGATGAAGATGAAAGAGGAGAGTGAAAAAGCTGACTTAAAACTCAGCATTAAAAAAATGAAGATCATGGCATCCAGTTCCATCACTTCATGGCAAAGAGAAGTGGAAAGAGTGAGAGACTTTGTTTTCTTGGGCTCCAAAATCACTGCAGATGGTGACTACAGCCAGGAAATTAAAAGACACTTGCTCCTTGGAAGAAAAACTGTGACCAACCTAGACAGCATATTAAAAACCAGAGACATTACTTTGCCAACAGAGGACCATATAGTCAAAGCTATGATTTTTCCAGTAGTCATGTATGGATGTGAGAGTTGGACCATAAAGAGGGCTGAGCACTGAAGAATTTATGCTTTTGAACTATGGTGTTGGAGAAGACTTTTGAGAGTCCCTTAGACTGCAAGGAGAGCACACCAGGTAATCCTAAAGGAAATCAGTCCTGAATATTCATTAGAAGGACTGATGCTGAAGCTGAAGTGCCAATCCTTTGGCCACCAGATGCGAAGAACTGACTCATTAGAAAAGACCCTGATGCTGGGAAAGGTTCAAGGTGGGAGAAGAAACGGACAACAGAAGATGAGATAGTTGGATGGCATCACCGACTCGATGGACATGAGTTTGAGCAAGCTTTAGGATATGGTGAAGGACAGGGAAGCCTAGCGTGGTGCAGTCCATGGGGTTGCAAAGAGTCAGACATGACTGAGTGACTGAACAACAGCAACTTCTGGGAAACCCCTAAAGGATACCCATGCATTTGTGTTCCCAAAGAGCTGCTGCTCAAAAAAGTCTCGATTTTGCCACTGCTGATCATGTCTGTAATGAAATACCAAAGCCTCTATCAAGATTCCACTCTCCCGTGTTCCCAAAAGCACCTTGCTCAGAGCCAGAGTGAACTAGGCTACAAGCAGAAGTGAAGATAGTGACCCTCTCCCAGTCTCAGTGCTGCCCTTTGCCATCTGGATCTAGAGCCCAGTCTCCCAAGAGCTGGCTCAGGAGGGTGCCACACTGTTCCCTATACTTCTCCATCTCCATCTCATCCTTACTCCTTCAGCTACAGCAGCATGTATGAAGACCTTTAGGATTGGAAGGAAAGTAGGTCACTTCCATACATCAAAAGCCTTATCTCCAATCCTGATAAAAAGACAGAACAAAAAGTCAGAATATGTTTCAGTTACAGTTGACCAGAAGACTGTAGAATTTCAGCCTTGGCATTGCAGAATATTAACTAAAAAAGCAAGGAGCAGAAGACAATGCTGAAGAGGTTCTCAGAGGCCAAATCATGAAGAAACTTGCCCACTATGCTCATCCTATGGACTTTGGAAGATATTGGAGCATTTACCTACAACAATGATTAGGTGCAAAGTTTCAGAAACCTTCCTCTGCAGTGGGGATAATAAATTGGTGAGTTTAAGACTGAAGACAGGGACACCAGTTAGTAGACTGTCACAGTAATCCAAACAAGAGCAGTCAGTTGCTACCTTGTCTTCATTGGAAAGGAAATTGCAGTGAACTGGGATAAACTGAAACTAGTGGTGGGAAAGAAGAGAGGCCAGAATGGCAAGTGAAATAAAAGTGATTCAGTGACCCGTTGAATATGAAGAGTTGCAAAGATGTAAGCTATTAGACTTGGAAAAATAAATGGCCAAGACTGATAATTCAGAATGGATTCTCTGGACCTCGTCAGGTGAAGTACCTGTGGATGCCAGAGATTTGAGTCTGTAGCTCAAGAGAAGAGATCAAGGCTGGAAAAGTATTTCAATGTTTAGGAGATAGTTAAACCCAAGTAGACATCACCGTACAGATTGTGAAATGGCACACCAATATTCCTACTGCCGTTTTGTCCAGCACTGTCTCTGTTTATGCTTGTCTTAGAGCTATTATTAAAAGATCCCCTTTCACTCTCAAAAGAGTCTGGACCATGCTAGATAATGATTACCATCCTCACTCAATAGAATAGTATTCTAGGTCCACTATACTTTATTCCCTGTATAGTAAATTAAATTCTGGCCACCTTTTACATCAAATATGTGTCAGAATTCACTGCTGAGGTAAATGATTAATCCATTTGTAATGCTAAACATAACCAGCTTACAGTCGTGAGCTAATTTTTTAACACAGTTTTACTTAGAGCAGGGTGCACCTGTTTTACCATGTGCCCATATCATTATTTTCCTTCCATAACCAAAGGTAAAGAAGACCGTAGAACTTCCAAATAAGGCATCACTGTATATTCTATCCAGTAATTTTGCAGTTTAAAGTAACAGATGTTCCTCTTTGCTGCTGTCTTTTTTTACATATATCTAAGCGCCCTCTGGTGTTGGTCAAAAGAGCTTGTCTTTGAGTTATCTTCTAGCGGTCTTTCATTACTTCAGTGAATTCAGAGTTTCCATATCAAGAAATAAATGAACACAGTAATAACAATAAACCTTTTCTCTTGAAGGATGAAGCCAAAGTCAAAAATATGCATATTGTATTTTGTAAATATAACTGAATTCAAACTGGACCAAAAATCAACTTCTTAAAAATTTTTTTAATGGTTTATAGGTCTGTGTCCCTATTTTTTAAAAGCAGGGAGGGATGACGTTAAGAATAAGATTGATCTTATTTTCTGCATCATCTAATTTTAAACTAAATTTAACACTAACCAAGCTTGTGTTTCCAGAAAGCGGTAGAACAGGGCAAGAGGGAGACTGAAACTGTGGGGAAAGAACATGTGACTCAGATTGTTGTGTCCGTTCAGAGAGCACGCATTTCAGCGAAGGGGCTGCAGTGTTGCTGCACAGGGAGCTTTGTCTGGAGGGATGTTGGATGCAGTGTGGATGGAAAGCTCCTGGGCATGTGTTTGCTAGGGTACCATTTCTGCATTCTCCTCCTTGAAGGGCCGGTGGCTTGGGTTACGCTTTGTGGTGGTGGTTTAGTCACTCAGTCGCCTCCAACTCTTTGTGACCCCATGGCCTGTGGTGCTGGGCTCCTCTGTCCCTGGGATTTCCCAGACAAGACTACTGGAGTGGGTTGCATAAAAACATTCCAGGTGAAACTGTGGCCTAATCCTCCCACTGGAACAAGAGATGAGAGAGATTTGAAACAGCCACTCTCCTGTTCTGGGAGCCTACCAGCCAGCCCTCTGTGTAGCAGGTCACCTGGCAATCCAGGCAGGTACAGCTCCTTTGTCACAGAGCTGAACCAGAAAGACACTGGGCAAGGCGAGTGGGCGCTTGATCAAATGCCAGACTGAAGAAGTATCCCACCTCTTAAATATAACCCGTGAATCCGTCTTTCTGATGCCACAGCAAGTACCCATCCCCATGCTGCGCATCCAGGCCGGTGTCCTGGCCTTGAACCATTTTTTTAAGACATGCTTCCATTGTGCCTCAGACAGTAAAGAATCTGGCTGCAATGCATGAGACCCAGGTTCGATCGCTGAGTCAGAAAGATCCCTTGGAGGAGGAAATGCCCTTCCACTCCAGTATTCTTGCCTAGAGAATTCCAGTATTCTTGCCTAGAGAATTCCAGTATGCTTGCCTAGAGAATTCCATGGACAGAGGTGCCTGGGATCGCAAAGAGTTGGACACAACCAAGTGACTACACTTTCGCTTTACTTTCTCTTCTGTCTTTATACACACAAAGAGAAATACACATGTACACGTGCACACCCACACATCCTTTCTTCAGGAGCCACATTTGAGTTGGGGTTTCATCTTGACAGATCCTACGTGTGAGTTCTGAAACAGAGTTGGAAGAATGAAATCAGCTTCTCAGAGAAGAACTTCATTCACTCTGAGCCAAAGCTGCTTGAGTAATTATTTGTACACAAGTGCCTTCAGTGTTGATGGGAATTTGGAAGGCAGCACTGAAAATAGCGTTTAGCCTAGTGAGCATAATCCTTTCAGTCTCTGTGGTAATTTAGTTGCAGCAGTGGCTGGACCACCCAGAAGCCACTGGATGCATGGAACATTTTGAGATCTGCCTACTTTCTCAACATGTTTCCCTTTGAACCCTTAAGCATTTCAGTCAACACAATGTCAAACTGATCAGCAGACATGGATAATTCCCTAGTCTGGCATCTTGAGATACAGTAAAAATTCAAAGAGTAAATTAGTTATGAAAGATGGGTGGTTTGGATTGAACTGTGACTGATGGCTTAGGAATAGAAATTGCATCTGTAATTCTAAAGCTGGTCATCACATCCGTCTTCATGCATGAGTCCATTTTATATGTTACAGAACTTTCGCATGTCAGGGAAATTTTATGTTTACAGAATACATTATGCTCACCCACCCCCACATGCGTACAAACAGTCTTTCCTTCTCGTAAAATTAATCTGGTGTTTATATGGATTATTTATAGGAAAGCCAAGCTTCAAGAAAGGTCCAGTTGGCTCAGAAGGAAAGCATGGATACCATTAACCACGCAACTCAGCTTGCAGAGCAAGCCCACAATATGAGGGATAAAATCCAAGGTAAATATACTCTCTACTGGTTCAGCTCCATGTTAAGGAATCAGTCATGTTATTAACAGCAATAAAAGTAATGGCTACTGTTAGTGTTTATTGTGTGCCAGGACCTGTTGTTAGAGAGTTACTATTTCAAACTCATGTAAGGTCTTCTTTCACATTTGTTTGTCTGGTACTTCTGAGCACTCATCTCCACTTACTGTCTATTTTCAATAATAAATGTGGAGAGTAGAGGAAATTTCCTGACAGTCCAGTGGTTAGGACTCAGGCAGTGCAGCCAAAAGGAAAAAAAAAAAGAATGTACATTAAAAATCATTCCTTTTCCACGCATTTCACAGAAGTGAAATGCCAGTATACCTTTCCAGTAGAGGAAATTACATTCTGTGTTGTCTCTAAAATGGAAGTTGAGTAGGAGTCACATTTTTCTCAGTTATTCACAGTGAAAACCCTGCCTTTAGAGTGGCAGTAAACTGTCCACTAATCCAAGTTATCCTGCACTGTCTCTCTGATGCTGTCCTAAGAACAAGGCAGGTGCATACTCTGGTCCCCAGTCCAGAAGAAAAGCCAAGAGGGAGTGTGGAAGAGTTCTTTGCCTTAAAGCATAAAACTGGCAGATTTTACCTTTCTTCTTGTGGGTTTACTTACTTGTATTCCAGCTTCTCATAAATGCAGGCTGCATTTTGAAGACTATCTTGATAGCACGCTGAAAGCAAGCCTTCAGTTTACCAACAGAAAACCGGCGATTGCTTTGGTTCTAAGACAAAGAGAACTTACTTGGATTATAGTCTGCTGAGATACAGTATTTGTATGTTTCCATAGTTTTTATTATCCTATATATTAAGAGCTGGATGACAACTACAAGTACATCTCAAGGGCACAATGACAGTAAAGGGACCCACAATGGAAGATTCATATCTTTATACTGAGGTAGAGGGAGCATATTCCAGGACAAAGGATGTATTGAGCCAAGATTAATCATTCACTGTATTTCCTTCGGTGCCCATAATACATAATAAAAACAAATGGTATGCATTTCAAACATCCCCTGCTCCCATCCTTACTATTTCATGCTTTTGCATCTACCAATAAAATGTTCTTTCCCTATAATATTTTATAGTTAAAATTGATTTGTTCAGAAAGTAAGATTAAACCTAGATTAGCTGATCTCATCTATTTAAGAAATAAATGTCCCTCTCAGCAGCAGATAAAGCCAGCATCCTAGATCTTAGCCATTCAGGAAAAAAAAAAAAAAAAAGTTCACCTTTGCTGTCTAACTCAAATTTTGATTCTAGGGTATTTCATTTGGAAGGAATCTAAACCTTCTTATTTGACCCTTAGGACATAGGATAAGAAGGAAAAAATACAAAAGAAATGTAAATAGAAAACAGTAATTTCCATCAGTTTCTACCTTTTTGAAATAATGTATGAACAGCCTTCAAAGACCAAAAGCATAAATGTTATTCTCTGTATCTCCTTTCTCTAATCTAGAGCAGAAATGGCTAAAATAAGCCAGATTGTAAATATAATATCTGCATCAAAACGCCAAGAAATTCAGCATTGCCAATGCTAGAGCTAAGGAAAATATATGTTTAGTTTATTTCAAGGGTTAATATTTTAGACTTTACTTGAGAAATGAGTATTTAATTCCTTCTTGAGTTTTGTTTAAGCATATCTTAGTTTCTCTAAAACTTTTATCAGTAATATTTACAGCACTGAAAACCTCTTCCCACATTTATCTCCCTTACTTCAGAATTCAGGGATGCTGCACAACACCAATAGTGTGTCATTCCTTATTCCCAGCCATCTCTAAAATAACTATTGGTGACCTTCAAGCTATTATCCATATAAAATACAAGCCCTTATCCTGGTATGATTTATGTGAGACAGTGTTGTTTACCCATCTTGTCTGGCCAACCACATAGATCATAGTAAACCACAGACAGACAATTTCATTTATGCCAGGAAGATAAAATGCTTCCTCCTGGAGCTACCGTAGGACAAGGTGGCAATTACATAACTTTCATCTGATCATATATAGTAGAAAGAGGGAGCCAGAGGCCTGCTCAGCTCTGCCAATATTCAGACAACACATCTAATGCCTCTGAGCCTCAGCAGTCCCTCTGGTTCTGAAATGGATGCTACTTATGGATGTAGGCTGAGAATGACCCAGAGTCAGAATTAAACAGTCTTGCCAGGCAGTCATACCACAGAAGGCAAACAGCAGTTGCAAAAAATATATGTATATTAATGATTAAAAGCTCACATCCTGCTGTAAGAAACCTCTGTATTATATCTAGTCTGTACAACAATCTGAAAGACTCACTTGAACAGCCATCAGTATGCACTCATTTTGGCTTAGAGCTTAGGTAAAATCCTTGGCTAAATTACAATTAATATCTCCAGGGCCTCCTATGTGTGACAGGTGATACATCAGAACATTTTCTGCAAATTATATATTTTATTATATAAAAGATTGATCAAAGACCCTAGATTTGTGTTTCTTAAATATTAATGGTTTTGAATCACGGTAAAATCAGACTCATCTGAAATCAGAGCAAACTTTGTATTAATTCCACTCCTGTTCTGAAGTTGCCAAATAAAAAGCAGAAAAGAGTGACTTCCTTTGGTTTAAGCTCTCCCTGGAATACATGATGAACTCCAGGTCCAGCACCAGTATTCTCAGCATGACTATCACCACTCTGTCTTTGCATCGGGTCTCTGTCTCTGTTTTAGGATCAGCCTTGCCCATTCCCCTCACTGTTTGTGTTTTCAGTGACGTCACTGTCAGACTCCCCATCACCTCTCCCTCCTGCCTTCTCTCACTGTGCCCTTCCTTTCAGAGATCAGCAGCAAGATGCTGTATTATGGGGAAGAGCAGGAACTTAGCTCTGAGGAAATCTCCGAGAAGCTGGTGTTGGCACAGAAGATGCTTGAGGAGATCCGACGCCGTCAGCCGTTCCTCACCCAACGGGAGCTTGTAGACGAGGAGGCAGACGAAGCCTATGAATGTAGGTATATTCAACTTCTAGAGGCCAGCACATGTCTGCTTCCTTTGTGGGTCTAGGAGAGGACACCCAGTCACAGGGCAACGTTTGGTCAAAGCAACCAATTCCCGATATTCAGAGTCACTGAGCATTTAAAGTGGCCTCAGGGAGTTCTTCAGGACAGCTTGACTCTGTATATATATAGACCAGGAATTTTAAATCCAGACCCAACCTTCAGCTTTTGAGAAACTGCTGAGATTCCACAGGAATCTACAAGATTTTACTCCTGAGGAGAAAAAATAGGAATACAGCAGGTAGTGAAAAAACAGGAGAAGGAAAGCTAAGGGAAGCAATTCCCAGAACTTCAATAAGAGAAGTCTCATTGAGAAAGCAGTAAAGATGTAAGGAAGCCCAGCAGCATTCATGTTCTGATATCCGTGAGTAACTTTTAATGACTTTGAAACCTCACTGGAAATTCAACATTTCCTTTAATGACTAATGTATATAACAAACCACAGTAGTATTAGTGAATCTATGACTTGATCACTATATCAGTTATCAATTACTATCTCACAAGCTACCCCAAACATTAAAACAGTAAGCATTTATTTGTTCATGATTTCATAGGTTGGCAGTTTGGGTTGGACTCAACTTAGACAGGTCACCTCTGCTCCATGTGGTGGAGTTCACTCACATGTCTGGGGTCTTAGCTGGGATGGCCGGGCATCTGCCTCCATGTGGGGTTTTATTCTCTGGGAAGCTCACTGAGCTTGTTCATATGGCAGAAGCCTTCCAGGAGGGCAGGAATGGAAAGTACAAGGTCTCTCAAGGCCTAGCCTTGGAACTCAGCAATGTCATATTCATTCCATTGGTCAAAGTGAAAGTGAAAGTTGATCAATCATGTCCAACTCTTTGCAAGTCTATGGACTATACAGTCCATGGAATTCTCCACACCAGAATACTGGAGTGGGTAGCCTATCCCTTCTCCAGGGGATCTTCCCAACCTGGGGATCAAACCCAGATCTCCCACATTGCAGGCAAATTCTTTACCAGCTGAGCCACAAAGGAAGCCCAAGAATACTGGAGTGGGTAGCCTATCCCTTCTCCAGGAGATCTTCCCAACCCAGGAATCAAACTGGGCTCTTCTGCTTTGCAAATGGATTCTTTACCAACTGAGATATGAGGGAAGCCCTCTGTTGGTCAAAACCAGCCCAGATTCATGGGTGAGGGAAGAGACTCGACTCTTGATAGAAGAGTTACAAAAAATTGTGTTCATTTTAATCTACACAGTCAATAAAAAGAGGCTACAGGTTTGTGTATCACATTTTAGTTGTCACTGTTATTTCACAATGTTAAATTCATCAATAATTCAAGAATTTTAGTAGTTACTGGTTTTACCTCTAAATCTTATTAGTTAACACACTGATAAGGAAGCACATGTATTATTATATTGCCAATTTTTATATATCTTTTTTGTGTTACATATTTTATCTTGTACATTTAAAAACATATAAGAAGGGATCTGAAGGCTTTGCCAGGTTGTAAAGGGGCCCATGATACAGAAAGGGTTAAGAACACCTACATTAGATCGTTTTCCTACAATTGTATCAACTTCTGTTAAAACTTATTGTGAATATTTTAATAGAGGAGTATTTTTGGCATAAAGGTATATTGTGATAGCAGACTTACAAGGTCTTAGAAACAGTAAGAAATAAGGCAGAATCTCAGGCCCGTTTCTGAGTCCAGATGAGGCCAGCAGTCAGGAAGCCTGGAGCTCTCATGTCACAGCCAGATGCTTTGCCTATTTGGGGATTTAACAAGACTACTCTAGGGAAATGGAACCAAATACATCTCCCACTTAGCAGCCTTCCACTGAGTAAAGGCATTTTTTCAGCCACTTTCTCTACTCAGCTATGAATGTGTATCTTCTGCTCATGATGATGAAAGTAAATACAAAACCTCAATAAGACAGACTGATAGTCCCTGGAGAAAAAATAGAATCAAGGTACAGAAGCAGTGCATGTAACTTTGATTAGAGAATTAAGACATAGGCACAGTTTAAGAATATTTCATTGCCATTTTATCTTTCAGAATAATGATCCCAGAATAATGATTAAGTTTGACCTAAATAAAGGAGCTAACCAAAAATAGCTGCCTGGAGAGAATACAGAAGATGAGTGGTTGTACATTTGCCAATAATAGACAAAATAATTGGAGATATCTCTAATAGTAAAACTGTAGTATACCCAAGTTTCATTTGTATGGTAAAACTATTAATAATCTGTGTAATAATAAACCTAGTTGAATGACATCATTTCCACATAAAGCAGCATCTTGACAGGAAAACTGATCAACTCCCTTTCTAGCTGATGGTGGTCTAGAATGGTCCAAATCCTACAAAATAGTATTTAAAACTTCAAATAATGGGGCCATTTTTGTGACCAACAGCTTCAATCGCTATTGCTAAAGACATTGCCTGCCAAATTTGCATCTTTGCTTCTGTGGGCTGGGATGGGAGGAGAAGGGAGGAGCCCAGACTGAGTTTCTGTGTACCTTTCTCCCCAGTGCTGAGCCAGGCTGAGAGTTGGCAGAGGCAGTACAATGACACTCGCTCTCTGTTTCCTGTGGTCCTGGAGCAGCTGGATGACTATAACGCCAAGCTGTCAGACCTCCAGGAATCACTTGACCAGGCCCTTAACCATGTCAGGGATGCTGAAGACATGAACAGAGCCACAGCAGCCAGGCAGCGGGACCATGAGGTACAGTGGACACTAAATGTAAATGCATTTGGGGCATATATTAATACAACACGAAGTTATCCTAAGACGAGACAGTTGGTAAACAGTTTTTAAAATATTGGTACATTTAAATCTTTATTTTTAAAATTATCTGCACATTTTTTGCCACTGTCATTTGCTAATATAAGTGTGTACAACTAAAATCAAGTTGAAACTGTTGCAGTTGTTTAGCTTGTGTGTTGATTAAGAAGAATGCAGTTGTTCATGCTTCTGTCTGCCTGTGTTGGATGTATTTCTCTTGCAACTGAGAAAACAAGGCATAATTCTTGTGTATAACTTCTTTTATACCGAGAGTACTAAAAATCCCAAAGCAACCCAGAACCGTGTTTCCTGTAAGGATATGTGTGATTTTGGAAGGGCCTGATTAGCAAATCTCACAGCCTGACTGGTCAGCAGCTGCAGAGATAGGGAGTCTAATTCAAGCTAAGGTCTTACAGTTACAAAGAGGTGAAAAAATTTCCCAGGCTTGGCCAGAGCTTGCCAGAGTGGTCACCTTACGGGGCCAGGATTTGTGCATGCCCACACCTCCAGATTTAGAACTGGTGGTGCTCACACTTCTACCCTGAGCAATACATGCGCTCACACCATCACTGTGAATGGTCATTTTCTGATAGGAAAACATGTGCCTCGAAAAGCAGTGTCAGAAATAGGAAGCAGCTATGAGCAAATTCATTACTTCAATTATGTTATCAGCAAACCCAACTTAAATTAGGTTCTCCATCCTGATTTTCAGTCATCACTACCTTTCAGTAAGTCGTTGTCAAATTTCCTAAATAAAAGTGAATTGTACTTATTATCGCCATTTTGCACCATTGGAGCAATCTCTTAGCCAATATTTTTTAGAATAATAATGGTCAGGATAGCATTTTTGTTTAAAAACAAAAACATGATTATCTGGCACAACAAAATTATGAGTGTAATACAAAATAAATTCTTTAAGCAGAATTTAAGAAAGTTACTGGGACTCATCCTTATCCTTGAATTTTTGCCACCCTCACATCTCGTCAAAACAGGATCTGGCCCATTTTACCTTTGGAGTATTTTTAACTATCTTCCTTCTTTTCCGTTCTTCTGCAACTTCTTCAGTGTGTGCCTTTGTTATTTCTCAACTGAAATAGCCTCCTCCACTCCCCTCCATTCTTGCTTCTGTATTGTGATCATCTGCTAGTAGATGTCTCCCCACTCACCATAAGTGTTTTAATATCACATTTCACTGTAAGAACTACAGTATGGCTTTAAAAAAATGCCAAAATTTCAGTCCTTATACAAAACCAAAAATAACCACAAAGTTTGATCATTTTGATGTGTGCAAATAATGGCCACACAACTAGTGATTACATTATTTATTTTGTCTTCCTACTTCCAATGTGAAAGGATAACAGAATAATAAAAATCTTTATCAGATGAATATGAGATTCTGTCTGTTTAGGGACTCTGATAAACCAAAGTTCCACCTTCCCAAGACTTTCTGTCTCTTTTTTTTAAGTATGAGCAGACTTATTTTTTGCATATGTGAAGTGGATACTGAAGCATGCTAAAAAATGCTCATTATGTCATTTTTCACTATTTATTAGTTTCTAAATTTTCTTCTGTTCAAATTGTCCACCTCTGTGAGAATAGCTTTGTTTCAAAGCTAATTTTATTTGTTTCTGTCTAATTCTATATCTAGCGAGTGATAGAAGCCCTTTAACTTGAAGCACGTCGTTTCTAACTCCTGCCAATGAGCTTATCAGGCAGTGCTGTTTGCACATGGTTTGGAAGCTTGGTTGTTACTTCAGGGTGTTAGCTGTGTTCCCATAAGGCAGCTCAGATAGATGAGCTTCTGGAAGGGGTCATATCTCAGATTCTGTAATGGGAAAACTGCTCTGAGAGATCCAGATAATGCCAATCTTTTTCACCCTTCTTCCTTACGTACTTTAAAATATTGCTTTTGTGCAGAGCTGTATAACTACCTGTCCTTGTGAAGACAAGAATGGTTAACCCCAGATAGTCATACTTTATTAAGCTTGATGGATTTTGAAGGGCAATTGATTTTTTTTTTAAAGTTCTTACTTTAAGAGGATGTTCAAATGAGAAGCTTTTCTATCACTAGACCTATGTCTTCCCCTGTAGCAAGGTATGTGGAGAAAATGGGTTTCATTCTTCTTTTCCACTAAATTAGAAAAGAGTCCAGGGAGTGAGACAGGACAGTAAGAGGAACTTTAAAAGTTTTAAAATATGTCATTCAAGTGTAGGCTTTTGCAATGATTTCTGTGATATCGTACCATAACAAAAATTTCAATTCCAATTTAAATTACCATTTCTAAAGTAACTTCAGCTCATTTTTTACTCAGATTACAAAATGAGGCTTTTACTTTTTCCCCTCCTAAAGTTTCACTCTGTGTTCCTTTCAATCTCTGAAGTGCCGCAGTGTTTCTTCAGAATCACAGCATCCCTGACTGTGAAACTCCAGAGTGGCAAGTATAAATGAAAGTGTTCATCAGAAAATATATCCACACTTGGAACAACCCAATGGAAAAATGGAAATTTCTCCAAAGAAGAAATACAAAAGGCCAAGAAGCACAGGAAAAAGATACCCAACACCACTAATTATTAGAGAAATGCAAATAAAAACTGCTGTGAGCTGTCAGTCAGAATGGACATTATTTAAAAGTTTACAAATAACAAATGCTGGAGAGGGTGTGGAGAAAAGGGAACCCTTCCACAGTGTGGGTGGAAATTAAAATTAGTGCAGCCACTATGGAAAGCAATATGAAGATGCCTTAAAAAACTAGCAGTAGAACTACCATATGACTCAGCAATCCCACTCCTTGGCATATACCTGGAGAAAATCACAATTCAAAAAGATACATGCACCCCAGTATTCATAGCAACACTATTCACAATAGTGAAAACATGGAAAAAACCAAAATGTCATTGACAGATGGATGGATGAAGAAGATGTGGTGTATACATACAGTGGATACTGTGTATGTGTGCTCAGTCGTGTCTGACTCTGCAACACCATGGACTGTAACCTACCAGGCTCCTCTGTCCATGGAATTTTCCAGGCAAAATTACTGGAGTGGGTTGCTGTTTCTTTCTGCAATAGAATACTACTCAGCCATAAAAAAAAGAACCAAATAATGCCATTTGCAGCAACATGGATGCAACTAGCGATTATCATACCAAGTGAAGTAAGTCAGAAAGAGAAAGACAAATACTATGTGATATTACTTTTATGTGGAATCTAAATATGGCACAAATGAACCTATCTCCAAAACAGAAACAGACTTGTAGACAGGGAGAACAGACTTCTGGTTGCCAAGGAGGGGTGTGGCAAGGGAGAGGGATGAACTGAGAGTTTGGGGTTGGTAGATACAAACTATTATGTTTAGAATGGATAGACAACAAGTTCTAATGTGTAGCACGGGAAACTATATTCAATATCCTGTGATAAAACATAATGGAAAAAGAATATAAAAAAGCAATGTATATATGTGTGTAACTGAGTCACTTTGCTGTACAGCAAAGGTAGCACAGCATTGTAAATCAACTATACTTCAATTTTAAAATTTTTTGAAAAGGAAAAAAAGGAAGCAAGAGCTCCCCCAGTAGCTCAGTGGTAAAGAATCTGGCAGTGCAAGAGACACAGGTTCTATCCCTGGTCCGGGAAGATCCCACATGCTGCAGAGCAGCTAAGCCTGTGTGCTGCAACTGCTGAGCCTGAGCTCTGGAGCCCAAGAGCCTTAACCGCTGAGCCCATGTGCCACAGCTGCTGAAGCCCGTGTGCTCCGCAAGAGGAGACCCCCCAGTGAGAAGCCCGAGTGCCGCTGCTAGAGAGTTGACCCCGCTTGCTGCAGCTAGAGAAAAGCCCACGCAGCAACGAAGACCGAGCACAGCCAAAAATAAATAAATAAAAGTTTTAAATATTTTTTTTTAAAAGAGGGACAAACTATATCCACACTTGGGCAATTTACCTCTTCAAAACACCTGAGCATCTAACATAAAGAGTAGGAAGAGGCGAGATCAGAATTTTACACTTTGATATTAGGGTCACTTTAAATTTCTGAAAAGACTTTCAGATTCTTTTACATATACTTTATTCCTGTCCAGATGAGCTATTTGTGCCTGGCCCAAAGTTAGCACATGATAAATGCTTTCAGGAATTAGGTTACTTTTCAGTGACTGCAAATACGGAGCCTGTGTTCAGTCCCGTAGCCTTGGCCCCACTTCACATTTATGGAGAAAGAAGCAGAGGCCCTCTTTGGAGTGTCAGTTCTCTTTGAAGTGGTGGCACTGTAAGTAATAATCATAACTAAGTTCTTCAAAGCTCCTGAGGAGCTTACTTTCATTGTCTCCATTTTATAAATGAGAAAGCTGACCTTGTGCTAGGTAGAATTCCCCAGCGTGACACAGCAATTCAGTGGTGGGTTTGAGATAGGATCTGTCTGAGTGCAGTGACAGCAGGCTGACAGCACTCTCCCTAATGCCTTCCTTATCTAAAGTGGCCTTCTCTTTCTCTCTCCCTTGCTTTTCCTCCTGCAGAAACAGCATGAGAGAGTAAGGGAACAGACAGAAGGCGTGAATGCGTCTCTGAAGACGTCTTCTGACTCACTGATGATGCCACGACTGACCCTCTCAGAACTTGATAACATAATAAAGGTAAGGACACATGTGACTTTTTCAGGTTAGTATTCATAGTAGGTTAGAACATTAGCTCAGTATCACAGAGGAGCAATCGACTCCATTCTATCAAGTTAGGTGACATTGTTAAACTAAGATCAGGTGACTGCATTTTTCAGTTTCTTTCATTGTTCAGTTGCCACTAGCCACATATGGCTACTTAAATTTTAAATTACTCAAAACGAAATAAAGTTTAGGACTTCCCTGGTGGTCCAGTGATTAAGAATCCACCTGCTAATGCAGAGGACAGAGGTTCAATTCCTAATCCGGGAAGATTCCACATGCCGCAGAGCAACTTAGCCCAAGCACCACAACTGCTCTGAGCCTTCATGCTGCAATTACTGCTGCAAGCCTGCTCACCCTAGAGCCTGTGCTCTACAACCGAAGAAGCCACCACAGTGAAAGGTGCTCACCTTGCAACTAGAGAAATCCCTCTTGCAGCAAGGAAGCCAAAAGTAAATACTTTTAAAAAAAATTCCTCAGTCACATTAGCCACGTTTCATGTGCTCAGTAACGCCACATGTGGTTGGTGGCTGCCATTTTCGGCAGCACAGCCAATCGCAGAAAGTTCTGCTGAAAGTGCAAATGTAGATGCGTCCTACTCACTCTTTACACATAGTGGTATGTTTAATAAAGCTGGGATTCAAAATCAATGAAAGTCACATTTTTTAAAGTAGAAATTTTCCAATAAATTCAGTGAACCAAACTATCACTGAAGTACTCTCGGCTCATTTTTATTACCTTTAAAAGTATATTATCTTAAAGTCATCTGATCACCATCCTGTTCTTTGACAGTTTTAGCTTCCTTTCTATCCCTATTCCCATCTGGTTCCTCAGTGACATCAAAACCCACATCAATGAGTCAGTCAGCTCTCAGACCTCCAGTTCCTTCAACTTCTCCTGTCCAACAAGCTCTTCCTCCCCATCCACCTCTGTAATCCCTCATATGACCAGACCCAGATCTTATCATCAATAAGAGTACCTCTCCCAAATCCCAGTATTGGAGAAGGAAATGGAAACCCATTCCACTATTCTTGCCTGGAAAATTCCAGGGACTGGGGAGCCTGGCAGGCTGCAGTTCATGTGGTTGCAAAGAGTCGGACACTACTGAGCACCCTAAGCACCATCTCTTATCGCCCTTACTGTAGAGTATACACTCCGGAAACTCTAGCCACTCCAAAACCTCCTCCATCTCATTCGCACTACTCCTTTCATAGTCTTCCTTCCTTCAGTTCAGTCGATCACTTGTGTCCGACTCTTTGTGACCCTGTGAACTGCAGCACGAGCAGCTAAAATTATCAGTATAATCATTCTTTGCAAACACCCTTTACTTCCATACATACTTCTCTCACTATTATACTCACCTGAGAATTCTAATCCCATAACCCAGTAAACCCAAGTACCCTCAGCATCATGGCCACACCAGAGAAGCCAGGATGACTGGTGGGAAACCCACCTCCCATCTATCAGCCTGGCTGGTGAACTTGCTTCATGCTTCATTAAAAATAGGAACAATGAGAAGAGAACTCCCTTCATTTTCACTCCCCACATCTACCAGTCTGCTTCCATGTGTATCCTACTTCTCCCTTCCTTTCTGTTCTAATTAGTGAAATGTCCCTTCTCCTGTCAGAGTTCAGTCCCGCCACCTGTGTTCTGAATCCCACGCTTCCTCTGCTCAACGGTAGGGTTGCTGGGTTTCAGCCCATCAACTTGTGCCCTCTCTCTTCTGTTTTGCCCAGTTCTTACTCTACTGAATCACTACTGCCAACATAGAAACATCTAGTATCTGATATCTTTTGTTTGTTTGTTTGTTTTGTTTTGTTTTATTTTTATTTTTTATTTTTGATATCTTTTAAAATTAAAAAAAAAAAACTTTCACATCCTCTCTGATCTCTGCACCATTACTCTGCTTCACAACAAAACATCTCAAGAGTTCTATATAGTTGCCATTTCCACCTTCCAGCCCCCCACTGTCTACTGTACCCAACCCATTTGGATAAATTACTGGTTGTCATCAGTGTTGGAGTCTCTGAGGAGAGCTATCAGTAAATGCTACCTACCTTCAGGACCTAAGTTAAAAAAAAGTTTAAAAAGTTGAAAAATAGTCAATATGGAGATCAAGAATATCACCTTTATTTCAGCTAAATTGAGGTGTGGCTTTTTAAAAGATCTGTTAGCCAGGTGGGATGGCTGACACTCAGTTCCAGAATTAGCAGGTCTGCCCACTGAAACTGCCAATACTGCAAGGTTCATGGGGGTGCCCAGGGCAGCTTGCACTGTATGGAGGAGCATAGGAAAACTCAGCTTTCTGCTGGCAGCTTGCTTCCCAGAGGCAGCAGTCTGGAGTTTAGCAGAGTCTATATAGTTATACACTCAAATTTACCAATTAAATAAACCACTTCTCCTCTCAGAGCAAAGTAAGGAAAAAGTGAAAAGGTCACTAACTGAGCTCCCTTCATAGAGATGGAACATCACATCAGGAGCTCGAAAAAAGTGTTCCCCACTAACAGTTGGCTTATGTCTTCTAGATAAAAAAGAAAATTAAGTGACCTGCTGAGAATCAGATAGAGGTGAGGGGAAGAAGAGGTGACAGTGTTTAGAATCACTATTGAATGACCGAGAGAGCAAATTTCTTTTCAGCGTTGAGGGCCCAGCCAAGGCTGGAAGTAATAGGTTTGTAGCAGCATCCTATGTGTGATCTTTAGCTAAGATCATAGATCCACAGTTGAACTGAAAATTAAGAGAGGTCACATGGCAAGGTGAGTGTCAGTGAGAGTAGTCAGCACAGGAAGTGCAGGTGAGAGGTCAGATAAGATGAGAACTGAATGATAACCATGAGTCTTAGTAGCTCAGAAATCATTAAGTAAATTTCTGTGTTGGTGGAGCAGTGAGGTAAAAACCAGACTGGAATAAGTCAAAAGTGTGAATTTTAAAATGATGAAATAGAGATAGCATGTATAAACACTTTATTTGCAGAGGGGTTCTATTTTGCTATGAAAAGATTAAAATTAGGGAGAAGTGCGGACAGTGGAGCGTTTCTCTTTAGGTTTCTTTTTAGACGAGAGATGGCAGAGCATGTCTGAATCAGTAGAGACGAAGCTGAAGATGCAAATAGGTAAATACCTATGTATATAGTCGTTTAGACTTCCCTGGTGGCTCAGCCGTAAAGAATCCACCTGCAGTGCACGCAGTGCAAGTTTGACCCTTGGGTGGGGAAGATCCCCTGGAGGAGGGCATGGCAACCCACTCCATTATTCTTGCCTGCAGAACCCCATGGACAGAGGAGCCTCGTGGACTATAGTCCATAGGGTCACACAGAGTCGGACACAATTAAATCGACTAAACATGCATGCATAGCCTTTTAGACTCTTCTGGATCTGGCCTGAAGCTTACTGAACTTCACAGTAAGGAGGAATAGAGATTATCTTTGGTGCTCCCTAGGAAAAATATTTTAAGTCCCTCTAAATTCAGTTTTTTTCAATATTTTCTTTAGAATGCATCAGGGATTTATGCCGAAATAGATGGAGCCAAAAACGAACTTCAAAGAAAACTATCCAACCTGAGCAACCTCAGTCATGATTTAGTTCAGGAAGCTGTTGACCATGCACGGAACCTTCAGCAAGAGGCTGATGAGTTGAGCAGGTAATACCCTGGTTGTAAGAATGCAGACATCTCCAGACTGAGTAACTTACTTTTGTTCACTTTCACATGACAGGGTTGCTGGGATACAGTCTTAATTGTTTTTAGGGTTGGGTTTGCGTGTTTGTTTGTCTGTTTGTTGGTTGGCCAGTTTGCGAACCAGTTGTTAACTGAAAACTGCTTTGGGGAGACAGTTTTTCAATTTTAAAAAATCTGTCAGATTAGAGATCTGTGTTGTCGTGGGGTAGCTCTGTTCCACGATAACCTAACACGTTTTAGTTAGGGATATAACTGCTCCACAAAATATTATCAGGTAAATCAAATCCCTTTGTAAGGTCTAATTCTGCCATCATTTCAGAGACAGCATGAGCTTTTCATACCCAGATGTCTTAAGTAAAGCTGGTAGGAAGTTGACAATATAACGGACTTGCGTCAGATCCTCTAGCTGCTCCACAGTGCCTAGCAGGAACTATTTTATTTCAACACCTGTTAAAAGAGCATTGGTTGATGTTTTTCCTCACAGTATCTAGAAGAGAGTCATAAGCACTCATTTAATGTTAATTGAAATGTACTAAAAGATTGGAATTTAATTCATGATCCTGAAAAAAATAGGTAAATAACGAGATCATTGAAAAGAAAGATTGCAAATCTGGCAATTAGAAACAAGGATTGGTAAAGGTCATGAATTAAATAAGAACCAGTAGTCACTTCTGTTCAAAACTAAATCACTTTTTTTTCCTGATTGCCAAAATTTTGAAATATCCTTCCAAGTCTCCCAAGAAGAGAGGGCAGGATTGGAGTGGGGATGGATAGATCATGGGTAAAATCTTGGTGTGTGAGATGGTGGTGTATACAGCTCAGTGTCATGTTCCCAGGAAATGGGCTTTTTATCAAGCCAGTCAAATGGAACTTGGAGAAAATGCTAGCTTTGGTAATAACTGTATGGGTAAGTTATTGTTTTTGAGATTAATTTTATGGCTATCTTCATCATTCTTTTGTCATTTAGTAACTACAGCTGTTTGGGAGTTCCCTGGTGGCTCAAATGGTAAAGAATCTGCCAGCAATGCAGGAGACCTGGATTCGATCCCTGGGTTGGGAAGAACCCCTGAAGAAGGGACAGGCAACCCAATCCAGTATTCTTGCGTGGGAAATTCCATGGACAGAGAAGCCTGGCAGGCTATAGTTCATGGGGTTACAAAGAGTCAGACACCACTGAGCAACTAACAGCTCATTGAATGGGATACCAACACAAACCTCTAGATGTCACCCAGCAGCAAACAGAGTTCTAGCTAGAACTTCTAAGGAAGTAACCCCAAGCTGTACACAAAACATAATCAGAAATATCAATCACCTTAAGTTCCCTTTTATGTTTAGCATATTTCTACACGTATTCAGGAAAACATCCAAATTTATAGATGTCTTCCCTTCAAAATGTGAATATTCTTTGACATCTATCTGGTATACCCAGTAGATTTGCATATTTTGTCTCAAACAGAAATACATATAATTCATCAAGAAGCTTCCATTTCAAAAGCACATTTTTATTTTGTATATCAATATAGTACCCGTTTTGTGCCTAGTAATGAAAACAAAGAAATAAAGGCTTTTTGTTTCAAGTTCTTAGGTATATCTGCTCACCAACTCTAGCCAGCAGAATTTTTAAGTATTTAAAATATTGGTAACATTTAATACCTTTTATCCATTTCTTTTAAAACCTCAGATTTTACTCTCTTTTCCATTTCTGAACAGGGAGTTATAGGGAGATATAAGTAGCAAACATTTGGATCAGAATTACCTTTGCAGAGTAGGGCTGCACTATAATTTTCACGGGCTATAAAAAAAATTTAATTATATAATCAGTCCTGGGTGTTCTTTAGAAGGAATGATGCTAAACCTGAAACTCCAGTACTTTGGCTACCTCATGTGAAGAGTTGACTCATTGGAAAAGACTCTGATGCTGGGAGGGATTGGGGGCAGGAGAAGGGGATGACAGAGGATGAGATGGCTGGTTGGCATCGTTGACTCGATAGACGTGAGTCTGGGTGAACTCCAGGAGTTGGTGATGGACAGGGAGGCCTGGCGTGCTGCGATTCATGGGGTCACAAAGAGTCGGACACAACTGAGTGACTGAACTGAACTGAACTGAACTGAACCTTGATATAAAAGCTAATGTAAGAATTACTGTTATCCTCATTTTTCTTCTTCTGATTTCAAAAAAAAAAAATTAACATGAAAGCATCTTTGTGGGCCCTTAGTGTGCCTAATAGATATCAGCCCTATTGTAGAGGAGCCAGAATGATGGTGAACTTGGACAAAAGAGGAGGGAGTTGCCAAGGAAATACAGAGGAAGTCTCTCTGAGACTAAGCCGATGCGCAGAGACTGAAACTGGGTGAAGGAGGCTGAGAAACGATTAGCTGAGCTCAGTAGGTCCAGGTGGTGTGAAGAGAGCAGCCAGAGTAGGATCTCTAGTGTCGTGTAGATCACATCACAGTGACTCTTCTGAGAAGTTACTGATGAATAAAGTGATACTAGTCATCAGTACCCAGAGTTGGGGGGAAAGGATGGAACTGGTGGGTTTAAGACTGAATAAAATTAAGACAGAGGGTTTAGGATGGGCTGCAAAAGTGAGGGTGGAGTTCATAGTATAGAGGAAGAAGAAGAGTTTGTCAGTAATATGAATTACTATGTGGATACCCATACAGTTTGAAATTTCCATTTAGGAAGTAGTTTAAGTGTAATAGAGAGAAGGAAATGGCAACCCACTCCAGTACTCTTGCCTGGAAAATCCCATGGACTGAGAAGCCTGGTAGGGTACAGTCCATGGGGTCGCAAAGAGTCGGACACGACTGATCGACTTTCCTTTCCTTTCCTTTCCTTAAGTGTAATAATAAGCCCAGAGATTCACTGGATGCCAGGCATGGTACCAAGCACTAAACATATTTTATCCCTGTTGGACCTCACTTCAGTCCTTTGAGGCACATATTGTTATCAGCCTCTGCATGGGGGTGTCTAGTCCATGATGTGCTGTGCTGTGCTTAGTCACTCAGTCCTGTCCAACTCTTTGTGACCCCATGGACTGTAGCCCTCCAGGCCCCTCTGTCCATGAGGATTCTCCAGGCAAGAATACTGCAGTGGGTTGCCAAATCCTCCTCCAGGAGATCTTCCCAACCCAAGAATCGAGCCCAGGTCTCCCTCTTTGCAGGTAGATTCTTTACCATCTGAGCCACCAGGGAAGCCCAGGAATACTGGAGTGGGTAGCCTATCCCTTCTCCAGCGGAACTTCCTGACCCAGGAATTGAACCAGGGTCTCCTGCATTACAGGCAGATTGTTTACCAGCTGAGCTACCAGGGAAGCCCCCCGGTGCATGATAAGTATCAGTAAATATTAGCAGAACCTTACAGGAGTCAGAGGAGACAAAGGCAGAGAAAGTGGTGTAGGATCAGGGTGATTGTGAGGTGGGGCTGTGCACTTAAGGGGAGCAACCAGGCTTCAAGAATGAGACAGACCTTAACCATGTTTGCCCTGGGCAGGTTGTGCACCCTTCCTCAGAGCCTCAGCAACTTCTATGGGAAAGGAATAACAATGTCAACCTCACAGGTGTGGTAAGACGTAGAGATATAGTATATGGCATGGGGCTGACCCAGTGTCTGCCTGTGATGCTCAATACAGATTATAACCCTTCTTCAAGAAGTATGCGATCTGTTATATAAAAGAAAGAAATAAGATTGAATAAATAGAGTGAAACCAGCTAATATTTATTAATAACACCATGCTGAGGTTATGCACCCTCTCTGAGAGCCTTACTTTCTTTGACAGGAAGGGAATAACAGTGCTGATTCGGGTGAGCAGTAGGTGGGGATGAATGTGGGTTCATTCCTCTGCCTGACGCCACCACATAAACAAGCTCTTGCTTGAAGAGGTGCAGATGCTGTTTTAAAATCAGCATTTCCTTTCCCTGAGGCCGCTGCCAGGCAGGCAGTTGCCAAGGAGCCAAAACAAGGTGAAGTCTTGAAAGAACTAAAAGCAGAGGAATGGGAAGATGATGTGCCCCTAGGACAGGCCACGAGGTGGGAGCGGGGGCAGTGGAGGGGTGAGGAGGGGGCACGTGGGTGAACACTGCCCAGCCAGGTAACTTTAAAAAAACAAAAAGGAAGTGCCTATAGTCTTGGAAGTATTCTAATCAGACTCTAAAAATGGCCCTATTTCCCAAGGAGGTAAAAAGGGGCAATAATGCCAGGTTTGTTCATTAACAGGAATTTGCACAGTTCAGATATGAATGGACTGGTACAGAAGGCTTTGGATGCTTCAAATGTCTATGAAAATATTGCCAGTTATGTTAGTGAAGCCAATGAAACAGCAGAACAGGCTTTGAACATCACTGATCGAATTTATGATGTGAGTATTCCCTTATTTTAACATTCATTTTTATATCAATATGTTGCCTTTCCCTGGCTTATGACTTTGTTTCCTAATACCATCTCTTGAGGTTCCGATGTAATTCAAATGGCAGAAAGAGCAGCAGAACTGAGAAAAGGCCATTTTATTTGTGTTATGAATGCTTCAGTAGAACAGGTTCTTCAAGATGTGTCATATCCCAGTCAGTGAATGCCAGTTCCTTTAACATAAGCTTTTTTAAACCAAAGTCCCTGAGTAAAAAATATCGAAGACTAGTTCCTGCTGATATAGAAGATTGTTGTTGTTCAGTTGCCCAGTCATGTCCAACTCTTTGTGACGCTGTGGACTGCAGCACGCCACTAGAGAAGATACTTTATGCATATATTCAGATTTCCTCAACTCAAAAACATTGTTTATTCAACAGCTTCTTCGTGACAAGCACTTTCTTTGGTGGGGCCTTGGCCAGGCACTGTTCTGAGTTCACTGAATTTTCTTCAAAAACCATTTATCTTGTAAATATCAAGGATATTCTTTTCTCATGTTTACATTTGACCTTAATTTTGAACTATGAAAATGAAGCTGTATGAATTTTGTTTGATGTTTAGCAGATAAAGTGTAAAGCATTAAAATCCTAGAATGATGAAAATTTGATTTCTTTTGCTGTCATTCTTACTTTCTCTCTCCAATTCCTTTGTAGGCTGTGAGTGGGATTGATACACAGATCATTTACCATAAAGATGAGAGCGAGAACCTCCTCAATCAAGCCAGAGAGCTGCAAGCAAGGGCAGATTCTAGTAAATATCTTCACTTTCCTGTCTGCCTTCTGATTTGTAGCTGCTTCCCTCCTTTCACACAGTGTTTCTGCATGTAAACAGAGGTTTCAAAATTCTAGAAACGAAAAGAAGAAATTCTGTTTCATTTGAATATTGCCTTAATAGTTCCTGCTCATAGTCAAGGTATAAAAAAAGCAGCTATTAGATATTTTAAAATAAATTGTAGTTTTAAAAAATTTCCATGTAGTAAAATTACATGGAAACATATAGTGGATACTCTTGCTAATCAAAAAGGCTAATTAGTAGAAACTTGCTATAAATACCAATTTTCAGGAAGTTATTACCATAAAATATGCTTCACCCTAAAATTATATCACACATAATGTAACCTTTCTTGAAGAATTCAGAAGCCCTTTAAAACTTTACCATGAAGGGGGTCTTCTCTGGTGGTCCAGTGGCTAAGACTATGCCCCCACTGCTGGGGGAAGGGAGGCGGGTTTGATCCCTGGTCTGGGAACTAGATCCCACATGCCACAACTAAAAGATCCTGAATGCTGCCACAAAGACCTGGTGCTGCCAAATAAAGAAATACAAATAAATACTCATTTTTACCATGAAGAGATGGGTCAGCACTGAGTCAGGAGGACAGGGTACCACAGAGCCCTCTGTTTTTTTTGCACTTTTTTGTAGTTTGTATTCTACTCAGTTGCTGTATTTAGGACAACCCTAATGACCACATGGAAAGAAGCACTTCCAAAGGCTGAGGCCTGCATCTGCTAAATCAAGCACATCTAACATTTGGAGAGGGAAGAAAAAACAAAAGTGAAATGATTCTGGTTAGCTTTGAATCTTGTTCAGTTCAGTTCAGTTGCTCAGTCTTGTTAGTTACTCTTAAAAACAAACAAAATTTTTACTAAAACTTACTCATCTCTGGGGTAATGAGCTCATTCCTAAGGATATTCGAGCATTGACTAATGAAGTCGGAAATCCATTATCTAGCTAAATTCTGCCACCTAAAAACAAAGACCAAGTTTGAAACAGAAGATTTCATGTGATTTTATCAAAGTAATTAATCCCAAGCCTAAATATTCATTTTCTCTTTTTTTTCCAAAGAAAATAAATGCATTTGTCTTTATATGCAGACTGTTTAACTATTTAATTACATAAAACAACTATTATCTTTCCTGGGTAAACAAAGGCATTAAAAATGCTGTTTCTTCATTCTAATTAATTTATTATACAAGTCTAGTCTTAACACATGCTCTTTAGAAAAAATTAGAATATTAACAGTAAAGAATTAGAATATCAGTAGTAAAATATTTTTGGATAAATGTTGTCATATTTGTGTATTGCTTTTGTTTGTGAAGACCAGAATATGTGGGTCTTTGTGATGTAGTAACAAAGTATTTTAGTCTCCTTAATAATTTGCAACGTATTTTCTCAGTCTTGTCATTATTGGGTTGTTGAACCCCGTGAAAGCAGTTTTTCTATTCTAATAATGCTATCTCTTCAAAGTTGCATATTTTATGTGTAGATTAGTCTCTCTGGTTTGGTCTCTGAATATTTTGCAGATCTAGTCACCTATTTCATGATCTTGTTTGGTTAAATCCCTTCATATGTTTATTCGCAAAAGAGACACCTATGGGGACTTAGGACTGTGTGGCTCAGAACTTGCTTCCCTTTAGAAAATATGAGTGTTTGTAATATAAATTCACATTTTCAAATGGAATCATATTCATCTCGAGTTATATTATAATTTCAGATTACTGTTAATTCATTTCCAAATGAGTTCCAATGATCAGTAATCTTTATTTACCAGGTTTCCTTTTCTTCATTATCTATGTTAAATAGTTAGCAATCTGTAATAAACTCAGGAAGCTACTATTTTTAAAAATCTTCTACTGAATTCATTTGTAAAATGGAAAATGTTTATGAAGACAGTAAGTTCCAAATAGGACAGACATTTTATGAAGCATTTCTTCTTTTAAACATCCAGCCCCAAATAGATTTTCTTTCTTCTATTTTTATCAGACTCCAAATATAGTTATTTAGCCTCGATATATCAGCCAGTGTTTTTTGCAGTAACAGACCCAAAAGAAAGAGTGAATAGACTGCTGTATCACAATATTTAAAAGTTGAAACTAAAAGGAGAGAAGGCACAAAACAACTACAAAAGATGTTTAAGACCCTCCTTGAATTCTGGGGAATTATTGACACAAACCAGAGGAAACAAGAAAGAAGCGCTTATACTTTAGTTATGTTGTACTTGGTACAAAGTACTTTGACAGAATCAACTAAGCATCACCTATATATACCCGTTATACACATACATGGGAAAAAAAATAATTGTACAATAAAACCAAGCACACCAATACTGTATAATTGAAAAGAGACAGTATACTGTGGGAGAGTATATATCTGTAAGCCCATTAGAAAGAAGGAAAAGAAGAATGGGAAGTGAAGAAATTATTTATCTGTCAAGAAATATACATTTCTTGATGCTTTGGAAGTAAACAAAGCATGAAACAATTCTTGGGAAGTTGATCCTTCAGTTTAGGTGACGAGATTTTACATTGTGACTTGTTTAAATTTGTGCCAAGATAGCCCCAATTAAGGTCTATGCTACAAGTACATTTTCGAGACGAATTTTTCAAGGAAAAGACTTACAATCAAAACAGGTACTAGAATGAATGGAAAATCTGATGTATGTAACTGGAGAACTGTATGTATGTGCATATGTATAATAAATCTAATCAGTAATTAAGCCCTCCCATAAGAAAATTTCAAGGCTCAGATGGCTCCACTAGTGAATTCTCCAAAAGACTTGAAGAAATAACTCTGTTAGTATATAAATTCTTCCAAAAAATAGAATAATTGGAAATCCTCTGTTTTTCCATGAAGTCAACAAAATTTAGGCATCAAATCCTAGAAAGCGAAAGTGAAGTCACTCAGTCGTGTCCAACTCTTTGTGACCCCGTGGACTGTAGCCTACCAAGCTCCTCTGTCCATGGGATTCTCCAGGCAAGAATACTGGAATGGGTTGCCATTTCCTTCTCCAGGGGATCTTCCTGACCCAGGGATCGAACCCGGGTTTCCTGCATTGGAGGCAGACGCTTTAACCTCTGAGCCACCAAGGAAAAATATAAGCCAAATTCTCTCAGGAACAAAGATGTGAAAATCCTATCAAAAAATTAACCAATCAAATCTAGCATACATAAAATATATGATCAAGTTAGGTTTATTCCAGAATTTCAATATTTTAACATTTAAAACATCAGTAGCAATTCACCACATTTACCAAACACAGGAGACCACTCATATGCTTATCTCACTATGTGCAGGAAGATCGTTTAACAAAATTCAGTACCCACTCATGTTTTAAAAAAACTCATAGCAAACTAAGAATAGAAGGAAACTTCCATAATCTAACAAGGAAGAATAAAATAATATTCAGCAAGCATATATTCATACTGAAATATTGAAAGTTTCCCCATTAGGATTGGAAATAAGACAAGGATGACCCACATTATCAATTCATTGTGTAAGTACCTAGTTTAATTCTGTGTAAAACAATTAGAAATTAACTTTTAAAATAACACTGTTTGCCATAACAAAATACCTAGGAATAAATCTGATGAAAGATGCTAAGATCTTTACATATCAAACTATGGTACACTACTGAAGAAATTAAAAGATGATATAAATACATAGAGATCAAAATGAGAATTTAGATCTAAGGAAGAATAAATAAAAACTGTATTATATTTATATATTTAATATATATATATAAATACATAAACTTTTATATAATAAAAACTTTCATTTAATGTTTAAATGAAAAAAGTTTAAAAAGTTTAAAGTTTAAAGTTTTTATTATATTAAAAACTCTGTAAACTGTATTATTTATATATGTTTTTGTTCAGTTGCTCAGTCATATCTGACTCTTTGCAACCCAGTGGACTGCAGCAGGTCATGTTTCCCTGTCGTTCATCATCTCCCAGAGTTTGCTCAAACTCATGTCCATTGAGTTGGTAAGGCCATACAACCATTTCGTCCTCTGTCATCTCCTTCTCCTTCTGCCTTCAATCTTTCCCAGCATCAGGGTCTTTTCCAATGAGTCGGCTCTTCGAAACAGGTGGCCAGAGTATTGGTGCTTCAGCTTCAGCATCTGTCCTTCCAATGAATATTCAGGGTTGACTTCTCTTAGGATTGACTGGTTTGAGCTCCTTGCAATCCAAGGTCCCTTTGGACCTTGAGAAGACTCTCAAGAGTCTTCTCCAATATCACAGTTCGAAAGCATCAATTCTTCAGCACTCAGCCTTCTTTATGGTCCAACTCTGACATCCATAATGACTACCAGAGCAATCATAGCTTTGACTATATGGACCTTTGTCAGCAAACTAATGTCTCTCTTTTTTAATACGTTGTCTAGGTTTGTCATAGCTTTTCTTCTGAGGAGCAAACATCTTTTAATTTCATGGCTGCAGTCACCATCCACAGTGATTTTGAAGCCCAAGAAAATAGTCTGTCACTGTTTCCATTGATTCCCCATCTATTTGCCATGAAGCGATGGGACTGGATGGGATCTTAGTTTTCTGAATGTTGAGTTTTAAGCCAGCTTTTTCACTCTCCTCTTTTGCCTTCATCAAGTGGCTCTCTAGTTCCTCTTGGCTTTCTGCCATAAGGATGGTGTCATCTGCACATCTGAGGTTATTAATATTTCTTCCAGCAATCTTGATTCCAGCTCGTACTTCATTCAGCCCAGCATTTCTCATGAGGTACTCTGCATATAATTTAAATAAGCAGGATGACAGTATACAGCCTGACATACTCCTTTTCCAATTTTGAACCAGTCCATTGTTCCTTGTCTGGTCCTAACTGTTGCTTCTTGGCCTGCATACAGGTTAGGTGGCAGGAAAGGTAGTCTGGTATTCCCATTTCTTGAAGAATTTTCCACAGTTTGTTGTGGTCCACACAGTCAGAGGCTTTAGCATAGTCAATGAAGCAGAAGTAGATGTTTTTCTGGAACTCTTTTGCTTTTTCCATGATCCAGTGGATGTTAGCAATTTGATCTCTGGTTCCTCTGTCTTTTCTAAATCCGGCTTATAGAAGTTCTTGGTTCACGTACTGTTGAAGCCTAGCTTGAAGGATTTTGAGCATTTACCTTGCTAGACTGTGAAAGGAGTGCAAGTGTTTATTTATGAGTGTAATGTAACATTGTATATATAAATATAGTTTTTATATAATAACTTACATTAAGTGGAAGATTTGAATTTGTAAAAATAAGAGTTTCTGCCAGAATATATCTATAGATTCAATATAATTGCAGTTAAAGTACCAGAACTGTATATACACATACGGAATGTTTCTAGAATTTCTTTGGAAATGGGCTTGGAAAGGGTAGGCAAGAATAGCCAGCACAGTCTTAAAGAATAAAAAAACAGTTGGAAGATTTAAACTACTCAAGACTTTTAACTGTACAGAAATTAAGACAGTGATACAAAAGATATAAAAATTATAATATTCTATCATTTCTTTTGAATAAAGCTTAAAAATAGACACAGCTAAGGAACAGAGATAGGACTACCTTCGGGTAAGCATGGAGGTCCCAGGAAACCAGAAAGGCTAACAATGCTCTTTTTGTTGCCTGGGTATTGATTATATTTGGCGTTCAGTTTGGGAAAATTCATCAAGCCATGCACTTGTAATTGTGTACCATTTTCTAGATGCGTGTTGTGTATCAGTTAAAATTTTATTAAAACAAGAAAAAAGAACTAGTCTTATCTAACCAGGCTGCTCTTAATCAGTTGTGCTACTAGGTGTTATTAGTCGCAGCAGTACTATATTTTTCAATCAAAAAATTAGCCATTATCTCTATACCCTTTATAAGTTACTTTATGACATCCTGTATCACTCCCAAGCAGTGTTACAGGTTTTCCGCAGTCCTTTACCTCTTAACTGAAGTGCCACTTCCCAGAATTGGCATTCTATGTTTATATCATATTCAGAATATTGTAGATGCCTCCATTGTACAAGGGGCTTCCCTAATAGCTCAGTTGGTAAAGAATGCCCCTGCAATGCAGGAGACCCCAGTTCAATTCCTGGGCTGGGAAGATCTGCTGGAGAAGGGTTAGGCAACCCACTCCAGCATCCTAGCCTGGAGAACTCCGTGGACTGTACAGTGCATGGAGTCGCAAAGAGTCGGACATGACAGCGACTTTCACTTCGCTTTATTTCCCTGGTACAAACCAGAACTTTTTTCTTTGAAACAGAAATTTCACCACACACCCCACCCCACCCCCATCTTTGCCCTACTTGTACTTCTTTTGGCTTCTTCTCCACAGGCAGTGATGAGGCAGTGGTGGACACCAGCAGGCGCGTGGGTGGAGCCCTAGCAAGGAAGAGTGCTCTCAAAAACAGATTAAATGATGCCATTAAAAGACTACAAGCCGCAGAGAGAGGTGAGGATCTCAAACAAAACTTAAGCTCATCCATTTGTTCACTAATATTAAGGTAAACCTCTGAGGAAAGAGTAAGTGATTCCCTGCTTATTAATCTTTTTATAAATAATATTGCTTTCTGATGACAAAAGAAATTTCGTTTATCTTTCACACACACACACACACACACACAAAGTCCTGGAAGATAATAAAAGCTGTAGCTACATCACCTGGGGATGACAATTAAATTTAAGAGCATTTTCCTCCAGTCTTGTGTGTGTGTGTGTGTGTGAATGAGATCAGGATGTTTATACTGTATGGGGTAACCTACTTTCTTGTGAACATCCTTTTTCATTAACAAATAAGCCCTAATTTGGTTATTGGGTTTCTCTGGCCCCAGCAATAAACAGCTGCTCTCTGTTACATGGCATGTCTTTCTTATAGTGCAAGCAGAGAAACCACCTAGCCAGAGAGGGAAACAAGAGCACTCATGTTGCCTAATCTGAAAGTATGGGGGTATCTCACAAAGATGTGATGGGAAGCAGATATGCCTTTCCTGGCATAGTGAAAGTTAGCACATTACTGCTGGATGTGGTGTTTCACTACACAGAGCAAATCTGGCAGCAGTACCACAGGACAGCAAAGCCCTGGCCAGATGGGTCTGTCTCATTGGTATCATCAGAGCTACTACATGCTAAGCCCCGCGCTGCATTTTACAAACATCATCTCATGTGGGAAAGTATTGCTTTTAGGCAGATGTGAACCCCAAGGCTTGTCAAGTTTGAGGAGCTTGCTCTGAAAGGTACAGCAACACAAAGACGATGACCCAGGATTCAAAGCCACAACCATCATGAGTTCAGAGCATGAGAGGTTGAGTTAAATGTTTCTCTGGTTAAAAAAAAAAAAAAAAAAAAAAAAGGAAGCTAAACCTCACCTGAGAGATTTTTGTTTTTATTACAGAAGTAATGCATGCCCATTGTAGAAAAATTAGAAAATATAGATAACAAAAGAGAAAAAACAAGGGGAATCTGTTATAATTTCATTATCTAGGAAACAAACATTTTGTTGTAAACTTGTTTTCATTTTAAATATATGACTTAAAAATTGCACTATGGATCTCTTTTGAAACTTACTCTTCTTATTCAAAAATACCTTTCCTTACCAATTTATGTCTGTACTAAAGCATCATTTTTATGGCAGAAGGTGTCCTACAGAGATGAAAGTGGTATTTACAGTAAATTTCAGGCAAACATTTTATGAGTTAGTATCTCATGCACATTTTGTATGGTTTTCTCACCAGGTCTCTAACCTGAAGTAATATTACTCTTTAAAAATAATGACCTCTAATTTGAAAATGTTTTAAATGAACTACATGATTTTATTGAGACTTTAGAGTCTTTCAATCTCATTTGTCAATACTGTTTACAGTATTCTTATGCATCTTACACCATGATTAACATGCATGTAAAGGTCTCAGTTAGACTGAAAAGCCTGAATTTGAGGTCTGTTTCATCCCAGTGATTAAATGAATATTCATGATCCCATCAAAGGCCCTACTTCTTTGCAAAATAAATGTCCTTGTGCTCTGTGTGAAGGTGATGCTCAGCAGCGCCTGGGTCAGTCCCAGCTGATCACCGCGGAAGCTAACAAGACCACAATGGAAGTCCAGGAGGCAACTGCCCCAATGGCTAGCAATCTAACCAACTGGTCACAGAATCTTCAAAGTTTTGACTCTTCCGCTTACAACACTGCCGTGGACTCTGCCAGAGATGCAGGTATCACCTAGCAACTGCACAACTTGCATCCAGTTGAGGAACTGGCCATTAAATCCTGCATATCTTTCATTAAGAAGCAGGTTTTTTTTTTTCCATTTGAGTTTTAGATTAGAATGTTGTAGAAGTTAGCTTGTGTGCTTAATCGCTCAGTCATATCTGACTCTTTGTGACCCCATGGACTATAGCCCACCAGGCTCCTCTGTCCAGGCAAGAATACTGGAGTGGGTTGCCATACAAAACAAGTAAATAAAAAAGCATAATGTGATATGAGAGTTCATAAAGACTCTAAAGTGGCTCCATTTCTCTGAGAGAATTGAGGGGAGAGAAACCCTGTTTTGTACACATTTTCGTAACCAACATTTAATGTAATGCTTTAAATGTACTCTACTGCCTTTAATGTTAAACACTATTATACTATATAATAATAGTCATTTTATAGTATGGCTCTTGTGGTCAGTGATCCAAATAACATACATTTACCTCTGTATTAATAAACACACTAAACTGATAGTAGCTAATTATTTACCTGATTTCTTTCCTTTTGTTGGAGAAGCAGTTTGTTTCTTAAATACAAAAAAGAGATGTTTCCTAGGTCCTCACTGAAATAGTTTCCTGAAGTATGAAAATGAAAGTAGCTCAGTCGTGTCTGACTCTTTACGACCCCGTGGACTGTACAGTCCATGGAATTCTCCAGGCCAGAATACTGGAGTGGGTAACCTTTCCCTTCTCCAGGGGATCTTCCCAACCCAGAGATCAAACCCAGATCTCCCGCATTACAGGTGGATTCTTCACCAGCTCAGCCTCCAGGAAAGCCCTATTCTCCTGAATCTGAGTTTAATTTGGCTCCAGGAAGAGGCTTGCTTTTGCTCAGCTGCTCATGCTCAGTGACCATGCCCTGCCCTTAGCTAGGAGTTTACCCAAAGATATTTGTTTTCTACTCCAGTGGTTCTCAAACACGAGTGTGCATCAGAACCACCTGGACCCTATCCCCATATTGCTGGTCTGGGGACCACACATTGAGAACCACTGCTTCAGTCCATGAAACTTTTAAGAAAGCTATGCTATTCTGTTTTGGATTTTTTTTTTTCATCAAGTTGTATCCTCATGATTTGTGCTCTTTTCTCTGTGTAAATTATATATCCCCTCCTCCCCCCTACCTCCTCCCCCCCCCCCACACACAGAAAAAGAAAATAACCTTAAAAATCAGTATGGTCTGCTCATACTATCACCTTCGTCTAGGATCATAGATCATGACTCCCCATAGATCATGACCCCCAACCTTGGCACAACTGCCACTTTTCTGGGCACGCACACTCCCTTATTTCTTCCATCCAGCTCTGCTTCTGCTGGGACCACTGCAGTGGCATTGTGATAAGTGAACAGGCATCTTAGAAAAAAACCTTCCCACCCATCCCACCTTGCCCAGCATTTCTTTTGACCTGTTATATCAGTTAGAAATGTAAGCAGAACTTGTGCTCTTTAGTGAAACATCTGTGTATTTGTCATGGGTTCCACCCTTTAGAAATGTACATTGTATGTCAGCTTGCTCTGCATACAATTTATAGATCAATATGTATTGTAACCCACTCCAGTACTCTTGCCTGGAAAATCCCATGGACGGAGGAGCCTGGAAGGCTGCAGTCCATGGGGTCACTGAGGGTCAGACACGACTGAGCGACTTCACTTTCACTTTTCACTTTCATGCATTGGAGAAGGAAATGGCAACCCACTCCAGTGTTCTTGCCTGGAGAATCCCAGGGACAGGGAGCCTGGTGGGCTGCCATCTATGGGGTCGCACAGAGTTAGACACAACTGAAGTGACTTAGCAGCAGCAGCAGCAGCAGCAGGATGTATTGTAAACATCGCAGGATAGAAACTGATTATGCTTTGGACTTAACTATTAATTTTTTAGAATTAAATATAGTTTCTTATAGTTCTACCAGAAGTAACCACATTTGTTATCTCTTACCCTGATTGCTGAAGTACGCTTAACTACTGAGATATCTACTCAAATGATTCATTTTTATTAACCACAGTTGGAAACCTGACAGAGGTTGTCCCTCAGCTCCTGGATCAGCTTCGTACAGTAGAACAGAAGCGGCCTGCAAGCAATGTTTCTGCCAGCATCCAAAGGATCCGAGAGCTCATTGCTCAGACCAGAAGTGTTGCCAGCAAGGTAACCAGTGAAGAGTCATTATCAGTCACTCGGTGATAAGGACAGAGTGAGGCTGAGCTTAGATCCTTGGGCAGCTTCCAGAGCTGGAAACTTTCTACCGTATAATCCAGCTTGATAGTTCTCAGCTCCATCTGTTCATTAGACTCAGCGAGGAGATTTGAAAACCAAACCAATTCCTGGTCCCAACCATAAAGCAATAATCACGCTCTCTAGATGAGGGCTCAAAACCTGTTTTTGTTTTTGTTTTTGTTTTTGTTTTAAGCTCCTCAGTGATTCTAATGTGTAGCCAAGATTAGCCTAGTCAAAATAGCTCTTAGAGCAAAAGGAATCAAAGAAGGCCAACCCCAATTAAAGACTCAATTTTATTATTACTATTCATTATCCTAAAAGCTATCTTTGTGTAATTGCTAAATGGAATATTCTTGCTCATCTGCCTTTTCAAAGAATTCTCTGGCACAGCATAGATGATACGAAACTTTTACTGACCTCTCCACAGGCTTAACACATAGCAGCTAAACTGAACAATTTCAACAAAGTCCCCATTCTGACATGCTACACAGAAGCAACACAACACTGTAACTAGTGCCAGCATTGATAGGAAATATCCTAACACAACAATTAACATTTTCACTGTGACACAACAGGGCTTGTTCTTGGCCCCTTTTCTAATTTGTTTTTTATTCATTTATAGACCAGCATGATTTTTTTAACAACCAAATTATTATTTGGTTGGTTTTATTTTCTCAATTGCAAGTCAACCTGAACAGACTATTGGCCCTAATTACTGACAGAATTAAGAATTGGAAATCAACTGTTTTGTAATGAAGGAAATTATTATTGCTAACTTTTAAATAATATATGGTAATTAGCCCTACACCGCAAGTCACCTTTTAGATACCTTGGAGAACATTTCAGAAAAGATTTATTGTCAGTAAATGGCATTTCCGAAGCTAGGTTTCTATGAATGCCTTCTGGTACTTTCATTTCTATGGAGTAGAATTTAGGAGCCTTAATCACCTAAAACCATTTTCTGAAGAAAGTCCTGGCAATGCCTTTGGGAACCCACACAGCTCCCCAAAGGGAGATGCTTTCTAATACAAATAGATATCTTTTTCATACTCTCAATTTTTACAGACTTTAGCCCCATATGCTGCTGCTGCTGCTAAGTCGCTTCAGTCATGTCTGACTCTGTGCGACCCCACAGATAGCAGCCCACCAGGCTCCCCCGTCCCTGGGATTCTCCAGGCAAGAACACTGGAGTGGGTTGCCATTTCCTTCTCCAATGCATGAAAGTGAAAAGTCAAAGTGAAGTCACTCAGTCGTTCCAACTCTTAGCGACCCCATGGACTGCAACCTACCAGGCTCCTCCGTCCATGGGATTTTCCAGGCAAGAGTACTGGAGTTATTTACTAAGATGTATTCTTCTCAACTGGCAACATAGGACAGCTGCACTTTAGGCACTTGGAAATATAATCTTGAACTCACTTGCCATCAATAATAACTAAATTAATATTAGTCAATTGATGTACTATATCTAATTATTCATAAATATTTGCATAATAGCGTGAATATACACAGTCCTTCCACTTCTGAATATTCTGAAAATCACCTTGAATCAGACCAGGTCAGCATGTTATATTGGGCCTCTTAGAAATGCACTTTCTGAATTGTGCTTCATTGTGATGCCTTTCTAAGGATTATTATAAGGAATATCTTAATGAAGTCATCATTACAGTTATTATGATAGAGCCAGACACTGGAAAACACTTTATAGTTCCTTGTTTCATCCTCTTAACAAATCTTTTGTCCTCATTTAACGATGAGGAAACTGCAGGTTAAGTGATTTGCTCATGGTTCCACAGCTAGTAAGTGGTAGAGCCAAGTTTCAAGACCTCATATAAGACTTAGGAGCTGGGTCTAGACCCCTCCCAACTGTCTAAACATGGTCTAGGATACTGCTCACAGCCTCACCAGTGCTCCTCTTTTGAAGACCCTAGGGAAAAAGTCCTAGCTGTATTAGAACCCAAGATTAGTTATTATTCTCCTAATCAATTAGTTGTTAAATTTATAGACCTTGTGAATTGTATAACAAAGTATCCTTTCAAGCTGTTTAGTTCACTTTAACCAAAGATGTAGTTCATTGTGGAATTCATATTTACCCTCATTCTTAGACCTACTTTGTTGCCTTTTTGTTTTGCTTTCTTTCACCTAGCTTTAAATTTAAGCTGTATTATCTTCTTTAAATCCTTTCTCCAACAAGATGAGGACATAAGTAAACAAAGGCTTGGAGGCCATGAGTAAAGCTCAGAGACCTCATAAGAAATGAGGGAAGCCCACTGAGTCCATGGGAAAGCACTGTGCCCATTTCTGTACTTCTGCATTTTAATGAAATAATTTTCTAACTTCAGATCCAAGTCTCCATGATGTTTGATGGCCAGTCGGCAGTCGAGGTTCACCCCAGAGCCAGCATGGATGACTTAAAGACCTATACATCTCTGAGCCTGTACATGAAGCCTCCTCCTGTGAAGCAGTCGGAACTGGCTGTGACTGCAGATCAGTTCATCCTGTACCTCGGAAGCAAAAACGTAAGAGCAAGTGGTTTTAAAAGATGGAATTACATTAAAAGGAAAGATAAGTGCTTTTTTCTTGCCTCAAAAAAAAAAACTACCTGTGCAAACAAACAAAATTCCCATTCTAGCACCTCAGAAGGTGTAGATCAGACGGCCAAGACTAAAGTAGCAATTCCTTCTTTGTGTGGGACAGGTAATTCTTCCTCTGTGGGGGATAGTTCTGTGGTTTTGCTCATATCACCCTCACACTGCAAACTCAGGAGTCTGAATGCTGCATTTCAAAGACATCCAGAGTATAGAGACTTACAATGTTTAATGCTGAACCCTGCTTGAAGGTATATAGCAGTCTGTATTGGCAGGCGGCATTATATTCCCAGATTAACGAAACAAGGTTAGCACCTTCCGGGCAGCCATCAAATGTCCATAAGCCCAGAGTTGCTTGCCTTCCTGTCCAGGGTATACTTAGACAGGCACAGAGGGGTGTAGTGGGGGGTGGGTAGTGGGCAGGGGCCTCATACTGATGCAGCCATAGTGGGGCTGGAAAGGAGGAGGTGCTGCCCAGTCTAATAGGCACTCTGGTAATAATTCAAGACAGCCTTATAGACAGCCAAACGTTTAGATTGCTAATCGTCCTTTAAAGAAATGAGAACAAAAGATGATATTAATTCATATGAATTTTATTTACAAGACTTCTAACATTTCAGGCCAAAAAAGAGTACATGGGTCTTGCAATCAAAAATGACAACCTGGTGTACGTTTATAATTTGGGAACTAAGGATGTAGAGATTCCCCTGGACTCCAAGCCTGTCAGTACCTGGCCTGCTTACTTCAGCATTGTCAAGATTGAAAGGTAAAGTGAGTCCATGATGCAGGGATGATCTGCACATTTCATAAGAAATCTATTGAATGCACTCACACACACACAGATATATACACACAGTCTTTCTGTGGATGTTACTCCTCTTTCTTCCATTATTTATGTATTTCTTCACAAGTACTTTAGTAGAAAACAAAAAATTAGAAAAAATAGTCATCACTTCTAAATACAAATCTGATTATTAGTTTTTTTTTTTCCTAATCTGGCCAATCCACAAATCCAATTCCAACGTGGAATGTGGTTTGTCCCCTTCCCATTGATTGTTGACATTCTGTAAATGCTTATGAAAATGACAAAATCAAGTCACCAAGTCTGTGATGAACAGATTTTCACATTTTGACATCTAAAAATAAAAACAAATAACATATACAAATTATCTGGCTACTAAGGTTGGTGATGGACAGGGAGGCCTGGCGTGCTGCGATTCATGGGGTCACAAAGAGTTGGACACGACTGAGCAACTGAACTGAACTGAACTGAACTGAAGGAATGAAAACTCTTTATCTGAACAGGGTAGGAAAACATGGAAAGGTGTTTTTAACAGTCCCAAGTCTAAGTAGCACCGCAGAGGAAAAGTTTATTAAAAAGGGGGAATTTGCTGGAGATGACTCCTTGTTGGATCTGGATCCCGAAGACACTGTGTTTTATGTTGGAGGCGTGCCATCAAACTTCAAGGTGAGCTATCCAGCCATATTTTTGCTTAATTGCAAATCTACAATGATTGTTTTTAGAAGTCCATAACACCTACAGTGACTCGGGGTTGAGTGGAAACCTTGATACCTTAAAAATAGAGTTTAGGTCAGTGGGTGGTAGAATTCTGAATCAGGGTCTGTAAACATGCTGTGTAAATCTTATCTCTGCTACACATGTTTTCATAGTGTCAAATACTTTCATGCTATAGCTAAAACTTGAATATCAAATGTGTTTCATCCTGATACATGCATTTATAATTAATATTACCCCACCTACTGCAAAAATGCCTGTACCTTGTAGGTTTATAGCTAGTCTTCAGGTTTACAGATGACAGTTTCAAAAACTCAGCTATTTCAGCTGATACACAAGCAGGAAATGAAATACCTGGGATGTGGGAGGGGTAGGATCTAGGGAGACAGATGAGACCTGATGAAGGGCAGATTCAGGAAGGGCCCAAGAAGATAAGGAGTTGATCTACAATTTCAGGTGCAGAACTATTACTAGTTAGAGGCACATTATTGAACTTTTCTGAGAATTACTTCCTCTCTTTTTATGTGAGGACAGGAATACCTACCTCATGGAGCTAGCGTGAGGATTGACTTTGGTCATGAATGCATTGTCAGGCGAGTGACTGGCACATAGTATATGGTCTGTAAACCCACACCCTCTCTGCTAAGATACGAACAACTGAACAGTCATTCTCTATCTGAATGGTTTGGCATAGAATTGACACAAATTCAGGTCTAGAATGATATTTCTGTCAATGGGAAGGTCCCCTTGACCTTTGTCTCCCAGCCTGATCTGTGTGAACTGGATGAAATGTAGTCATGGGAGAATTGACTTCACTTTGTTTCACAGCTCCCTGCTAGCTTAAACCTGCCTGGCTTTGTTGGCTGCCTGGAACTGGCCACTGTGAATAATGATGTGATCAGCTTGTACAACTTTAAGCACATCTATAATATGGACCCCTCCAAATCAGTGCCCTGTGCCAGGTAAGAGCACTAAGAGCACGAAAAATTTGATGGCTATGCAAGAGCTGCAGACAGGACAAGTGTGGGACAATATTCAGGTTTTTAGTCTTTTCTTGGGGAAAATGAATTTTGAAACTGCTTAATAGTCATGCATGTAAACAGCTTTTCAATTATTCTCTATCATAATGAGCATGCAAAATTATTAAAAAGTTAAACTCCTAAATTGCAGCTTTGGTTTTGGATAACAGAAACTAGGCTCTCACTAGAACCTTCTGTTATCTTAGCACACAGGGTGCTAAGAAAAAAAATACATCACAGTTTTTTTTAAATGCTTCTTTATGTCTCACATGCAGACATCAGGACTTCATTTAAATGCTGTAAGACCCATGGAAAATGTCATGAAAATGTGTTGAAAAAAACCTCATTTGAAAGCATAACAGATACAGTCATGTTTATATGATCCTTGCATTTTTATTTCAGAGACAAACTGGCCTTTACGCAGAGTCGGGCTGCCAGCTATTTCTTTGACGGCTCTAGTTATGCCATAGTGAGGGATATCACGAGGAGGGGGAAGTTTGGTCAGGTGACTCGCTTTGACATTGAAGTTAGAACGCCAGCTGACAATGGCCTCGTGCTCCTCATGGTCAACGGAGTGAGTAAAAAGTCCTACATCTTCTGTCTGATTGCCTTTACTTTCCACCATGCATGTTTCTAGGAACCTTCCCAAGTTGAGTGTGTCATGCAATAAAACTAAGGTTTAGTTTATAAAGCAAAATTGGTTTTCTTTTCCTGCAGGGACATGATGTCAGCAGTAGGAAAAGCAGCCATGAAATGGCATTTCCCTGCGCTATTTATTTCGGTTCAGTTCATTTCAGTTCAGTCGCTCAGTCGTGTCCGACTCTTTGCAACCCCATGAATCGCAGCACGCCAGGCCTCCCTGTCCATCACCAACTCCCTGAGTTCACTCAGATTCACGTCCATCGAGTCAGTGATGCCATCCAGCCATCTCATCCTCTGTCGTCCCCTTCTCCTCCTGCCCCCAATCCCTCCCAGCATCAAAGTCTTTTCCAATGAGTCAACTCTTCACATGAGGTGGCCAAAGTACTGGAGCTTCAGCTTTAGCATCATTCCTTCCAAAGAAATCCCACGGTTGATCTCCTTCAGAATAGACTGGTTGGATCTCCTTGCAGTCCAAGGGACTCTCAAGAGTCTTCTCCAACACCACAGTTCAAAAGCATCTATTCTTCAGCGCTCAGCCTTCTTCACAGTTCAACTCTCACATCCATACATGACCACTGGAAAAACCATAGCCTTGACTAGACGGACCTTTGTTGGCAAAGTAATGTCTCTGCTTTTCAATATGCTATCTAGGTTGGTCATAACTTTTCTTCCAAGGAGTAAAAGCATCTTTTAATTTCATGGCTGCAGTCACCATCTGTAGTGATTTTGGAGCCCAAAAATATAAAGTCTGACACTGTTTCCACTGTTTCCCCATCTATTTCCCATGAAGTGATGGGACCAGATGCCAGGATCTTCATTTTCTGAATGTTGAGCTTTAAGCCAACTTTTTCACGCTCCACTTTCATTTTCGTCAAGAGGCTTTTTAGTTCCTCTTCACTTTCTGCCATAAGGGTGGTGTCATCTGCATATCTGAGGTTATTGATATTTCTCCTGGCAATCTTGATTCCAGCTTGTGCTTCTTCCAGCTCAGCGTTTCTCATGATGTACCCTGCATAGAAGTTAAATAAGCAGGGTGACAATATACAGCCTTGACGTACTCCTTTCCCTATTTGGAACCAGTCTGTTGTTCCACGTCCAGTTCTAACTGTTGCTTCCTGACCTGCATATAGGTTTCTCAAGAAGCAGGTCAGGTGGTCTGGTATTCCCATCTCTTTCAGAATTTTCCACAGTCTGTTGTGATCCACACAGTCAAAGGCTTTGGCATAGTCAGTAAAGCAGAAATAGATGTTTTTCTGGAACTCTTGCTTTTTCCATGATCCAGCGGATGTTGGCAATTTGATCTCTGGTTCCTCTGCCTTTTCTAAAATCAGCTTGAACATCTGGAAGTTCACGGTTCACATATTGCTGAAGCCTGGCTTGGAGAATTTTGAGCATTACTTTACCAGCGTGTGAGATGAGTGCAATTGTGTGATAGTTTGAGCATTCTTTGGCATTGCCTTTCTTTGGGATTAGAATGAAAACTGACCTTTTCCAGTCCTGTGGCCACTGCTGAGTTTTCCAAATTTGCTGGCATATTGAGTGCAGCACTTTCACAGCATCATCTTTCAGGATTTGAAATAGCTCAACTGGAATTCCATCACCTCCACTAGCTTTGTTCATAGTGATGCTTTCTAAGGCCCACTTGACTTCACATTCCAAGATTTCTGGCTCTAGGTGAGTGATCACACCATCGTGATTATCTTGGTCTTGAAGATCTTTTTTGTACAGTTCTTCTGTGTATTCTTGCCACCTCTTCTTAATATCTTCTGCTTCTGTTAGGTCCATACTATTTCTGTCCTTTATCGAGCCCATCTTTGCATGAAATATTCCCTTGGTATCTCTAATTTTCTTGAAGAGATCTCTAGTCTTTCCCATTCTATTGTTTTCCTCTATTTCTTTGCATTGATTGCTGAGGAAGGCTTTCTTATCTCTCCTTGCTATTCTTTGGAACTCTGCATTCCAATGCTTATATCTTTCCTTTTTTCCTTTGCTTTTCACTTCTGTTCTTTTCACAGCTATTTGTAAGGCCTCCCCAGACAGCCATTTTGCTTTTTTTGCATTTCTTTTCCATGGGGATGGTCTTGATCCCTGTCTCCTGTACAGTGTCACGAACCTCATTCCATAGTTCATCAGGCACTCTGTCTGTCAGATCTAGTCCCTTAAATCTATTTCTCACTTCCACTGTATAATCATAAGGGATTTGATTTAGGTCATACCTGAATGGTCTAGTGGTTTTCCTCCTTCTTCAACTTAAGTCTGTATTTGATAATAAGGAGTTCGTGATCTGAGCCACAGTCAGCTCCTGGTCTTGTTTTTGTTGACTGTATAGAGCTTCTCCATCTTTGGCTGCAAAGAATATAATCAGTCTGATTTCGGTGTTGACCATCTGGTGATGTCCATGTGTAGAGTCTTCTCTTGTGTTTGTTGGAATAGGGTATTTGCTATGACCAGTGCATTTTCTTGGCAAAACTCTATTAGTCTTTGCCCTGCTTCATTCCGTATTCCAAGACCAAATTTGCCTATTACTCCAGGTGTTTCTAGACTTCCTACTTTTGCATTCCAGTCCCCTATAATGAAAAGGACATCTTTTTTGGATGTTAGTTCTAAAAGGTCTTATAGGTCTTCATAGAACCAACCATTCAACTTCAGCTTCTTCAGCGTAACTGGTTGGGGCATAGACTTGGATTACTGTGATATTGAATATTGCATCCAAGTACTGCATTTCGGACTCTTTTGTTGACCACGATAGCTATGTCATTTCTTCTGAGGGATACCTGCCCGCAGTAGTAGATATAATGGTCATCTGAGTTAAATTCACCCATTCCAGTCCATTTTAGTTCGCTGATTCCTGGAATGTTGACGTTCACTCTTGCCATCTCTTGTTTGACCACTTCCAATTTGCCTTGATTCATGGACCTGACATTCCAGGTTCCTATGCAATATTGCTCTTTACAACATCAGACCTTGCTTCTAATCACCAGTCATATCCACAACTGGGTATTGTTTTTGCTTTGGCTCCATCCCTTCATTCTTTCTGGAGTTATTCCTCCACTGATCTCCAGTAGCATATTGGGCACCTACTGACCTGGGGAGTTCCTCTTTCAGTATCCTATCATTTTACCTTTTCATACTGTTCATGGGGTTCTCAAGACAAGAATACTGAAGTGGTTTGCCATTCCCTTCTCCAGTGGACCACATTCTGTCAGGCCTCTCCACCATGACCCGCCCGTCTTGGGTGGCCCCATGGGCATGGCTTAGTTTCATTGAGTTAGACAAGGCTGTGGTCCTAGTGTGATTAGATTGACTAGTTTTCTGTGATTATGGTTTCAGTGTGTCTGCCCTCTGATGCCCTCTTGCAACACCTACCGTCTTACTTGGGTTTCTCTTACCTTGGACATGGGGTGTCTCTTCACAGCCGCTCCAGCAAAGCGCAGCTGCTGCTCCTTACCTTGGACAAGGGGTATCTCCTCACCACTGCCCCTCCTGACCTTGAACGTGGAATAGCTCCTCTAGGCCCTCCTGTGCCCGTGCAGCCACCACTCCTTGGACGTGGGGTTGCTCCTCCCGGCTGCATCCCCTGGCCTTGGACGTGGGGTAGCTCCTCTTGGCTGCACTCTCGGCTGCCGCCCCTGACCTCAGAGGTTGGGTAGCTCCTCCTGGCCGCCGCCCCTGACCTTGGACAAGGGGTAGCTCCTCTCGGCAGTTTCTGCGCCGTCGCAGCCTGGCACTCTCGGCCACTGCCCCTGACCTCGGACGTGGGGTAACTCCTCTTGGCCACCACCTCTTGGGCATGGGGTCCTCCCGGCTTCTGCCCCTGACTTCAGACATGGGGTAGCTCCTCTCAGCCGTGCTATGTGCACCAGTCGCAGCCACCCACGCTATATTTTTAGATATATATTAAATATAATACATTCAATAAACTTAGAGAACTTTGATGAAAATCAGCACCAAGATCTAAATGAGCATCAGTTCAGTCGCTTAGTCATGTCCAGCTCTTTGTATATGTCTACAGAAATTTAGCACTTACTTTTTAAATCATATGCCATAATCAGTTAAAAGAGAGTTTGAATGCTTAACATATATATATATATGTATTTCTTTATTAATGATATACACATACTATATATGAATATAATATTTAAAACTAGGAGAAATATAATTTATATAAATATAAAATGCTGAAATAAATGCAAGTTTAAAATGGTGTTAGTGGTTTAGCTGCTAAGTCATGTCCAACTCTTGCGACCCCATGGATTGTAGCCCTCCAGGCTCCTCTGTTCATGAGATTCTCCAGGCAAGAAAACAAGGAAGTTTAAAAATTATTTTTATTTTGCTAGTGAGACAAAAATTATTAATGGTAGTATTAGTGAGAACAATGTAATTAAATATGTTTAAGTATTTTTAAAGTCACATTAAATTCTTTGTGATACTAAAGTCTTATCGTGAGTCCAGTTTATTTCAGTACTAAGTTTTATTGGCTGTCATGACTAGACAAGATAACTCATATAAATAAAAATGTTGGAAGTATATTATTGGCTATGCTTAGTAAATCCTGATATCATTATTATTTCATTCACTGATTGGCAGAAGTTGTCTTTGAAAATGGCTGGCACATTTTCATCTTCCCTGATGTCAGTTCTTGGAAGCTAATCAGATAATATATCATTTTGTAAACTTTAACAAAAGAATTCAAGACCATTAAAAATCTTCATTTGAAAAACTTTAAACTTAAAAAAAAAAAACTTCTTTTTCCAAAAAAGTTTTAGCAGTGTAGATATGAGAGTTTTTATGGTAGTACATAAAAATGAAAAATTACATTGTTTTCATCAGCAAATTTACTTAACAGTAGAAAAATTTTCAGATTCTTTTTTTAAAAAAACTCTCTCTCCAGAGTACAACTTTCTTCCCCACCAAAATAGTTTCTCCTTCATTGTTATAATGTCCCTACCTTGAAACAACAGATCAAGTATATTTTTTAAGTAGCTAGTGGGTTTCATACTACTAAAAGACATTTGTCATCACAAGTAAAAGTCAGTAAGTTTAGAATAATTCATTTTATAAAGCAAATGTGTAATGCTCTCGAAATTTGACCACATTTTTAGTAATTTGTAGGAATCTGAAAATATCTATGTGTCTCAAAATATTTTCACATCACAATATTTCAATAGAAAATCATTATAAATATTCTATTATTAAGTGGCCTTATTCATAAATCCATGTAACCAGGTGCCCATAAACTGCAGTAATTGCAATAGGCTAAACACAAAGAAATCAGTGCAGAGTGGGCCATGGCCCACCTTCAAGTGTGAAACTTCATTCTCAAAGTGTGAATCTGAATCCTGTGAAAACCCACTCAAAGGACAAAATGAAGGCCCAGAGTAAATCTATGTATTAAATATTAAAAGTTGGCTTCTCTATTTTAGAGTTTTTAAATGAATATAAATAAAAGTTGAAATGTTTTCTTTCTATTCCCCAGTGGATTGTGTACCACATTCTTAGGAGTATATAAACTCTGTCCAAGAGATCACTGTCAGTGAAATAGGGACTTTACCATCACCAACTCAATGAACATAAATTTGAACAAACTCCAGGAGATAGTTAGGGTTGGGGAGTCGGACACGACTTGGCAACCGAAGAACAACCATAATACTTTATTCTTCATATCCACTGAATTCTTGTGTCTGTGAACTGTCTTCTAAAACAAGCAAGCCTGACCAGTAAATTACTTGAGTGTTATAGAATTACTTTGGTTGTTGAATATCATGTGATCTAAGTGCATAATAATTCCATGTTTATTTATGTAAATCCAGTGTTACAGAAGTGGGCTGCCTTTTCCTTTTATCCGTATTTACTGATAATTTTCCAAGATTCTTTTCAGCATACCTTGGAATTATTTTTCGGTGGTACCAATTTTGCTCTTAAAAATGAAAGGTAGTCACATCTGTTGGCCTGTTACAACTTTCAAACATTGCCTTAAATAGGGCCATTGAATACATATGGCCTATAGTACTCTGTTTTCAAGATTGTTAAAAATCAATAAGGTAAATTTAAATTTTCATTAATTCACAGGTAAAAACAGTTGAAGATAATTGTTTTAAATTGTGTGTGAATATTAAAACTTTGGTGTATGAGATATAACTGCTGATCTGAATGTAGTTGTGATTTTTATTTCATAGTAAGAATTTCAGGAGACTTCTGCAGTCTTCAGACAGTTTCAGTAATAAAGAGTATAGTGTTATTTCTCAAATTCAGCTAAACCTGCTCTTTCATAATAGCAGACTCTCATGTCTACAACTTTTTTTCTTCTCCACAGAGTATGTTTTTCAGCTTGGAAATGCGCAATGGTTACCTACATGTGTTCTATGACTTTGGGTTTAGCAATGGCCCTGTGCATCTTGAAGACACATTAAAGAAAGCTCAAATTAATGATGCAAAATACCATGAGGTACTGATCATTGCAGTTTGAATGCTTTGTTTTATTTGTGTTTGGATCTATTGATCTAATCACATGGTCAAATGAGATAGGTAAGAAAGTAATTAAACTGAACACTTTCACATATAAAAACCAATGAAGGGCCCTCATATACTCAACTCGAGGATAACATTTGCTTCAAAAGAGTGGACATTTTTGTCATATTGGAGTTTCCAGTAAAAGAGTCAGTGAAGATACATTTTAATTGCTTCATTGATCAAAGGACTCCTATTGATATTCAGTATATTGATTATGAGGCACTTTTGTACATTTCTTGAAAATGAGAATGTAGATATACAGCTATTTTGTTTTTGCTTTTTCCTTAGTCCCATTAAATATAAAAAGAGTAAATAGAAGTGAAGAATTTCCTTTTTAAACCTTTTCTCCAAAACTTAGAAAATAGTAACACAAATTTTCTTATAAAATGAGAACCCACAAAGAATGCTCATCTGTCATGACACAGATGTGCAGTATACTGATATTTCATCTGTTTTTACTAACAACTACTTTAAATCTATACTTTAATAAAATATGTAGAAGTCATAGTATCATCTAAGTTGAACTAAAATGCAGAGTAGAGGCTATATTTCTCTTTTCAGTTCAAAGTCCATAGCCGTCATGAGGGTGGTTTACAATAGAAGAATATTTTAACTATTTCTCTGACTAGAATTTTCCCACATTCATTAAAGCTTATTGTGTCACCAGAAAATGACATCTAGCAACATGCATACCAGGGTTCAGAAGGCACCTGTTTACACTTTTTTCCTGAATCCCCTCAAAGGAGCAAAATATTAATTAAAAAGTTGATCTCCTAACAGAATTTTTCTTGGGCTAGCTGTGAATCCATTTGTAATCCTTCTCCAGCAAATGGGAACTTCTGGTAATATGACTAAGAGTTTTCATGTCTGTGAGTAAGGAAGGAAGAGCTATTGCCCATTTTGTAAACAAATAAGCATAAGATCATGGAGGCCCAGCTGTTACAACATAATTAAATAATTATGAATAATAATTAAATTATTATTAAATAATTAAAATACATAGCAATCTTCAAAAAGCTGATTGTTAAGCAATGATCAGGACTTATTATGTATTATTTCTCCCAGATCTCAATCATTTACCACAATGATAAGAAAATGATTTTGGTAGTTGACAGACGACATGTCAAGAGCATGGATAATGAAAAGATGAAGATACCTTTTACAGACATATACATTGGAGGAGCTCCCCCAGAAATCTTACAATCAAGGTAAGCTTTTTTCTTCTTTTAAGCTGTTTGTTCCTAACGCACAGGGCTGAGGACTCAACATCCAGAAGTGTAGCATATTTTTGAACCTTCCCACCTACTACTTCTGTGCACATGTGCAAGGGCACACACACAATCATATACCTGTGTGCCCTGTGCAGCCAGTCCTTGTGACCCCCTTAAATTAGCATCAGGTAAATGTAATCTACAAAAGTCTTTATTATTACTCTTAGAACATGGTCTAATGCAGTATTTCTCATCCACAAAAGGAAAGGTGGAGCATATGTGAAAGCAAAGAAGCATTGTGTCCATTTACTTTTGTTTTAGTATTAATTTAGAGTTATTTGAACTCTCAAATAGTATCTGAGACTAAACCAAAATTTTAAGCCTGTCCCAGGACTACTAACAATTATTTCTACATTGAAGAGACACTATTATAGTATAAATTACAGTATTTTCTGATAAAAATAGTGTATGATTATGACTGATATTTTCTGCAGCTAAATGCTAATTCACACCATTTATATAAGTTGTTATGAGAATGTATTTTAGACGGTACAAGTTTAGTTAGGTTTAAAATAACATAGAAATGAATAAACTTCTGTATTGCTCACCACCTGGTGAGTGAGTTTTGATCATGCAGTAGCTCTCAGTTTTCATTCCAATTCCAAAGAAAGGCAATGCCAAAGAATGCTCAAACTACCGCACAATTGCACTCGTCTCACATGCTAGTAAAGTAATGCTCAAAATTCTCCAAGCCAGCTTTCAGCAATACGTGAACCGTGAACTCCCTGATGTTCAAGCCGGTTTTAGAAAAGGCAGAGGAAACAGAGATCAAATTGCCAACATCCGCTGGATCATGGAAAAAGCAAGAGAGTTCCAGAAAGACATCTATTTCTGCTTTATTGACTATGCCAAAGCCTTTAACTGTGTGGATCACAATAAACTGTGGAAAATTCTGAAAGAGATGAGAATACCAGACCACCTAACCTGCCTGTTGAGAAATCTGTATGCAGGTCAGGAAGCAACAGTTAGAACTGGACGTGGAACAACAGACTGGTTCCAAATAGGAAAAGGAGTACTTCAAGGCTGTATATTGTCACCCTGCTTATTTAACTTCTATGCAGAGTCCATCATGAGAAACGCTGGGCTGGAAGAAACACAAGCTGGAATCAAGATTGCCAGGAGAAATATCAGTAACCTCAGATATGCAGATGACACCACCCTTATGGCAGAAAGTGAAGAGGAACTAAAAAGCCTCTTGATGAAAGTGAAAGAGGAGAGTGAACGAAGATCCTGGCATCTGGTCCCATCACTTCATGGGAAATAGATGGGGAAACAGTGGAAACAGTGTCAGACTTTATTTTTGGGGGCTCCAAAATCACTGCAGATGGTGACTGCAGCCATGAAATTAAAAGACGCTTACTCCTTGGAAGAAAAGTTATGACCAACCTAGATAGTATATTGAAAAGCAGAGACATTACTTTGCCGACTAAGGTCTATCTAGTCAAGGCTATGGTTTTTCCAGTGGTCATGTATGGATGTGAGAGTTGGACTGTGAAGAAGGCTGAGCGCCGAAGAATTGATGCTTTTGAACTGTGGTGTTGGAGAAGACTCTTGAGAGTCCCTTGGACTGCAAGGAGATCCAACCAGTCCATTCTGAAGATCAACCCTGGGGATTTCTTTGGAAGGAATGATGCTAAAGCTGAAGCTCCAGTACTTTGGCCACCTCATGTGAAGAGTTGACTCATTGGACAGGACTCTGATGCTGGGAGGGACTGGGGGCAGGAGGAGAAGGGGACGACCGAGGATGAGATGGCTGGATGGCATCACAGACTCGATGGACGTGAGTCTGAGTGAACTCCAGGAGATGGTGATGGACAGGGAGGCCTGGTGTGCTGCGATTCATGGGGTCGCAAAGAGTTGGACACGACTGAGCGACTGAGCTGATTGACTGACAGGAGTTGTGAATTAAGTATGTTGTTGTTGTTTAGTCAATGAGTTGTGTCCGACTCTTGTGACTCCAAGGATGGAAGCCTGCCAGGCTTTTCTGTCCATCAGATTTCCCAGGCAAGAATATTTGAGTGAGTTGCCATTTCCCCCATGCATTTCCCCCACAAGGGGATCTTCTCCACCCAGAAATCGAATTTATGTCTCCTGCATTTGCAGGCAGATTCTTTACTGCTGAGCCACCAGGGAAGCCTCATGAATTAAGTATGTGTGCATGCTAAGTCTCTTCAGTCGTATGGACTCTTTGCAACCCTATGGACAGTAACTCCCCAGGTTCCTCTGTCCATGGGATTCTCCAGGCATGAATACTGGAGTGAGTTGTCCTGCCCTCTTCAAGGGGATCTTCCTGATCCAGGGATCAAACCTATGTCTCCTGCATTGGCAGGTGGGTTCTTTACCACTAGCGCTGCCTAGGAAACCCAAATTAAGTGTAATGAAATATTATTCTGATATATTCAAAAATTCAACTATCTCATTACAATCATTTCATAGCATGAGAGATCCTAAACTGAGAGACAGCATTAGGATATTCCGATATTCCAGTCCAGTCACTCTCAACCCTGGTTCTCATTAGAATGACCTAGAGAATGTTTATAAACATCACTACCCACAATCATTCTCCAGAAATTCTAATTTTTCTGGGATAAGACCCCAACTTTAAGCTTCCTTTCCAAACTAAATATCCTCAATTCCTTCAGCCATGCCACTTGGGATCTTTAACCATTGTGGTTTGCTATATGTGCAGTTTAATCAATCAATTAGCATGTCATCCAGGCATGATCTTGTGAGAGCAGAATACAGTGGGACTGTTACTCCTTAGTTTGGTCAGTGTTCATCTAAAATACATTGAAGTCATTGTAACCTACTCAGAATTAACTTCATATTCATTCAGTATCCAATACTATATTCTTGGACACTTCCTATCTATTAGGCATAGTGATGGGTACTGTTTTGAGCGAAATGCCATCTTTGATCTTAAAGATAAAGGATTTCTCACTTTCCTATTGCTCCAAAGTCCCAGCGCTCATTGAAAACTTCTCTAGCCTTGGTTGATTAGTGTGTTGCAAATAAGACAAGTAATTGAGTCCATGACTCAAGTAGGATTAGTGGACAACTGAAGACCTGGGTTCAAATCCTACCTTTCTACTTGTGACATAGGAAAAAAAAAAAGACTTACTATTTCTTAGTTTCATTTTATAGGTAAATCTTGTGCAACTGCCAAGAGTTCACAGTTTTTGACCTATACATATGTCAATTCATTATGGTTGAACCTATTAATCATCTGTAAAAGAGAAAGAATAGCATCACCATCTAGCTCTCTGAATTGTTATAAAGATAAAATGAGCTGATGTAAGTTAAAGGATCTTGAAAACTATAAAGAAGTAAACAAATTGGCTCCATACAGAATAAAGCTGTTCTATATACCAAAATTAGAAATTACTGTGTACTTATGAAAGAAGGCATGAAAATGTGACTAATTACCAAGCTATTAAAAATAACTATAAATAAAATCAATTTTACATCCTGAATATGTTGGGTGACATCATCATCACCTCTACCACCATCGTTGTCACAGCTGTATCAGTAAAAACTGATTTTCTTTTCCAGGACCTTAAGAGCACATCTTCCCCTAGATATCAACTTCAGAGGATGCATGAAGGGCTTCCAGTTCCAAAAGAAAGACTTCAATTTATTAGAACAGACAGAAACCCTGGGAGTTGGCTATGGATGCCCAGAAGACTCTCTTGTAAGTACACAATTGAAAGGTTTTTAATAAATAGACAAAAAACTTACCTCTCTTAAAAGCTGAAAAAATTCTTTTCTCTGTGATCCTATGTATACCGTGGGTTCCTTTCTGCCACCAGCAGAATCATTAAGCTAAAAAGGCTTATGGGAGTCCTCTGGACTTGTCCAGTTGCTGCACCCTTCAATGGCTGGAATGCCAAAGCCTAGTGAGGCTACAGTGAGCATCTTCACTCACTCACAGTAGAGAAAGTAGGCAAGCCGAAACCCCATCTGTTAGCAGGCTAACAGGCCTGAATTCTAGCATAAACTGGAAATTAAAACATAACTATTAATATAGGAGCTAGCAGATAAGGCCTTTGGTATGTAGGAAATGGACATTTTAGGCATTTGATAATTATCACAAACTCTATATTCATACTTTCTTTGGCACACAGATATCTCGCAGAGCATATTTCAATGGACAGAGTTACATTGCTTCAAGTCAGAAAATATCTTTTTTTGATGGCTTTGAAGGAGGTTTTAATTTCCGAACATTACAGCCAAATGGATTACTGTTCTATTATGCATCAGGGGTAAGTATTTGTTTTTTGTGGTGGAAACTTCTTTGTGCTAATTGTTTTGTCTATTAAAAATACTTCTAAGCACATTAAAAGTAATTTTCAATTCAGATTAATTTTGACTCCTGAACACACATGGAATGTCTCTTTTCAAACAGTTTGTAAAATATTATAAATATATCATATGTGAGTTTTTAAACCTGGGCTTCATAAACCTCCCTAAGGAGTTCATGAAGAGAATCCAGTGGGGCCATGAACTAGGTGAGAAAAAAATTAAATCTTTATTTTCTCTAACTAAAATTTAGCATTTTCTTCAATTGTGAATGTCAGCAACAAACCACAGTAATATTAGCAGTACCTATGATTTTGTCTTTAGTAGAATTTAAAGGTATTTTTCCTTTCATGTTATAGTTGTCATATATATCTCAAAATACCACTTCTAAATTAAAGTAGTTATTAGATCTGCTACTAGATTTTATTATTTAGTGCCTTAATGTAGAAGTACATATATATCACATATTTATCATTTTGGTATTTTGAAACTGTATTTCAATATAATTGGTTTCCTTTGTATTCCTACATATTTTGTTGAGTGATTTTAAAATATTTTATGAAGGAGCCCATGTGTGTCACCAAACTACCGAAAGAGTCACAGCACAAAATATGTTAAGAACCTCAGTGTATATATACAGTACTAACATACGTTTGACTCAACTTATGAAATAGTTTTTTAATTTGCTGTAGAACTTTAGCTCCAGTCAATGGGTAGCAGTCCTTGGGGTTGCAAAGAGTTGGACACAACTGAGCAACTGAACTGAACTGAACAAAGATATACTAATACTATGTCAAGAATAGGATAACGTTTATAAAAGTTTGGTGACCTTAAATTATTTATATTGAGAGCTAACTGTAGAGATTGAGGCCCATATCAGGGAAGAAAAGGAAGATTATCATTTTGCCAATATTTTAAAGAATATTGCCAAACAATAAAGAAATTCAGAAAAATAGATGTTAATTTCTGCTATTTTTAAATTTTTCTGCCTCTGTAGATGGAAAGTGAAACATATTTTTTCTTTTTTTTTTTTCCTGTTCATTTTTTTTTAATTGGAGGCTAATTACTTTACAATATTGTGGTGGTTTTTGCCATTCATTCACATGAATCAGCCATGGGTGTACATGTGTTCCTCATCCTGAACCCCCCTCCCACCTCTCTCCCCATCCCATCCCTCAGGGTCATCCCAGTGCACCAGCCCTAAGCACCCTGTCTCATGCATCGAACCTGGACTGGCGATCTATTTCACATATGATAATATACATGTTTCAGTGCTATTCTCTCAAACCATCTCACCCTCACCTTCTCCCACAGAGTCCAAAAGTCTGTTATTTACATCTGTCTCTCTTTTGCTATCTCGCATATAGGGTCATCGTTACCATCTTTCTAACTTCCATATATATGTGTTAATATACTGTATTCATGTTTTTCTTTCTGACTTACTTTGCTCTGTATAATAGGCTCCAGGTTCATCCACCTCATTAGAACTGATTCAAATGCATTCTTTTTAATGGCTGAGTAATACTCCATTGTGTATATGTACCACAGCTGGAAAGTGAAACATTTTTTTTTTCATTCCAGCTTCCTTTGTTGTTGTTGTTGTTTATTTATTTATTTATTTTTAAACTTTATTTTCACTTTATTTTACTTTACAATACTGTATTGGTTTTGCCATACATTGACATGATTTGACCACGGGTGTATACAAGCTCCCAATCCTGAATCCCCCTCCCACCTCCCATCCCATGTCATTTCTCTGGATCATCCCCAAGCACCAGCCCCAAGCATCCTGTATCCTGTATCGAACATAGACTGGCACTTCATTTCTTACATGATAGTATACATGTTTCAATGCCATTCTCCCAAATCATCCCACCCTCTCCCTCTCCCTCAGAGTCCAAAAGTCCATTCTATACATCTGTGTCTCTTTTGCTGTCTCGCATACAGGGTCATCATTACCATCTTTCTAAATTCTGTATATATGTGTCAGTATACTGTATTGGTGTTTTTCTTTCTGGCTTACTTCACTCTGTATAATCGGCTTGAGTTTCATCCATCTTAAAAAGCCACAATAGCAAAATAACTCTTGCCTAGTCGTCTCACTATATCCCCAAAGAAATTAAAATACTGGTTTTTCAAAAGTGAGGCTGATGACAAAAGAGAAATGCTTGAGTAAAGAAAGTAACTGACGCTGGGATAACAGCTACTTAGCATGACAAAATCACCTGAAATTTTCAGTTCAAATATAGGAAATTCCTCTTTCCATTGAAATGTGTCTAATTTTATAAGTAGCATACCAGTCCAGGCAATAAAGTATTTTCTAGTAGCTGTTCATAGAAATTATTTTTCAAGCAAACCTCTCACATATGTGTGTTCCTTTAAGCAGTCCCATAAGTAAATGTTGAAAACATGTCCACCTTTTGGATCCCTGGCTTCCATTGTTAAAGAACCTGTGCTTGCATTTCAGTCAGATATGTTCTCCATCTCATTGAATAATGGCACTGTAATCATGGATGTAAAAGGAATCAAGGTGCAGTCGGCAGATAAGCAGTACAATGATGGGCTGTCCCACTTCATCATTACCTCCGTCTCCCCAGCAAGGTATAGCTCCTCACTTTATATTCTTTGCACCAGGTGGCTTTACCTGTAGGACATGAATTCATCCAATGACCACTACTAATAGTAGACTATCTCTTATTACCTTTTTAGTATTTAAAAAAATGGTAGAAGGAACAACTTACTTTTTTTTTTCATTGCTGTTAATTTTTAAAACATGTCAAATAAGTCACTATTAAATTAATTAACAGGTATATAAAAATTTTCCCAGTGAAACCATAAGCTATAATTTCCCTGAAGGAAGTACCAGTACATACCACTTAAACTAAATGGAGGGCAGTGTTTTGTACATAGAAAAACTTAACAAACAACAGGTTTCATTAGGTTTTAATTAAACAATTGAGAAAGTTACATTTATGGTCACATTTTTAAAAGTCTTTGGAGAAGGAAATGGCAACCCACTCCAGTATTCTTGCCTGGAGAATTCCATGGACAGAGGAGCCTGGTGGCTACAGTCTGTGGGGTCACAAAGAGTCAGACACAACTGAGTGACTAACACTTTAACTTCACTTTAAAAAGTCTTAACTTTATCTTTAAAGTATGTAATACTGTATTTCTCTTTCATAAAAGGAAAATTCTTTCTGTAAAAGCAATATATTTTCTGTTGCAGACTGCTAGTATTCTGTGTCCATTCCTAGGGAGCCCTCCCATTAAAAGGAAATGTTAATAGGCCTTTTCAAGACGCCATTTCCAATCACTCTCGATGTGCTTTAGAATGAAAATAGCTTCCCACAAATGTGATTAAATGATCCCATGATTTATGTTCTGATTTTTCCACACCAAAAAAAAAAAAAAGTTGCTGATGACTAGTCATTTGAACCTGCTTCTATGGGTTTAAATTCCAGTCATGATTTGGAGAGTCTTTTCTGCCTATAGAAATATTCATCCATTTTATTCTGAGCCTCACAAAGAGTCTGGCAACTTGCTATTTTATCATTAACCAAATGTTCCATTTCTCAATTCCATGAGAAAACATACAGCCTAGAATGGAACTCAAGTAATACGTTAACTGTGTAGTGCTTAAAAAAGCTTTTTCCCTTACAGGTATGAATTGATAGTAGATAAAAGCAGACTTGGGAGTAAGAACCCTACCAAAGGGAAAGTGGAGCAGACCCAAGCAGGTGAAAAAAAGTTCTACTTCGGCGGCTCACCCATCACTCCCCAGTATGCTAATTTCACCGGATGTATAAGTAATGCCTACTTTACCAGGTACAGTATTTTTAGTATTCATAAATCTGCATGATCAGTAAAGACGTTCAAGTTGAAAATTAAAATATTTACCTTATTAAAACTAAGAACTATGAAATATTGGGGGCATAAGAGGGTAGTAATTAAATGCTTGCATGTGCTTGAAAAACTGACACACTTGGGTTTGTAAGTTTTTTGCTTTTTAATTTTTGTATGGCATCAGCTAAGTAAGCCTTTGTTTCTTCAGCTGCAAAATGCAAATAATAATAGGGCTTGCTTGGTAAACTTGTTATGAGGATTAATTGAGATAATGTGCATAAAGCACATGGCATACAGCAAACTGTGAATGTTAAATGTGGTTATTTCTGTACTTACTATCAGTGGTACAATACAGAGCAACATACCCAAATCATCCTCAGAGGTTTAAGAAAGTCTTTTTTGTATTGATTTAATGCATGACTATTTTTTCATTAATTTTCTCTTGTTGAAATTTGGTTGATGTACAATATTATGTTAGTTTCAGGTATACTACATAGTGATTTGACATCTGATTGTTGTTCAGTCTCTAAGTCAGATCTGACTGTTTTCAACCCCATGGACTGCAACACACCAGGCTCCTCTATCCTCTGTTATCTCCTTGAGTTTGCTCGTACTCATGTCCTTTGAGTTGGTGTTGCTATCTAACCATCTCATCCTCTGCCACCCTCTTCTCCTTTTGCCTTCAATCTTTCCCAGTATCAGGTTCTTTTCTAATGAGTCGGCTCTTCACATCAGGTGGCCAAAGTATTGAAGCTTCAGCTGCAGCATCAGTCCTTCCAATGAATATTCAAGATTGATTTCCTTTAGGATTGACTGGTTTGATCTCCTTGCAATCAAAGGGACTCTCAAGAGTCTTCTCCAGCTCCACAATTCCAAAGCGTCAATTCTTCAGTGCTCAGCCTTCTTTTTGTGTTCAACTGTCACATTCATACGTCACTACTGGGAAAACCATAGCTTTGACTACAGACCTTTGTCAGCAAAATGATGTCTCTGCTTTTTAATATGTTGTCTAGGTTTGTCATAGCCTTTCTTCCAAGGAGCAAGTGTCTTTTAATTTCATGGCTGCCATCACCGTCCACAGTGATTTTGGAGCCCAAGAAAATAAAATCTGTCACTGCTTCCACTTTTTCCCCATCTATTTGCTATAAAGTGATGGGACTGGATACCATGATCTTAGTTTTTTGACTGTTAAGTTTTAAGCCAGCTTTTTCACTCTTCTCTTTTGCCCTCATCAAGAAGTTCGCTAATTACTCTTTACTTTCTGCCATTAGAGTGGTATCATCTGCATATCTGAGGTTGTTTCTGTTTCTCCCAGCAATCCTGATTCCAGTTTGTGATTCATCTAGCCTGGCATTTCTTATGATATACTCTGCATATAAGTTAAATAAGCAGGGTGACATTATACAGCCTTGACATACTCCTTCCCCAATTTGAAACCAATCCATTGTTCCATATCCAGTTATAACTGTTGCTTCTTGACTCGCATACAGTTTTCTCAGGAGACATTTGCGTATATGAAGTACTCACCGAGATAAGTCTACTAACCATCTTTCTCCATACTGTTATTATAATGTTATCAACTATATTCCTTATGTTATTTATTAGATGCCCATGGCTTATTTATAAGTGTAGGTTTGTACCTCTTAATCCTTTTCACCGATTTTGGACTCATACCTCCCCTTCTGCATCCACCCATTTGCTCTCTGTATCTGTGACCCTGTTTTGTTGTTTGTTTTGTTTTTTTGATTCCACTTTTAAGTGAAATCATATAGTATTGTCCTTCTCCATCTGACTTATTTCATTTAACATAACACCCTCTGGATGCGTCCACGTCACAAATGGCAAGATTTCATGTCTCGTGGCTAAATAATGTTTCGTATACATATACATACCCCATCTTTATCCATTCATCTATCAGTCAGCGCTTAAGCTGCTTCCATATTGTGGCTGGTGGAAATAATGCTGCAGCGAAACTAGGGGTGCGTGTATCTTTTCAAATCAGCCTTTTTGTTTTCTTCTGGTAAATACCCAGCAATGGAATTGCTGGGTCATACGGTAGCTCTATTTTTAATGTTTTGAGAAGCCTATTTTCCGTAGTGGCTGCACTAAGTTACATTCCTACCAGCAAAACGTGAGGGTTCCCTTTTCTCTGCATCCTCACTAACACTTATTGTGTCTTGTCTTTTTTATGATAGGCATCATAACAGGTGAGTGGTATCTCTTTGTGGTTTTGCTTTGCATTTCCCTGATGATTAGTGGTGTTAAGCATCTTTTCATGTGTCTAATTTCTGTCTTTATGTCTTCTTTGGAGAAATGTCTATTTAGGTCCTATGCCCCCTTTTTCAATCAAGTTGTTTGGTTTTTATGTTGAATTATATGAGTTCTTTGTGTATTTTTTATATTAACCTCTTATCAGATATATTGTTTGCAAATATCTTCTCCAATTCAGTAGACAACCGTGTTGTTTTATCCTTAACAAAGACAATGAGAACCCCCTGAGTTCAAAAACATGCAAGGAAGGAATTTAATACAGATTAAGTAACGCAGAAGAGGTCCCCATCATCCAGGACATGGTGAGGGAAGACATGTTCCTCTGTCAGAGTATGCTGGTGCCAGGCACAGAGTTATTGGTTAATTGGTTAAATGATCATTTGAAGGGTTCTAATTAAGATAGTGGTTGGTGGATCAAGACCCATCACATACACACACACACACACACACACACACACACATACATTAATTGCTAAAGTTCTTTGACTTCCATAGTTTGATCATGTAATTCTGAACAACATTCTTAAGATTTTTCTTTCCTCCGTTACAAACACAGGTTGGATAGAGATGTAGAGGTCGAAGACTTCCAGCGGTATTCTGAAAAGGTCCACACTTCTCTTTATGAGTGTCCCATTGAGTCTTCACCATTGTTTCTCCTTCACAAAAAAGGAAGAAATTCCTCAAAGCCTAAAACAAATCAGAATAAAAAGGTAAAAGATAATGCTGCACCAACTTCTAGATTGCCCTTGTATTCCACACTTACAATTCTAGTCACTGGTGCTTTATTGAATTTACTCATTTGCAACTGTGTTTGTATGAAAGATATGATTTCTGTAGTATCTGATATTGCAGTTTACCAAATTTGTTGTATCAGTTCTTACTCCCAAAGAAACAGTTCGAGTAAGCTTTTGCTCTTGCTTCCAACTGCTTTTCACTACAGTGGTTAAAATCGCTCTGTATTTTATATAAAAATGTGTACTATTTACTGCGGTCACTCTCTAGTACCATTTGTTGTTGCCTAACAGCCTCTAGTTTCTGTCACAGTCCTAGAAATCATTGGTTTCTGATCTTACCTTGTTTTTCCCTCCTTCCTGATCTTCCTTTTAACCACTCACATCCACAGTTGATCTGTGGCATCAACTAGAGTGACTTTGCATTCAAAATCTTGAGTCTTAAGTTGCGGTCACTGATAACTGTTCTCTCATTCGTTTTACATCTAGCATGTACATTACTTGCCTTCATTACAAACGAAAGTCCAATTCCTTCTCATTCTTTCAGTCTGACCCTCCCTACTCCATCCTGGCCCAATGTAAACAATGCAGTCAAGTGCCAGTGCTGCCATCCTGGTCCAAGCCATTGTCGTCTCTCATCTGAATTACTGTAATAGCCTCCCAACAGAACTCCCTGTTTTACCTTGTTCCCCAATAGTATATTCTCAGCACAACAACCAGATCCTTTTAAACATGCCTTATCATGTTACTTCTATGTTCAAAATGGTCCTCCCACTGCACTCAGATTAAACGCTGAAGTTCCTGCAATGTCGTAAGGGACCCTTGTTCTCACTTGCTCTTCTCCTCCTATTGATCTACCGGCTGTTTCTAGAGTAAGCCAGGTACACTCCTGCCTTAATATCCTCCCTTGAGCTTTTCTCTTACCTAGACCATGCTTCCCCCAGATATCTTCATTGACAACTTCTCAAGGATTGCCCAACTCTCATCTGATCAGTGAGGCCAGCCTTAACCCCTATTTTATTTGTTTTTTTAATTGAAGTATAGTTATATAATGTTACATAAGTTACAAGTATACAATATATAGTGATTCTCAATTTTTAAAGGTTGTACTCCATTCATAGTTAATATAAAATATTGGCCATATTCCCCATGCTGTACAATATATCCTTGTAGCTTATTTTATACCTAATAGTTTGTACCTCTTATTCTCCACCCTTGTATTGCCTCTCCCCTCTGGTGACCACTAGTTTGTTCTCTCTCTGAGTCTGCTTCTTTTTTGTTATATTCACTAGTTTGTTGTCTTTTTTAGATTCCACATATAAAGGATATCCCACAGTATTTGTCTTTCTCTGACTTATTCACTTAACATTATGCTCTGCAAGTCCATCTATGTTGCTGCAAACGGCAAAATTCTGTTCTTTTTATAACTGAGTAGGTCCTTTGTGTGTGTGTGTGTGTATAATGTATGTATCTTCTTATTCATCTTTTGATGCTCTTTTAGGTTGTTTCCGTATCTCGGCAATTGTAAACAAGGCTGCTGTGAACATTGGGTATATGTATCTCTTCAAATTAGAGTTTTTGTGTTATTTTTGGATATATACCCAGGAGTGGAATTGCTGGGTCATATGGGAGTTCTGTTATGTTTTTAGTTTTTTGAGATACCTTCATACTATTTTCCACAGTAGCTGCACCAGTCTGCATTCCCACCAACAGTATAAAAAGATACCTTTTTCTCCACATCCTCGCCAATTTGTGTTCTTTTTGATGATAGCCATTCTGACAAGTGTGAGGTGATAGCATTTCCCTGATTTCTTGGATTTGCCCAGAACACAGACTTTTTTGGAGGTCTTATCTTTTTCCCATATGAGATTAAGAGTTTTGGGCTTCCCTTGTGGTCTAGTGGTTAAGAATCTAGCTGCTAATACAGGGGATGCGAGTTCAGTCCCTGGTCTAGGAAGATTCTACATGCCCTCCACTTGCCACAATTAGAGAAAACCTGTGCACAGCAATGAATACCCAGCACAACCAAAAATAGATATATATTGTCAGTCTGTTCCAGTCTGTATTACAATATTGTTTTATGGAAATTCCACACTGCTTTGTTTGACTAGTAGAAATCCTCCTATACTTCCAGGACTACGGTAGATTTATTTTTATGTGTATAGGTCTTCTGACATTTCGATGGGAATTAGGGAAGGGGAAAACTATGTGCATTCATTCAGCAATCCTAAACCAGAAACTGTCCTCTCCCCTCTGATCCTGTGTCTCAACCTGACTCTTGCTGTGTTCTCCAGCTCTCCCTAGCTCCAAACATTTCCTCTCTCTTCTTACTTTATTGCAAGATTTCTTCCCAAGTGGATCAGATCAGGCCACTCTGCTTTTCAAACCTGTGGTGCTTCTCATCACCTAAAAAACAAAGCCCCATCCTTTACCAAGTCATCTAAGGTTCTTTCTATCCAGCTACAACCTGTCTTCCAATTTGTTGTTTAAAAGCCAAATCAATTTTCAGTCCTTAAAAAACAGGAACCATGTCTCACTCACCTTTCTGTTCCCCACCACACACTGCCCACTGAAGGCATACAGAAACATTGATTTTTTTTTCTTCTTCTTCACTCCTACCTATTAGGTACTCAATAAACATTTGCTTGAATAAATGAGTAAAGGAATGAATGCTCAGATTTACTTGCATTTACTTTTGCTTCATAAGTTGACTAAATAACCATTAAGTATTAGTCTATAGCTTCAGAACTGTAAATTTTAAAATCAACAGTGCAATTTTAAGAGCACAAAATAATTTTTTTAAATCGTTCTATATCCTGTCACATAAGTTTGCTACATATCTTATCACCCAAAACATTCTTAAAAAAATATTTTGAAGATGCTACTAAGTATTTAACTTTTTATGCAGGATATGTAAATAATAATATGTGTATTCAAGTGGTATTGTTGCATATGATATGAGGATTTTATTTATCAAGTATCTCAGGAGTCTTTATTGCCAATTTTTTTCATTTTACACCATTGATTAAAATGTGCATTTAGTTTAAATCACAGAGCACTTGTCTCTATAGCTTCACTATACAAATTGTTTTCAGACTGTAAATGGGAATTTTGGGTTTGTTAACATACTCTGTTGTCGTTTGTTGTTACTGATTCAGCTACTGCTGGCATTTGCTTATGGTAGTAGAGGAATGGAGAGGTCTAATATTTTATGAGTGGAATATGTACAAAGAATATACACTTTAATTATTTAATCATCATTGTTAATGATAAAAAATTAAAAGTGAATTTTTGCTACTAGTATGTCAGTTTTATCCCTTAAATGAGTCATTTCCTACTCTTACAGGGAGGGAAAAGTAAAGATGCTCCTTCGTGGGATCCTGTTGGCCTGAAATTCCTAGAGAGGAATATTCCAAGAGACTCGCACTGCCAGCTTTCCAACAGCCCTAGAGCGATAGAGCACGCCTATCAGTACGGAGGGACAGCCAACAGTCGTCAAGAGTTTGAACACCTAAAAGGAGATTTTGGTGAAAAGTAAAGTAACACACTATCCGTTCAGAAACTTGATGCTATGGCTGGGCTTCATCCTTACTTGCCATATGTTCTTTTTCCTATAATTTTTCTGTGCTGCTTTAATCTTGTTCTTTTTTTCATCAAAACAATTACTAAATAGAACATAATTCAAACTGTCCAATAAATAACATTCTCTGTGACTTTCTTCCCAAAAGTAAGGTGCATATAACAGCATTGTCCTAGGAGTTTGCTGTACTTAATGAAAAAGAAATACAATCAAAGAAAGGAAGATGGGGGAAATTTTAAATGACTCATCATGTAACCTTACTGTCACCTTCCCTTTCTGACACAAACTGCTTTCAGACTGTAAGTGGGAATGCATCCGAACTGCTGGAAGGTTAATAAGGAAAGGCACTAAAAATACAAATGCACTGTGTCTCTGTTGACCCTCAAGCTGTCTCTAAAGTTCATCACCTCTTCCTGGTGTTTCACAACTCTCCAAGTTATTTAGGATTATTTAAGATTTCTTTTACAGTATTAGCACCCAGATACTCTTATATAGCTCTTTCAAACATTCATACCGTCAGTGGATTCAATAAAAAACTCCTAATTTCCTATTTTCCTAATAGGCAGAATCAGTATTTTGTATTCTTCAGGAAAAATACAGAGTTAATCAAACTGAAAATTAGCTTAATAAATGTATCTTATCTGTGGCGTAAAGCTGAATTTCTAGAAATTTTATTTGACTTCTACACATTTTGGTAGCTGTTTTTAGCATATGATATCCATTGATTAATTTTTATGGGGAGAAAACAATCTGTATTTTAGATAGTACATAAATCATATTGTTTCTATGCAAATTTGTATATGCATATTAATTGCTCTCTAGTATTTTGTCTACATGAAGCTTCCTTAGCATAAAGATTTTTACTAAATTAAGTGCAATCAGTTTTTCAAAGCAAGACATTTTTTTTTTATTTTAATTGGAGGATAATTGCTTTACAATGTTGTGTCGGTTTCTGCCATACAACAATGTGAATCAGCCATAATTATACATATGTCCTCTCTTTCTTGAACCTCCCTCCCACTCGCCCCAACATCGCAACCCTCTAGGCATCTCTGGTTTGAGCTCCCTGTGTTATATGGCAGCTTCCCACTAGCTATCTGTTTTACATATGGTAATGTATACGTTTCCATGGTACTCTCTCAGTTGGTCCCGCCCTCTCCTTCCCTCACTGTGTCCACAAGTCTGTTCTCTGTGTCTGCGTCTCTATTCCTGTCCTGCAAATAGGTTCATCAATACCATTTTTCTAGATTCTATAAGTATGTGTTATTTTATGAAACTTGTTTTTCTCTGATTTACTTCATTCTGTAGTAACAGGCTCTAGGTTCATCCACCTCACTAGAGGTGATTCAAACTCTTTTCTTTTTATGACTGAGGAATACTTCATTGTACATATGTCCACAACTTCTTTATTCATCTGTCATTGGACATCTAGGTTGCTTCCATGTCCTGGCTATTGTAAATAATGCTGCGATAAACATTGGGGTACTGGTGTCTTTTTCAGTTGTGATTTTCTCAGGGCATATGCCCAGCAGTGAAATTGCTGGGTCTTATGGTAGTTTTATGCTTCTGAGGTGGTGCTAGTGATAAAGAACCCACCTGCCAGTTCAGGAGACGTAAGAGATGTGGGTTTGATCCCTGGGTCAGGAAAATCCCCTGGAGGAGGGCATGGCAATGCACTCCAGTAATCTTGCCTGGAGAATCCCATGGACAGAGGAGCCTCATGGGGTATAGTCCATAGGGTCGCAAAGAGTCGGACGCGACTGACGCGACTTAGCATGCATGCATATGGTAGTTTTATTCCTAGTTTTTTAAGAAGTCGCCACACTGTTCTCCATAGTGGCTGTATCGATTTACACTCCCACCAGCAGTCCAGAGGGTTCCCTTTTCTCCACATTTTCTCCAGCATTTATTGAAACAACACTTTCTTAAATGTGGGATTTATCCCTGTTGTATGAGGAAATGGAGAAGGATTTACATTTTTGAATTAGCAGTGCTTACCCGATATTCACAATGATAATAAGATATAATTGGAAGTAATGTTGCTTGGGATTAGATCAGATGGCTTTATTCTTCCTTACGCTGTATTGTCTTGGGAAGTTAGAGATCACAGTCTTCTTTGACAAGTGGTAAGCTTTTCCTTCTCATTTACCAGATCCCAGTTTTCCATTCGTCTGAAAACACGTTCCTCCCACGGGATGATTTTCTATGTCTCAGATCAAGAAGAGAATAACTTCATGACTCTGTTCTTAGCCCATGGCCGCTTGGTTTTCATGTTTAATGTTGGCCACAAGAAACTGAAGATTAGAAGCCAGGAGAAATACAATGATGGACTGTGGCATGATGTAAGTTGAAGGCAGAGAATATTATTATCAGCAAACGTCCACCATTCTAATACCCCACTAGTGGTTTCTCTAGAAACATCCATTTACAAATTTTGTTGCTATATGTTCAGAGTTCAGTTTCAGAAACTTTCGTTAATTTATTACAAAAATCTTGAAGCTTATTATTTTAAAAGAAATATAATCTGAGTATAATTTTTTGACATATCAGCTAATTTTAGTGCAGTTATTTTAAACAAAAGATCAGTGGTCAGTGTAAGCTGAAGTTTGGTTTCTAAGGATTTTTCACTTGACTAGGTTTTTTTCCACTGCCTATAATATTCTAAATTTTCTATGATTGCTGAGTGTCTTATAGACTAAGCTATGGAAGGTACAAAATAGAGTAAATCTGTTAGGAAGAAAGGATACAACAGGTAGAATAACCTAAATATCAAAACAATTCAGTGTGTGTATTGTGGGAAAAATAAGCAATGTCACCTGTATTACTAGGAAGAAAGGATACAACAGGTAGAATAACCTAAATATCAAAGCAATTCTGTGTGTGTATAGTGGGAAAGTAAGCAATGTCAGCTGCATTACAATTAATTATAATCAAATTTAGAAGCAAGAGCATGTCGGCTGCCAGCTGGGACAGAGAATTCTGCTAAACATAAGCTGTATTCAGAGATTAAGCCTGTAACTTTAAATCAGGCTTCAAAAGAAGAGACAAAACTCCTGACCTTTGGTGAAACGACCACTCTTTAAAGAACTTCTGCAGCACTGCAAATGATAGCACAGTTGAGAGAAGCAACACAGCCTTTCCACTAATCTTTGGATGTACTAAAGATACGCGGTTGTCCTTCTCTCCATCAAGGTGATATTTATTCGGGAAAAGAGCAGCGGCCGAATGATAATTGATGGACTTCGAGTCTTAGAAGAAAGTCTTCCCCCTGCAGGAGCTGACTGGAAGATCAGGGGTCCTATTTATCTGGGAGGTGTGGCCCCTGGAAGGGCTGTGAAAAATGTCCAGGTAATCCAGGTGTGATCAAGTAGAGCCATCAACCTTTAGAATTGAAAGATTGTTTAATCTAGCCCTCACTTTATGATTAGAAAACTGGCAAAAGTAAAATTGTACTTTGGCTGGAGATGGGATACATAAGTGGGTATTGTTTTATGGTTGTCTGTCCACCCTGTGACATCACAAAGCCCGGAGTAATCTTTTGATTCTAAGGTAGAGGTGAGATGAAAAATGTTTCAGAGGTATAAACTGTCATGAAAAGTTATGTCTCAAGGGATGCTTATTTGTTCAGCAAGTACCCAAGCTTTTAGTCTTAAAGAACACCCAAAAGAGAATTCCCTGATGCTCCAATGGTTAGGACTCAGTGCTTTCACCACCCAGGCCTGGGCTCAATCCCTGGTCAGGGAACTAAGATCCTGCAGGCTGCATGGCACAGCCCCCCAAAAAAAATTAGCCAAAAAAGAAAGCAAGTCATGATATTATATATTATTGGGTAAAAAAAAAAAAACTTTCAGGCCATTATGTAAACTATGATCTCATTTTCATTTCTTACACACACACACACACACATACACACAATTTGTAATTGTACAAGGAAATATGGTTACCCCTTGGGGGACATGAGGATATGGTAGAAGAAAACATTATTTTTGTAATTTAAAAGTTTAAAATATTGGACCTTCAAAAATATTTAGCAAAAAAGGAAAGCATCAAAGGACTAAGTTTATTTTTAATATAAATACAGGTTTGACTTTAACACAAAGAATATACTTCTAAGATCCATTAAATGGCTTCCCTGGTGGCTCAGTGGTAAAGAATCTGCCTGCCAATGCAGGAGATTCAGGTTTGATCCCTGGGTCAGAAAGATCCCCTGGAGAAGGAAATAGCAACTCACTCCAGTCTTCTTGCCTGGAAAATCCCATGGATAGAGGAGTCTAGCAGGCTACAGATCACAGGGTCACAAAAAAGTCAGACACAATTTAGTGACTAAACAACAACAACAAAGATCCATTAATATGTGTGTGTAAAGCAAAAATGGGGGGAAATGTTCATATTTAATTTGATTTTAGATGAGTAGCCCCAATTCCATGACAGCTTCTTTAAAAGAAAGATTTCTAAAACTGTGAAATCGGTTATCTGAAGTGGCCCGTGTTTCATGTCCTGTGGTATGATAAATGCTCAAACACAAGCCAATAAAGCAAATTCTCTGCTGTTTATTTAACCATGGTAGATTTAACAGTTTAGTTCTTTGCTAGCCCTCATCAGCATTAGGTGATCTAGGGCACAGCTGTCTTTCTTGAAGAAAACAAATGAGAATATTTCTAATTCAATTTGAAAACCACAGCTGCAATTTACCTTGTGAAAAAATGTTGAAATTTTTGTACCTTAATTAGGTAGGCTGTTATTATCTAATACAAAATTCTAGCTTCAAAGATCTAGTTAAAAAGCAACAATCTGGAAAATGATTGACTATTCAGATAGCTAAAACAAATAGGGCAAGAAATTAGTAGGTTCCTCTCAGGACACAAATCCCTTCATTGGTGCGTCTGTGAGTGGTGAGAAAATGGATTTTAAGAAATGCCTTCTCCTCTCAGATAAACTCGGTCTACAGCTTCAGTGGCTGCCTCAGCAATCTTCAGCTCAATGGGGCCTCCATCACCTCTGCTTCTCAGACGTTTAGTGTGACTCCTTGTTTCGAAGGTCCAATGGAAACAGGAACATACTTCTCAACAGAAGGCGGTTACGTGGTCCTAGGTAACGATGACTTATGTTAAAACATGAATCATGAAATACTTCTTTCCTGGAGATGGCTAACAGGGATATTGGGCCCAAAGTTAAAAGCCGCAATAGCAAACTCAGCCCTTGAAGATGGTCACTTTCATAAGGACCACCTTTCTCCTCTGCTGCCGTCCAAATAGACACATGGACCATGCCAGTCCCTGTTTGCTTTCCCCAGCCAGTGCTCCCCTGCAGCTGGCAAGCCTTTCAGGATAGGCCGTCTTGGCTCCTTTAGACTTTCTGTGCTGCACCGTGGTCTAACCGGTGTGGGCTTTTGGCTGCCTCACACAGTGGGGTTTTCTCTGCTCCTTCTAAGCAGCACCCATTGTTTCTGCTAAGGAAAGTTCCACTTCTTCCCCTCTCCAGCAACTCCAGCAGACAAAGCTATCCTTAAAAAATTTTCTTTCTGGATTTTTACTCTCAACTCTTACTCTCACTCAACAAAGTTTTCATTGTGTGCCTCTGATATGACAGTCCCTGTGCCAAGTGATGGAACATAATGGTTCTAAAAATAAGGAAATAAAATCCTAAACAGACTATACACAGTCACCATCTAGTCCATTCCAACAGCATTCTGTAGAGCAACCATTAGGTGTGAGGAGGGCACCAGAACAGGTGCTGAGAAAGAAAACAGGAGAATGTCCCTGCCTTCAATATGCCCTGAATAAAGACCTACAGTGCAGCCACTTATCCCTTCTTAAACCATCCCCATGTCCGGCAGAATAACCGGAGGCAATGTTTCCTCTCTTTAGTTCACGATTTTACTTTCCTTTCTCCTTAACCCACTCCAGTACTCTTGCCTGGAAAATCCCATGGACGGAGGAGCCTGGTGGGCTGCAGTCCATGGGGTCGCTAAAAGTCAGACACAACTGAGCGACTTCACTTTCACTTTTCACTTTCATGCATTGGAGAAGGAAATGGCAACCCACTCCAGTGTTCTTGCCTGGAGAATCTCAGGGACGGGGGAGCCTGGTGGGCTGCCATCTATGGGGTCGCACAGGGTCGGACACGACTGAAGCAACTTAGCAGCAGCAGCAGCAGCTCCTTCTTTATCCCTACTAAAACACCAACAGGCACATTCCTCTGCCTTTCATTGAATTTCAGTGAAAAGAACTCAAAGGTTTAGACAGCCTGAAAAGCATAGCAACCTGCACAATTTATGTTCTCAATAAACATTAATAGCAGGAAAACTTTAAAAAGTGATCTATAAGAAGCCATGTGAAGTGAACACTATTAAGATGCCCACCTTTGCAGTGAGTCTCTTGGAGTGAACACAGCTATTCTTAAGAAGAATTCATTTTCTTGAATCACTGCGAAAACAGCTCCTAACCGCTTTTGCTGTTCTTACTTTCTCTTTCCTCCCAAACGCTCTGCAGCACTGGCTCCAGTGATCTCTTTTAAGAATTATTTTAAATACAGATCTGATCAAGTCGCCTCCTACGCTCACTGTCTGCAATATAAAGTCTATCTTCCCTTCTGGAGCCCTGGAGCCCTTCCCCGTGTGGCTCCTGCTGGCCTCTACTCACCCTCCCTCCACCCTCGCTCGCAGGCCTCTGCAGTGCTCTCCAGACATCCCAGACTCTTGCACTTGTGTTCAGACCAGTTCTTCCTAGTTAGCTCTTTCCTGCTTCTCACTTTTGAAATAATAAATCGTCCTGCTAGTTGGAATCAATTTTTCCTCACCTGAGCTCCCATAGCCATGACGAATTTTCAGCATGTGTTTCCACCCCGCACTCCAGACCCGCTCAGAGCTTTCCAGTGTGTTTGACATGGAAAATGACACTTTCCACCTATCTACTGAAAAATGCGTCAAACTTTCCAAAAGAGATACAAAAAATACGCGATTATGAAATCATGCCATGGTTACAAACTTTAGGTTGCTGTTCTTGAGAACTAATAGTATTTCTCTCCACAGATGAGTCTTTCAATATTGGATTGAAGTTTGAGATTGCATTTGAAGTCCGTCCCAGAAGCAGTTCCGGAACCCTTGTTCACGGCCACAGTGTCAATGGGGAATACCTAAATGTTCACATGAAAAATGGGCAGGTAGTGTGTTACAAATTGTTTTAACAAGTCTGTCTTCTCTGACCTTGGATTCTAGATCTGAAGCAGTATTTTATTTCACAGAATTATTTCGTCGATCTTTCCTAACTGAGGGGAAAAACAAACAACAGGGAAGCTAAAACATAAAATTTAAATGCAGGCAATTTTTGGATTCAGATTCATATGTTGGGAATTGACTTGATTAGAGCAAAGAGCCATGAAATTGTGGCAAAGCCCAAAAAATCAATAATTAAAAATTTTTAATAAAAGAGTCAGAAGAGGAATTTTTTACAACAAATGGAAGCAGCAAACGTTCATCTGTCTATAATATGTATGCATATCACACATACATTCTTTGCAGCTGCTAAAAATAACAATTGTTATAATTAAACACCACTTTCATCCTTAAATAACATTACTAAAGAACATTCATGAGAGTATTCAAATAAATATGAAGCATATTTTCATCAATGTCCCTAACTTAATATAATTTTCATTTGAGTTCCAGTATATTCTATAAAACCATATAACAATGAAAACAAATCCTTGTATGGTGCTTACTGTATGTCAAATACGATTCTAAATGCTTTATATGGATTAACTCATTTAATCCCAATAACTCTGTGAAGTAAGTATTACAGTTATCACCCTTATTTTGCAAATGAGAAAACATGGCCCAGAGCGAGGGACATAGGAGCGCTTGAGTATGAGTCCAGGCAGTCTGGCTCTCGAGTCCAGCTCTTCCTCAGTACCTTTACCTGCCTTGTACAGCACATTCCATCTTTAAAGGAATTCACTGTGCTATCTTACTGTTCCTCTGCCCCCTCTTCTCTCCGGTGTCTTTATTTTCTCTTTCTGAGGAACACATTTTCTCTAGTCTACTGAACAGTGACCCCTTGTGTTCAAATTGCAAAGCTAATGTCTGGATGTTCAAAGTTTTGCTTCCCTGTGGTAAATGTAAGAAATCTCATCTTATCTCAATGAGGAGCAATGAAATGAAATTCCACAATGTGCCCTGTTTTTTGCAGGTCATAGTGAAAGTCAACAATGGCATCAGAGACTTTTCCACCTCAGTGACACCCAAGCAGAGTCTCTGTGATGGCAGATGGCACAGAATTACAGGTGAGGAAAGCGGTGTGTCCTGGGTTTCCCTGATAAAGTGAGCCTGTACACCCACCTTTGACATGATGACTTGAAAGAACTTAGTCTGTATAACATAGGACAGAATAGGTAATAACTGACAGTCTAAAAGTAGTCAAGAAAAGAGAATCAAATGTACTAAAATGTGTATATTGAATCCACATGTGATTTGAAAATATTAATGCTGCCAAAATAGTCTTATGGAGTTGTTTAAATAATGCATTATTTATAAAACAAAGAAAAAGTATCAGAAAGCGTATTCTAAATATTCTCCCTTTCAAAGGAAAATTTTACAGTGATTGGTTAGACACTGATGTTTTCAGTGATTAGAGGGAAGTGTATGGTTTATTCTAGAATAAATAAAAGCTATTGCTGTAATACATTATTCCCTTTCATGTGAAAATTAATCACCTCAATATCACTTATGACCACTCTTTTCCCTGTATTTCAGTTATTAGAGATTCAAATGTGGTTCAGTTGGATGTAGACTCTGAAGTGAACCATGTGGTTGGACCCCTAAATCCAAAACCAGTTGATCACAGGGAGCCTGTGTTTGTTGGAGGTGTTCCAGGTAAGAATTATTTAAAGTGACGAGTTTCCAAATCCAAAAAAACAGCTAAATTCTCATAATTGTTATTATAGTATTAAGAGTTGAGCTATGTATTTTTGTAATTCACCTAGTAACTCCCAAGAATCTTATATACAATATCCTTTCATAGGGGACTTTCCCAGGTGGTGCAGTGGTAAATAACCTGCCTGCCAATGCAGGAGATGCAAGAGATGTGGGTTCAATCCCTAGGTCAGGGAGATCCCTTGGAGGAGGAAATGGCAATCCGTTCCAGTGTTTTTGCCTGGGGAATTGCATGGACAGAGGAGCCTGGAGGATACAGTCCCTGGGGTCACAGAGTCGGACATGACTGAGTGACTGCACACACACACATCCTTTCATAGGAAAATATATACTGACAGGAAGCACGCAGCTCATCCAAGCACCAAAACAAAGTAACAGATGAGAACTACTCGCGGCATTCTAAACGGTAGATACTGCTCTCCCTCTGCTGCATCTGCTGAATGTTTTCTCTTCTCTTTACACACACCTCTCAAATACACACAGTGAAACACACTGTTTTCTCTCTTACATAAAGAAAAATTTGTTATTGCTGCTGTAGAATCTGAGAACCTTAGAAGACTAAAAGTTTGGTGACAATTACTCCTCTTCCACACTGAGAGAATACACAGTTCTTCCCGTCCAGGACTAGTGTGAAACGTGAAAACAGCTGCAGACCATAAGTTCTGTTGTTCCTACGTAGTGACATTCCCTAAGAGAGGTTCCCAGCTGCAGTTCTGTAAACATCATCGTAACATCAATGCTGTCATCTGCCAAGAATGGTGCATAGTCCCGCATGGTGATGGGGCACGTATGGACCCCCCACAGTTACTTTAAGCCTCTAAAGCAGGGACCATGACCTTTTGTTGCAAGTGTTTATTTCACACACTTCATTGACTTGGGAAAACTGAATGATAAAGGTAGCATGAGGGAAAAGTCAAGCTTTTACAACTGGAATTTGGTGAGAATTTAAAGGAAAAACTTAATATAGTTTTTCTTTGCATCCTAACTATACTATTTTAGACTGACCCATGTAAAGGCAAATAATGCTTTAACCAACAGAGTGAGAAAGATTAAACATCCAGTCTTGGGTACTCACAAAATAGTAGCAACTAAGCAGTCCTCTGCTTTGTAATGTGGATTTTTCAAAATGCCAGTATAGACAATAACAACTCACTGATGAAATAGGAGACCCTCAAAAGCAATCTTTCTCCTTTACTTCTATTATCCACTCCTGTCTTCATTCCTTAGTCCTCTCCTCCTGCTCCAGGCTTCAGTTCTGAAATACTGGCAAAGACCACACTGCACTTCATGCAGGTACGGTGAGGAAGATGGGTGCTGTCCGTCCTTCCATTTCTGCACGTTGCTTTCTTCCTGGAGATCACAACATAGTTTAAAATATTGCAGGTTCCCAGAAGCCTACAGGATCAAAGTCAGCCTAGCATGCAAGGTCCTGACTCTCTCTCCCCACTTTGCCCCCTTGCCTCTAGGGCCTCCCCCTACCTCCTGGGGCTTGCAGTTCTCTGAATGTTCAGTAGTGAACTTTGCTCCAGGCCTTCACACAGAGCACAAGGCCTCAATTTCTAGAAAATCTTCCTTCTTGCTTCTCCTACTTCTCCACCAACTTAACTCCTATTGACCTTGAGGATCCAACTCACAAGCTTCTTACACACATGCCCCATCCCGCCTCACCCTGAATATCACTTTTATGGCACTCACTGCAGAATATGATTGAAGCTAAATAGCATACTCTTTGCTTCCAGAGAGCATGACTTCATCACACAACAAACGTGTACATGCTGTCGCTTCAGTCGTGTCCAATTCTTTGCAACCCAATAGACTATAGCCCGCCGGGGTCCTCTGTCCATGGGGATTCTCCAGACAAGAATACTGGAGTGGGTTGCCATTCCCTTCTCCAGATCTTCCTGACCCAGGGATCCAACCCACATCTCTTATGTCTCCTGCATTGGCAGGCAGTTTCTTTACCACTCACACCACCTGGGATACTGTCTATTAAGCACTGTGTTAGGCTCCAGGAGATGGATCAAACAAGCATGGCCCTCCCTCACAGAATTTACAGTATTTGTTCTTTACTTGCACCCGAAGTGCTTACTGCATCATTCAGACACATATTTCTCTGATTTCTGTTTTCTTGAGTCTCATTCCAGCATGACACACTACCATCATCTCTCACTACAAGACCTGCTCCATAGGCTGGCTGGGCAGGATACACCTGAAGCCAAATTCTGCCTACCTGAGACATATCATGAATAGCAAATCTGAGCTAATGAGCCAGCACACAGGAATTAGCAAGGCCAGTGAGGCCTACCCACCAGCCTGCACCACTGCAGCGTTTAATTCCATCTACAGATCATGCAGCAAGTCTAGGACAAAAAAAAGTATAATTTAAGCTGAACATCATTAATTACATTTTTGAGCTGTTCAAGATTAACTCCACTAAAATTATATCAGAAACTGGGGCATGAAAAAGAATAACTAAAGGAAATTAGGCATAAACAAAACCACTGTATGTACTGAAATCTTAGAATCCCAACCAGCGCTCTTACACCAGGCAGAGCTCTGGTAACACACTATTTCTATCAACAGTTAATGCGTTGAAATTCATGAACTTTGTATCAGAAAATTCAACTTTATTGTATGATCATTTAAAAATCAAAATTAGAAGTTAAGTTTTTGAATTAGCAACTATTCATTCCTCTGCTAAAAATCTTGCATTATTCTGTATATAGTCAAGCTTTCAACCTGAGGAATGTTTGCTCTTAAAATCATGTGTTGATTTCATTAATCAATTACTTAGGGTTCTGGGGCACTTTGCCACCACTGTAATAAGTTGTATAGTGAATTATGCAACCCATAATTTCTATATGAACTGTTTCCTCTAGAATTTGTCCCCAATGAACCAAACAGTGGTAAGCCTGGGCAGATTCAAAATCCATGTTCTAAAACTAGTATTTAAAATGAACAGAAGAAAGAGATGTTTTACCCCTTATATTCTTTCCTGTTCACTCTTTATTCTGATGATGTACATATACTGTACAGTCTTGAAGAATGACAAAAGTATGACAAAAAGTCATACTAATCTAGAGACAAGGGGAATTGATCTCTTAGGCCCCTTCCAAATCTAAAACTTGATGCTTATCATTCTAAATACGAAATACTATTTCCATGATTTTCAATAAACAAGCTTCTGCATATTCTTAATCTACATTGCTTAGAAAACTTATTACAGCCCCCCCTTGATGGTATTTAACTTGCTGTCCTTTTTTATGTTCTTTCCCAAGTTACTGATTTCTGAGTGTTTTCCATCTTTTTATCTGCCACTGTTCACATAGATGTTTTGTACATAATAATAAACTTTGACTAAATGGATTTTAATTTCATGATATTCCTAAGCTCCCTAAATTGCTTTAAATTATATTGCTTCTATCATTTCAACACATTTAATTGTGTCTGTACAATTAATAAGCACAAGGCTTCTTCCAGATCGCTAATTAAGGGGAGAAAGTTCCTCTGGCATACCCCAGGGCACCTGTACCCACACAAAGACTAGGCTAGTTATCTTTATCCTATTTATAGTTCTTAAACCCTGAGAGCTCAGGAAAATTAAAATTTAGTTTATTTGAATTCATTATTTTCTCATTATATTTTATGAGCTTGGCAAAAATGTGGAGGATTAAGGATGAAGGGTAATGATATGAATTAAACAGAAACATTAACCAATTCCAAGAAGAGTCTGGAAGCTGAATTTTCTTTCCTGTCTCAGTAAATCGTACAAAATAAGTGAGGCCCAGGTGAAATTAACTCTAAAAAGCCTAAGCAATTCCTGAAGACTCACTGCTGAGATTTTACTTGTAAGTGGTAAATTTCAGTGGTTAATACACAGCTGAATTATACTCAAAACTCTAAAATTACTACATGTTCATATTACTTCAAAAGCAGATAATATTCCTTAAAAAATAAGTAAATTACTGTATTCCATCTTATACATGTAGATCATCATGATAATCTAAGTGGTTATGACGTGTATTTTTGCCACAAAGTAGTATTTGGGCTTGGGATGCCTCGACTGCAAACTTGGTGTTCATTTCTTTTCGCAGAGTCTCTACTGACACCACGCTTGGCCCCCGGCAGACCCTTCACAGGCTGCATCCGTCACTTTGTGATTGACGGGCGCCCGGTGAGCTTCAGTAAAGCAGCCCTGGTCAGTGGTGCCGTGAGCGTCACCTCCTGTCCGGCAGCCTGACACAGCAGAGCCATCCAAGCACAAAGTTCTTCAGAGCACTGAAAGAAACACAAGGCCAGCCAGGAGGAGTGGCCGTGCTTCCTCTCGGGAGAAGCTTTCATCTAGTTGAGCAGGACTTAAATGAGTCATCAGGGACTGGATGTTTATTATTTCTTACTTGGATTCTTACCTTGGATCCAAAATGTCTGCCATGGATAACAATCAAAGGAGCGTTAAACTTACCTGTATTTTATAACTTCCTGCTGGTGAAATTCCTGTTCCTGTTTCTAATAAAATAGAAGGGATTCTAAATAAACACTGGCACATATTTTTAAAGTGTGGCTAGATCCTCAGATTCCTCTTTCATTTAGGGATGATAACATTCAACTTAAACCAAACTGTCTTTAGTATACTTCCTCTATCCTGAAAAGATTTACTGATTTACATAAAACCTAAAATTAGATATCAGATGTGCTTTTACCACTTCGGTCTATCAGGATAGCAAGAATATTTTAGGCTTATCAAGGTTTAATAAATTTCTAACAAATTATCAGAATGGTAATTTGTTTCCAGATAAGAAAAAAAAAAAAAAAGAATGCCTCAATTGAATAAATGCTTACTTTTTTCCCCCTTACTTCCTTAAAAGAAAAATAAATTGTGTGAGGAGAGGTTCTTGTAGGATATTATTACAGTGCATTTTGTAGGAATCATGAATGACATTATATAGCAAAGAGTAACACAAAATCATGCATCCACTTAAAAGTATAAAAGTCCTTTTATTAAAAGTTTCTTCCCCACATACCTGCAACACAAATAGTCTTATTTATAAAATGTTATAATCATATTAAAGTATATATAGTAATAAAATATAGAAAAGGAAAAATTGGCTTTATTAGCTGATAGGATATTAAAATATAGAAACTGAAATAAAAGAATTATACATGAAAAGAAAATCAGCATTGAAGACAAAATGAGAAAATACGCCATCATATCAACAGGACTGAAGGTATCTAAGAGGAGTAACGGGGTATGGGGAGGAAGTATAAAATGTTTTGAGGAATTACTAAGGGAATAAAATAATCTCTTACATATACATATGTAATTATTTACATTCTCCTACTATGCTCATGTCTCTGATACATTAATAATAATGATGATGATCAGTGAAAATAGCTAATATCTACTCACGGAGGACTTACTAAGTGCCAGCCTCACAATAAGGTAAACTGAAGTAGGTTTCACTTGATCATCACACATCCTACGAGGCAGCATTTGCAGATGAGAACCTGAGGTTCAGAACTGTTAAATAACGTGCCAGCTGTCATCCAGCTAGACTGAGGAGCCAGATTGGTAACAGGACCGCTGCCTACCTCCAGAGCCAGCATGAGTGTCCCCTTCCTTCTTGCCTCCAGGGGACTGTCTGCCATCGGGCCAGCCCTCAGCTGGTCTCCAAAGCTGGAGTCACAAACTCAACCACCTACCAAGCCAGAAAGATACAAGAGTGAAGCTGGTTGGGTCTGACAGAAAATCAAAAGGGCACTTGCCATGGCTCATCTAGAAGGGCAGCAGGTACTCAGCCAATTATTACCATAAAAGGACACAAGTCTTAAAGGGCCAGAGTTTCCGAAAGAAGATGGAAATGTGAAATTTGAGGGGCTTGAAATGGCCTGATTTTTCAGTTAGTAACTAATAAAAACAACAGCAATTAAAATGACAAAACCACTGGGCAGACCAAATAAAACCTTCTGAGAGCTAAGGGGCTCTGGGCTAATGTGGTTTCTGGGCTAAAGACTCTGAATCCAGTCAGGCCTTAACTAGTATAGGTTGAACCAATGCTTCAAACACACTAAGCCCTCATAGTATTTCCTACACTGGATCCAAGCAGGAGGCAGTAGCCCTGAAACACCCTGCCATTTTCCCAAAATTTTCCTGAGACATCCTAGAGGGCCCTTCTGTCCCTTCATTCTCAGCAGTGGCCCAAAGTCAGCTCCACCAGCCAAGCTGCAGACTGGCTGGACCTCCAGTAGCTCCAGCTGGTGTGTACACAGACTCACATGTATGCAGACTAAATCACAAAAATCATTCTATTTAATATCTTCTCTACAATTAAAAGGCCACTTCTTTGCAGTTGGTATTTCACACCTATGCTCAGCAAAGAAGAGCCTACTGGCCCCTATCTGCTGACCCAGTTAACAACTACATGATGACATTCAGAAACTTTTGAGTTTACCATTTATAAAAGCTTGACTCAGTTCTTAGATGGGACCTCATCTCTCAACTTCCGTCTAGGGAGAAGTTGTCCTTTCTTTTAATCATAGTATATTGAAACTTCATATAGAGAAACGTGGATGGATGTTCAGAGTAATTTTGACTGGTTGTCATTCATGACCCCTGCCTGTTCAAAGCACCTTCAAAATGAGGCCTCTCATAGCCCCGGTTTGAAGGAGCAGCCCTATTCGGGCCTATACCCTACCGTCCTTATCTCATGGCCACAGCTGATTGGCAGAGGGCACCCTCCAAGAGCTTTACATGAAGCAACATCCCATTATCCAGTGGTGTGAAAAGATGAGTTCCAACAACTGAACATTTTCTCATGAAACTGTGACTTGCGAAACACAAAGTATCAAGCGCATAGCAATAAAAGCTGAAGCACAAATGATCTCATCTAGAAGTATGGTTTTAAGTGTTTACCATACACATTTAAAGACACACACTTCTCATTCTATAAACATACAACAATATATATCCACCTACAGTCCACAGGGTCACAAAGAGCCAGACATGACTGAAGCAACTTAGCCCACACACACACTTTTGTCCATTAAGAACCACCTCAGTTCTGGGCTCAGTTTGTAAGGGGACATCTCAGAAGACACTGGGCTATTTCTGTTCCCTGGGCCCTATTTCCTTGTATGTAACATGGCAGTATAGGGTGTTAAGTAGGGTCTTTGCTTACCTTAATTGGTGAATACAGACTTCAGCTAAGACCATAAAACAGTAAATGCATAGTTCAGGTTTACCACACTGAGGCATGAAGCCAATCCCTTCTCTTTAGGACTGGCTCAGAGAGGTCATTTCAGTATAAGCAGTAAAACCACAATGCCCCCAACATACTACATACACACACACACACACACACACACACAGTCTGTGTAAAAGGCACACGCACACACACACACACACACACACACAGTAAAACCACAATGTCCCCGACACACACACACAGTCTGTGTAAAGAAAGGCAACAGTAGAGGTACTGTCCTGCATGTCAAGTTTCATGAATTTTGTCTATTATCCACTGATGTGTCGTAAAAACCTAGAACAGTACCTGACATATAGGTATGTGCTCAATATATATTCTTTGAATAAATTTCATGAAAGCAAAGTTTCCATAAAAGTTACCCCCTCATCTTGCCTCCCAAGGCAATCACTTATAAAGTACTTGGCAATCTTCAAAAAGGAAAAAGTGATACTGACTCCTTCACTTGGGTTCTCCTGAGCCCTAGGGATCTCTGATTTGCCTGAATTTATGCAGACAATCCCCGGAGGAGGGCATGGCAACCCACTCCGGTATTCCTGACTGGAGAATCCTGTGGACAAAGGAGCCTGACGGGCTACAAAGGGTTGCAAAGAGTCACACATGACTGAAGCAACTTAGTATAGAGAGAGTACCAAGGAAAAAATGGCATATCATATCAGAGAGACAAGCGTTCCCTCAAGTCTTTAGTAACCTTTCAAGTCTTGAAAAGTAGACGAAAATGTTGGCTACCATGGATAAGGTCATTCAATTTATAAACTTCATAGCACCAGAGGACACCATTCCCAGAGGATACTACCGGGGGCAGGATGGTGTGGGTAGAGCTGTAGTTGAGTTTTATAGGTGAAAGCCTGATAATCTGCCAAATCATGGGGTGGGCAGGTTATTTCCCCTCCTTGGATGCAGTTTAGTTACTTGGAATCAGTTTAAGCTTTGTTACGGCAGATTCAGAGCAGCCTTCAGTCCACAGCTATCCTCCACTCCAGACCCACCCCCACTGAGGCAGTATCTAACTGATACATCATTAAATGATCTTTCTACTATGGTTGAACACAAATTACTCCCAGCCTTGTATGAGCTCGGAGGAATTTTTCGTGACTCCTTTCTCCATTCCCATCATGCTTTCCCCAGCCTTAGGCAATTTCCTTTACGGATTTTGTTCTCTTCCTTTAAGGCGTCTTAAATTTTTGTTTGGCAGATAATTAAGTTATACTCATGAATCACCTTGATTCTCTCAAGTCTTATTTTTAAGCTTTGTTAATGTTCACATATATTAGTTTTTAGTCTACTGCTAGTGTAGACCTCCTACTAAGATATATGACCTTTCTGAGGCCTCTATTCACTGCCACACATGTTCACAAAGTCTTTCCAATCTGGCTGGTTGGAATTCAGACACTTCTCACCACTATGTGAGCTCTCAGAATTTCTCCGTTTATAAATCCCTGATGAAAAGTTTTTCTTTTCACCTCATGTAGCACACATGCATCTATGTCCATGTAACTATAGATAATAAACCTTTCATTTAAAAAGGCTTATGTATAAGCCTTATTTTATGTAGGAAGTAGACAAGAAACTGGGGAAACTGTCTGACACTAAAGTCAGTCTTCTGGAGACAAGAAAATTTTATAGAATGAAGGGTGGCAACCATCAAGAGGAAAAGCAAGCAAGCTGAGTTTCTTGACACCATTACAAGAAGAAAAAGAAAACAGAAAAAGCTGGCCTAGACCTCAAAACTGAACCTTAAGTCTAATCAAATAAAAAGATCCATCTGAAGTTTCTCAATACTAACTATAGACAATTTCAAGATGACTGGCTGGGACTTGAGGTAGAGTGTGATGAGGAGACATCATTATTCCTTGGGGTTAGAATCACAGCCTTGACCTCGTTATAATAAGTTAACCGATAACCTGAGCTCCTTTATGATAACAGTGCATGTGCTTTGCAGATTAACCATGGACTAAGAATCTCCTTTGGTCTTGGGTATTATTCCAAAATGCATAACCCACAGGGTTCCATTTCTCATCCACTATAATCATTCCTGGGTAGAACATCATCAAAAGATAGAAACTGGCTTGGGGTATTCAAGTGAAAGGGTTCAGCTAAGTAGCAATTCAAATATAAGCAAAGGAAACCAGCCCAAAACACATTAAGCATTGAGGATGAGTCCTTCCTGTCTGATAATCAAGGTGACTTAAGCTTCACCATGAATTATTGATATTAATGATCCGCTGTGAGCAAGATGATCTCGAAGGTGCTTTCTAACTGTGAAATATTAGTCTGTCTTATCTAACATAACTGATGACTTCTCACTGCACACGTTTTACAGACTACATTTCTGTCTTTCCCAACTAAAAGTAAATATTTCAACTACTGTCGTCATCCAAAGGTGCCACCACTTTTATTTGTTTACCAGATCATGAGATGATACTGGCCCATTACCCTTGACCTAGTCAGACCTCTACAAAAGACTTAATGGTGCTATTTGGGATGCATTTCCTTGCTGCTTTGTGCAGGTGGCTTTCGCATTGTTGCATAGACAGTGATGGGAACATCGGTTATTGTCAGGCAATGACTTCCAGGGCATCTTCGGAGTTGTCTAAATAAAAAAACAAATGACATGTAGTGAGATATAAAAAAGGAAAATTTTTTCAGAGCACCAAAGTTTGAATACATATTCAGCTAAGTCATTTTAAAATCTCTCAATGTCAGAAAATAATTATAACACAGTGGCACTAACGGAGCAGACATTTTAGACTTACATTGCAAAGAAATTGTTGCTACATGGTTAGCAACATACATTTAATCAAAGGAAATTTATAAATATAAAGATAACCTTCCATATGTTCATTCTGAAAGGTATGCAGTGATTACTTAATAGCCAAGAAAAGTAGAAGGGGAAGTGCATAGCTGTAAACGTAAGTGATAATACTATGGCAATTCATATGTATATACATCTTAAAATCACTCCAGTTGAGTGATTTAAAAACCAGACTATTTGTAGAAAAATATAAAACTGAACATATGACTCCACGTACTATTCAAATGTCTATAGGATCCCAAGTTTAAAAGAGCCTTAAATGACATCTAGTCCAAAAATACACCAAGTGCTTGAATTTTCTTTCCAACATCCCCACCAAACAAGAACCCAACCTTAAACATTTCTAAAGACTAGTGATAACTATTTCTGTTTTATACCTGAACTCTGATCTTTAAAGTTACCTCCCTTCTTAAGCTTAAATTCATGTTCTGAAAATCTCCAACCCATGAGAAATCAATGTACTATTTGGTATAGTAAACAGCAGAAAAAATCCTATTATAGTTTCCTTCAATTTTGCAAAAATGATTTTGTTTCATAGAATCTTTACCTCTGTATCACTGACCTTCTGCCAAATGTCAAGTAAAAGCCAAAGTGACACTAAATCTGAGGTCTGAGTTTTTTCACATTTTATAGCCTTAAGCCTAGAACAGTGCCCTGCACATAAAAAACACTGAGGTTTCCTTATTTGATGGGATGTTATATAATCTTGAAACTATAAACAAAAAAATCAAGATAAATATTTACCCCCAAAAATGGTCTACCATTCAGACTTACAGAGGTATAATGCACAGACTCTATGCTAAGAAAACCTAGGCTCTGTTAAGATTAATTTAAGGGGACTTCCCTGGCAGTCCGGTGGTTAACACTTCACCTTCCAAGGCAGGGGGTGTGGGTTCAATCCCTGGTCAGGGACCTAAGATCCCACATGCCCTGCAGTCAAAAATGGAAATACAAAACAGAAGCAATATTGTAACAAATTCAATAAAGGCTTTTTAAAAAATGGTCGACATAAAAAAAAGAAAAAAGCCTATTTATAAAAAAAAAATACCAATTTAATAACAGCAATATTCCAGGGCTTCTTTCTTACTAATTCAATGTTAACTAAAGCTCGTACTGATGATAGCCATATATGTCTCCTCAGTTATTAGAGTAAGAAGACTTTTTACCTGGTTGGTGACATCTCTTTCCCATTACAGGCAGCACTGGAGCTTAGTCCAGGCTCCAGCCCAACTGAAGAATCTCCCCCTTCCACCGGAAACCTCCTTGGCTGAGTCCCAAACCGAAAAGGCATAATTCACTGAAAACCTAGGTTAGAAAGTTAAAATAAGGGAGATGAGAAGTGAGCTATTTTCAAAAAGCTCTTCGGAATTCTTAACATTAATTCTGCTACAGGCACATAGAAACATTCTGAAAAATGACATTTTTAAAGATCTATAAAAGTGCATACACACTCTATTTATACAACTCTCTCTTACATACAATTTTAAGTCTTGAGCAAATATAAAATAGCCACTAGATGATAAAATTAAACTGTGCCCTGTGGTTAACATAACTGAAGTCCATTTCTGTTATATGAAAAATAACTATCTGACTTTGACTGGTTATGGCAACAACAGGCTTGATCTCCCTGCCTATCTAAGTGCTTCTCTTCCTTTGATACACAGCCGTTTCACATCTACATGCTATCTACAGCTATTCCTTCTGTCCCTCGCGACCATTCGCTAACCCCTGCTCCTCCACATTTACAGTGCATTAGTTAAGAAACTGCCATAGGAGACTTGGATTGACCTGGATTCAAATCCTGGTTCTGGCACTTCCCAACTATGTAATCTTAGTAAAGATACTTGACCAAGTATGTTTTCAAAAATAAACTGAGCTTAGTAATGGTATCCAACTCCAGGGTAATAATGAGGATTAAATGAAGTAACACATGTAAAATGCAGTGCCTAAGACATAGTACATGCTCAATAGATGTTAACTGTTATTACTCAGCAGTTGCTGAGCATCATTAAATATATATACATATACAATGCAATGTATATATGATATGTACGATACACACACAGCTACACAAAACAAGCTCCTTACTGCCCACTGTTGCCTCTGCTTGGAATTCTTCCCCACCTCGTTGCTCCCACTCTTTACTTGTTAGGGCCAAATCATTCATTAAGTCTGAATTTAAATTTCACTTTCTCAGAGGTGCCCTTTATAACCCTCCACTATATGTTTTCTTAGCACTCTATTACTACCTTGTAACAGTTATCATCACTCTGATTCAGGATTTCTCGACTGCAACACTACTGACATTTAGGATCATATAATTTTTTGTTGAGGAGGAAGGAGGCTGTCCTGCACCTTGTGGGAAGTTCTGTAGCATAGAAGGCCTCCACTTACTTAACACACCAATAGCACCCTAGCCCCAAAGTTGTGACAGTCAAAAATGTCTTCAGACATTGCCAAATGTCTCTTGGTAGAAAAACGGAGAAATATCTCCCCCTGTTAAGAACCAGCACTCTAAAATTCTGTAAATGTTTTTCCTTAATCCTTGTCCCCCCCGCCCACCCCACTCTCATTCTATGTCTTTGTCACCATGGATTCAACCCTTAATACCTAGAACAGTGCCTGGTTAAGTGAAACTGAAAATGTTAGTAACTCAGTCGTCTCCGACACACTGCGACCCCATGGACTGTAGCCTCCCAGGCTCCCCTGTTCATGGAATTTTCCAGGCAATAGTACTACAGTGGGTTGCTATTCCCTCCTCCAGAGGATCTTCCTAACCGAGGGATCGAATCAGCATCTTCTGTATTACAGGCAGACCCTTTACTGTCTGAGCATAGTAGCTCTATCTTGTATAAATTCACATGTCTTCAGCAAAGGACAGGAAAAGTGAAAAATATCTCATAACTGTTTTTTATGCCTAGTGCAGTATTCTATGCCTAATAAGTATTTATGATGGTAATAATAAAACTAAATTATTAAAAGCTTTGGAATTTGAATATTAGTTTTTATAGACTGTGTATCAATTATTGAGGAAAAAAAATGTCACATTCAATGAAAAGTTAGTAAAACCATAGTAAAAATCTATGGCTTAGTTTAACTAGTTTAACTATTGTATGTAAGTTTTAAGTTTCAGCTAATTTGATACACAGACTTACCAAAATAGGCCCAGTCTGATTCCTGTAGAGGTGAATAAATCAATTGCTTCTACTGACCTTCCAGGGAAGGCTGGAACTGCCAAAGGAATGATGATCAAATGTTCCAGTGACACCCAGAAATTGTGACATCAGAAGATTCTTTCACATAGTTTCCTACCTGCTAACAAATAAAATATCACAATTCACAGCTCCAGCACAAGCTAAAAATTGTCTCTAACGTATATATGAGGGTTTTATTCTTGCTGTCACGGCCTTGTTTTCTAGTAACATTAAATATTTTAATCTATGAATGCTGCATCTCTATTCTAAATAAACCATCTAATCAATCTGTGCAAAATCACATGAGATTCTTCCCACTTCATATGCTATTTTTCTCATTATCTTTGTCTGCCAGGCTTTCCCTTAATTAATAACCCAGATCAATTTAATCTACCTATTCCTCATCCCACTGAAAAGGCCTCAAACTGCACTGTTACAAATTTCTCTCTAGTTCTTCCTGTGCAGGACTTTCTACAACCTCTCTTTAAGGCCTGGACTACCTCTTATTTCTTGTTTCCTCAAAAGAGCCTTGACAGGAATAATGACAATTGAGAAAGGGAGAACACATCTCACAGGATCCCCTCTCTTCTGTTCCCTGAACTCTGAGACTCTCCTCTGTTCATACCATCTTTGCCAAATGAATGATGATCAAAGAGCCCAGTGACACCCAGAAATTATGACATCAGAGATTCTATCATATAGTTTCCTACCTGCTAGAGAATAAAATGTCTCAATCTGTCATTCCAGCAACAAGCTGAAACTTATCTTCTGGACCAACCTCTCTCTCCCAATCTCTGTATCAACAACAGCTTACTGTACTGAGTGTTAATACTTAAGTTTAACGCTTAAGCCAGAAAATTACTTTTCAGCTAATCAATTTTTTTCAGTTTTCTTAGCGATGACTGAACTATTAAATGCTAGTGAGCATTTTTCACATTTAATGAAAGTCTTTTTTACTACCTACATTTTATGCTAAGTTCCCACTATTCTGCTTTCATAAGCTTTATACAGTAGGAAAATAGCATTTTCCATAATTAAGTTGATGTTAGACAAAACCTTAATTCTACCTTCTCTTTCTTACTAGGGTGCTATTTGTGAAGAGTTTATCACAATTTACAGGAGAAGGCAATGGCAACCCACTCCAGTACTCTTGCCTGGAAAATCCCAAGGACGGAGGAGCCTGGTAGGCTGCAGTCCATGGGGTCGCACAGAGTCGGACAGGACTGAAGCGACTTAGCAGTAGCAGCAGCAGTAGCAGTATCACAATTTTAGTCAGAGAAACCATTTAACTGTCATGGTCAGATAAACTGAAATAATTGTTAGCCATTATTAGCTGATATATCGCTGGGACCAAACATTTGGCCCTTAGGATGGCAAAATGTTCTTTAACAGTTTGAATTATTTATGGAGGTGGCAGTGTGGAACTCATGGCTTTTGGCATTAGAATTAGGTTTAAATTTGAACACATGTTAGCTCTGAGACTGAGTAAATCACTAAGCTTGTAAAATGGTACTAATTCCTACATCACGGAGTTGTTTTGAGGAATAAAAAGCTAATGCCTGGGACACAAAAATTCAATCAGCACAAGTTCTCTTATCTTTTTGCATAATTCTTAAAATCAGAGTGCTGAGGCATTGATTTCACTTTTTAATCACTAACATATTGACACTACCTTTAAACTGCAAAATAAAGTATTTGCAAGTGAAATGTTCTTGAAAGTGAAAGTAAAGTCGCTTAGCCGTGTCCAATTCTTTGCAACCCCATGGACTGTAGCCTATCAGGCTCCTCCGTCCATGGAATTTTCCAGGCAAGAGTGCTGGAGTGGATTGCCATTTCCTTCTCCAGGGGATATTCCCAACCCAGGAATCAAACCCGGGTCTCCCACACTGCAGGCAGACGCTTTACGGTCTGAGCCACCAGGGAAGTGGAATGTTCTTAAATTCCCCCAATTTATCATTTTAAATTAGTTTATTTGGCACAAGTTGTGCCAAGTTTCTTCTTTAATATGGACGACACAACAAAACAAACCAAAAAGTAGTCTTAATGATGAAACTATCCAGTATGAGTATATACATCAGAGTATATTCACAGAGAAATGGATGAATAAGCAAATTATCAACAGCGAAACAATGGTGAAACCTCTAAATACTCTCTCTCAATTCTCATAAGCCCAAGAATAAGTGATCTTTCACTCTTCAGGATATTGATTCATGAGATACAGAAAAAGAGTAATGTTTGAACTGGTCACATCCTAAGAAAACAGATCCATTATTAGAATTACCTCATTCATACAAAAAATATGTATTTGCTGATAATTCACCATAAGCCAGGCATGTGTTAAATACTAAAGATAAAATAGTGAGCAAATCAAATACAGTGTCTGTCCTAGTGGAGCTTCCAGGTTAAGGGAGAGCATACTAGACCAGGACAAAATCTAGAGGATGAGCAGGCATTAACTAAGTGGAAATGAATGGGAAGCAAAGACACTGAAACATTTGGGAAGGGGGCTAACAGAGGAAACAGCATGTACAAAGGTCATGTGCCAACAGAAAGGAAAATACAAAATCTAAAAAACAGAAAAAAGAAACCAGGTCAGAAAGAGTAAGTAGTGGTTAAATCAAGCAGGAACATGAACCCAGTTAAAGAGTTTAGATTTTATCTTATGAGCAAGGGAGTCCACAAAAGAATTTTAATCTCCTGGAAAATATATTTAGGTTTCAGTGATTTTTCTCTATTAAATTTTCTGCTATTTATTTGATTTCAAGTCTTTGGCACTTCCGTTTTACTGTTCACTTTGGGTTTGTTTTTGTCTAGTTTCTTAAAATAGAAGCATAGATCATTGATTTGATACCTATTTTATTAACATAAGCATTTAATTCTATAAATCTCAGTCAAAGCACTGCTTTAGCTTCATTACACAAATTTTGAAATTTTGTATGTTCAGTTCCTTCAGTTAAACTTTTTCTTTCTGGTTTCTTCTTTCACCTGCGGGTTATTTGTTAGTGTTAGTCACTTAGTCTTGTCTGACTCCTTGTGACCCCATGAGGCATAGTCCACAGCCTTCTCTGTCTATAGAATTCTCCAGGCAAGAATACTGGAGAGGGCTGCCATTTCCCTCTCCAGGGGAACTTCCCTGAGATCTTCTCAACCCAGGGATCAAACTTGGGTCTCCCACATTGCAGGCAGATTCTTTACCATCTGAAGTACCAGAAAAGCCCTTTAGAACAGTGATATTTTGTTTTCAAAATATTCTAGTTATTAATATCTGTTACTGATTTCTTGATTCCATTATCAGAGAACATTCTTTATATTATTTTAATTCCTTTAAATTTACTGAGACCTGTTTATGGCCAGAATATGGACTATCTGGCAAATGTTCCATGTACACTTAAAAAGAATGTGTATCCTGCTGCTGTTGGGTGACGTGTTCTATACATGTAATTAGATGATTGACAGTTTTTCAAGTCTAGGTATTTCCTGTATACTAGTTTATCAATTATTAAAATAAGGATATTGAAATATCCAACTATAATTATGAATATGTTTCTCTTTTCTATTCTGCCAGTTTTTGCTTCACACATTTTCAAACTCTTATTAGGTGCATAAATTTTTAGTAGTATTATGTACTCTGGATAAATTTTTATTATTATCTTTCTTTATCCCTAGTAATATTCTCTGCTCTGAAATCTACTCTAAAATTTACATAGCTACTTTCTACTCATTCATATAATTTATCTTTTCCTATAGTTTTCGTTTTAACCTTTTTATCCAATGTAGCTGTCTTATAACCAGTATACAGTTCAGTCTTGCTTTTAAAAATCCACCTTGATGATCTCTGACTTTTAAATTAGAGTGTTTTGATTATTTATATGTAACATGATCTTGGAGCAGGAAATGGCAACCCACTCCAGTATTCTTGCCTAGTAATGTGATAGATATGACTGAACATAAATCTGCCTTCTTGCTGTTTATATTCTATTTGTGCCATCTATTTTTTGTTCCCCCTTTGTTCTTATTCTGTACTTTTGAAACAAACAACTGAATATATTTTATGAATCTATTTTATCTCCTTTATTGGTATATTGCTATACAAGCTTGAATGTTGCTTTGGATTACTTTAAGGCTTAAGGTATACATCTTAACATTTCAGTATGCCTTCAATAACATTATACCACTTTTAATGCGAGAAAATTACAGGAGTATATTCTATTTCCCCTCTCATGTCCTGTATTACTTTGTTGTTATTCATACTTCTACATATACCATAAACCCCACAACACATCATTTCTTCTTTAAGCAATCATCTCTTTAAGAAATTTTTCAAGAGAAGTATTTTGTATCTACCCACACATACATCATTTTCAGTGTTCTTTACCCCTTGGAGTAGGTCTACATTCCCATTCAAAGTCTTTTTCCTTTTTTTTCCCCCTGCCTGCCACAGATACTGTGTTTTGGCGTCACGTTTGCAAATGCTTGTGGTGTACTTCCAAACGTTGTTCATCAAGTATTTCCGGCTTTCTGTTTTCCAGAAATTGTCATCTCTGCCCTCCTTATGATTACTTGGAGCCCATGTGGCTAGTTTTATCCTGACTTATACAGACTTAGGTCCTGCCATAATAAAAACATAAAATGTAAGTCACTAGCATAGCCGTCAGGCAGCAAGTATCAAGAAAATTATTCCTGGAAACTTTAAGGATAATGATAGTTATCTAAGTTGTTCAGTGGCAAACCTATTGGAAAAAATCTTTGGAAAACTTTAGAAAGCAGCTGATTTGCTAATGAACTTGAATGCTAGGTGAAGAGGTTGAAAGACACAATGTCAATAATTAAGTGGAGGCCTTAGATGCTAATCCTAGCCAAACCCAGAAGCAAGTTGAGATCAACTGAACAGCTCTCCAACCTTCTATTTACTTGTTTATATCCTCACCCACTGAATCCTATTACACTTATACTCAGCGCTACACAACATGGTCACAATTTTTTTGAGTATTTCGTGTGTATCTTCAATTAGACTGCAAGCTTCTTGGAGCTGGATCTATGTCTTAATTTCTTTTGAATCCTCCAGAAGGTCGAGAAGTTAATGTCGGGAGCATGCGGCTTCACCATACACAGCTTAGGTCTCTGAAGCGCCATTTTAGGCAGAGGGTATAATCACCTAGTTTCGGCTGTACCCTAACACGTCTGTCGGTCTGGGGTTTCTTTGTGCTCATCCACAGTCTATTTTCTATCAGAACAAAGGGCTTGTTGAATAGATAGAGTAACTCAGCGTCTCAAGTAATCAGAATAAACGGAATTTGACCCACTGACTCGAGCATTAAGACTGGCAACGAAGACTAAACCTCTGACAGATCAAGACAGCTTTAAAGACACGTGTTTTAAAATCCCACTCCAAAGCCTAGTTACCCGCCAGTTACCACGGCCTCCGGAGCTGCCGACGCTCAAAGATGTTGACAAGGCAGCGAGGATCCGCGGTCCGGAGGCCCAGTCGCTATGGTAACGGTGAGGCGCAAGTACACTTGCGCGGCTTTCTGACGGAAAATCTTTATCTGAACGTAGAGAAGAGCGGAGTGACGGCGGCGACTTGCGGCAGCGGAGTGACTTACGGCCGCCCCGCCCCCTGGAGAGCGCCCGTTGGTGGGCGCGGAATACGGAGGCCGGCGCGGAATACGGAGGCCGGCGCGGGCTCGGGGGCGGTGGGCTGGCCGTGCCGAAGCATGACCCAGTCGGTGGTCGTACAGGGTAAGCCTCCTTGGAAGGATGGGGACCCAGTCGCCGCCGAGGCGAGTGGCCCTTTTTTCCGCCTAATGTCTGTTCTCTTTCATTCCTGGGCACAGTCGGCCAGTGCGGAAACCAGATCGGCTGCTGCTTCTGGGACCTGGCACTAAGGGAGCACGCCGCCGTCAACAAGGTACGGCTCTAAGCCCAACTCAAGGTACGGCTCTAAGCCCAACTCAAGGTACGGCTAAGCCCAACTCAAGGTACGGCTAAGCCCAACTCAAGGTACGGCTAGCCCCAACTCCCCACCCGCGCCCCAGGTCTGCCGCTGAGGCTCTTCCAGAGAATGAGCAGGAATCACTCTCTGTGAGCGCTTGTCTGGCCAACATTTTTATATGAGATCTTCTTGGTAGAGGGCAAACTGGTTTTTGTTTTTAAATTTTATTGAAGTACAGTTGATTTGGGGGCTTCCTTGGTGGCTCCGCGGTGAAGAATCCGCCTGCCAATGCAGGAGACGGAGATTTGATCCCTGGGTCAGGAAGATTACCTGGAGTAGGAAACGGCAACACACTCCAGTGTTGGTGGTGGTTCCCAGGTGGCGCTAGTGGTAGAGAACCCACCTGCCAATGCAGATGTAAGAGACCCTAGGAATCCCATGGACAGGGGAGCCTGGCGGGCGACAGTCCATGAGGTCGCAAAAGAGTGGGACGCGACTTAGCAACTAAAACAACGACAACATGGTTGATTTACAATGTTGTGGTTATTTCTTCTGCACAGCAAAGTGACTCAAACTTATGGACAAACGTTAAGGACAAATTTAAGTTGGCGTTAGACACACAACAGTCTTAAGGAACACCTGGCCAGAGACCTTAGTCGTAATTCTCAGAGTTGCATCTTTGTCAGGGTTCTTGTGAGGAGCAATGATATAGCATATGTGAAAGTAGTTGTTCAGTCGCTAAGTCATGTCCAAGTCTGACTTCATGGACTGCAGCAGGCCACTCTGCATTAATAGGTAACATGTGTGGTATTGTAATCCTTAATTTAACCAGTTAGCTTTTTAAATGATTGCCAAGAATCTAAGGAAAGCTTTCATTTGATGCACCTTTTCTGCAGTTCTGTGAAGTCATCATTCTTCATTACCGTCAGCTGAATTTAATCCAAAGGTCTCACTATATTTCCTCTTCTCTAGATTGGAAAAATGAATCTAAGCATTTTATGATTATTTGCTTTTTTTTATTGTAGCTGTATGCCAGTCTTTAAAGTATTGAGGGATAATTAAATTAATAATCCTTAAATTAAAAGGACTTAATTTGGAAAAGAGGCTAAATGTAATCAAACACCAATACATGTATTTTTTCTTTTTAGAAAGGGATTTACGATGAGGCAATAAGCAGCTTCTTTAGAAATGTGGATACCAGGTAAGATGGGGTTAAAATTTATCACATAGCATAATCATTATTTTTATGTCGGCAGTTTGGGATACAATTTTTCAAAGGATAATAACAGTTGATAGCTGTAAAGAAGTTGTCCATCTTTTTGTTTGTTTTTCTCATTATTGAAAGTATATTCTCTTGTCATTAATATTCTCATATCACTCAGCAGAGCAGGACTTCTTTTCCTTTCTATTCCTTTATATCAAGAAATAAAAAGAACCTTTAATGTCTGTTCTTTTACTTGACCTTGAAATAAAGTTTCACTAAAAGGAATGCTGAAAATTTCCCTGAGAGTATCTTGTTAATGCATTCAATAATGGCTAACTTTTGAAAGAAAACTGTACTGTTTACATTCCTGTGGTATTACTTGTGGTCAGCAGTATTTGCTCTACAAATAGAATGTGCTAGAAAGAAACAAAGCAGATGTTGTCAGATTAGTTTTGTTAATTTAATAAAGAGTATGTGTAAATATAGAGCTTCCCAGGTGGCTCAGTGGTAAAGAACTCGATGCAGGAGATGCTGGTTGTATTCCTGGGTCAGGAAGATTCCCTGGAAATGGCAACCTACTCCAGTATTCTTTTCTGGGAAATCCCATGGACAGAGGAGCCTGGTGGGCTACAGTCCATGGGATTGCAAAAGAGCTGGACACGACTTAGCAACTAAACAACACCACAAATATGTAAGTATATGTCTTTTACCTGAAAGAATAATATGATGTTCAGAGTATTTTTTCTAAGCTTTTAATGTTAAGTCATGAAGTTCATGCATTCTCAAAATGCTTAATAAAACTAAACCTGCTGGGCTTGAACTGAAAAATAAATGGTTTATATGAGTTTTAATCTAATAAGAATTTCAGTTCTACTTTGAATTAGTTGGTTGGATATCTGAGGCAGTTATCTCCCAGGGAAGGCTAGTTAGGCCCCACTTTTTGGTGAATTTCAGATTTTGATCCTCAGAGTTGCAAACTCAGAAGCTTCATTGACACCTTGAGAATGGGTCCAGTGCTCTCCAGTACAGTCAGAAAACTAAAATGGGAGATTAAAAAGCAGAAAGTCAATGTAGTCATGGACAACAGGAACTGTAACTCAAGACTAGATACTTATTATCTTTCACAGGCACATTCTGTTCTGTAAGAAATCTATCAGGAAATCTAAGTAAGAGAAGGTTGCTTAGTGACCATGCAATCAGACCAAATAAGTTAGATATATTACCTAACTTAACAATGACTGGCGTTATTTATCTTTATTAATATAGAGACATCTGTTATATAGAGTAGGTTTCCTCTTGTTTGTACACTGTAATATCTTCTCCCTTAAATACTATTAAGAGACTCAAATTTGCCTTTGCATTACTTCCTTGTAGGTAGTATTCTAACTAAATTCATACTCCCATTCCCTCTGTAATATTCCTTTTATTGTTACATAGTTGAGACTCAGCCTGGAAGCCATTCTCTCTTAATAAGGTGATTTTACATAACTATATTTTCATCTCCTTGGTTTGTTTTATAGTTTAACCTGAGAGCATTCTTATATATTTCCCTAGTATCAAGTTTGAAGAGAAGGCCTTGGCATCTTGCTCTTCTTTCCATGCGCTATGAATACATGCAGCATCTATTCCACAAAGTAGTACAAAAATTCTTCTTCAAGAACAGGAGCACATCTTTTTATATACCTTATCTATTTGAGGAAATTATCATACCTTTTTAATAGCATGATAGGAATTTACCTATACCAAGGGTTGGCAAGCCTTTCCTATAAAGGACCAGTGCTAAGTATTTTAGGTTTTGCAGACCATGAAGTCCACGTGCCACATCTCATTTAGTCTGCTCTGATAGCATGAATGCAGGTATGCTCCTGCTGCTAAGTCGCTTTAGTCGTGTCCAACTCTGTGCAACCCCATAGACAGCAGCTCACCAGGCTCCCCCATCCCTGGGATTCTCCAGGCAAGAACACTGGAGTGGGTTGCCATTTCCTTCTCCAATGCATGAAAGTGAAAAGTGAAAGTGAAGTCGCTCAGTCGTGTCCGACTCTTTGCGACCCCATGGACTGCAGCCTACCAGGCTCCACCATCCATGGGATTTTCCAGGCAAGAGTACTGGAGTGGGGTGCTATTGCCTTCTCCGGAATGCAGGTATAAATAGTACATAAACAAACGATGTGACTTTGTTCCAATAAAACTTGTTTTCACAAGTAGCTGGTCAGAGCTGGCCTAAGGATTATATTTTATCAACTCCTGACCTATGGCATCATCTATATTCTACGCAGCTTTCCTTTGTATATTCTGTCTTGTAAACTATACTATATTGACCTGTACACTGTGGTCACAGATTTAGTTACTTTGGTAACTTATCTTCAACATGAAATTCTAGCAACAGCCTTAGATACTCAACAGTATATAACTGGTAGTTAGTTGGTGTGTGTTTGGCTGCAACAGGAAGCCTCACTAATGATGGCTTAAACAGTAGATGTATCCAGTTATGTTACATTCAAATAAAACTGGGAATCGGATGATCTCTGGAGAAGTGCCCTAAAGACCAAGATACTGTCATATTGTTCCATGTGTTGGTTTTTTGACCTCGTGTATTTTTACTTGTAACTGTAAAATGACAGTCTCCACTGCCAGGAATCCCATCCATGTTCATGTTCAAGATAGGAAAAAGGACCAGCTGCATCTGGTCATTTTTATCAGAAAGCTTCCCAGAATAACTCCTTTTTATCTCACTACCCAGAACTAGATTTCATGGCCAGCCCAAACTGCAAACAAAGACAGGGAGATAAGTACCTCACTTTTTCAGCCTGATGGGAGATGGGTAAGAGGGATGGAGGTTAAGAATGGCCCCTTTGTTGCCTTTTGTGTCTGCCTCTCTTGGCATATAAGTAGCTTTACTCTACAAATGGAAGTTAACCTTATTATCTAATAACATTATTACCCATGGGCTATCTTATGACCTTTTCTCATGTTTTATCTTTCAGAGTGGTTGGTGATGGTGGCAGTATTTCCAAAGGGAAAATTTGTTCTTTAAAAGCACGTGTAAGTTGTATACACTTGGATTCTTATATTGCATGTGTTTTTAAAATAACTGTACTTCTGTAACTATCATTAGAATAAAATTTTACTTTAACTTCTCAACTTTTAAAAAAGTATTTGCTAAGCCACATTTAATATAAATATGATTAAGCAGACATTTGTGTCTCCATGAAACTTCAGGGGGAAAATTTTGTGCTTAAAGTAAAAATGCTGCATATTTAGGATTTTTTGTTTAAATATTTTCGGGGAAATATATGTCTAGATAAATAATAAAAGCCATCTTAACTCTAAGCCTAAAATACATTCTCAGTCCAGTTGCTCAGTCATGTCTGACTCTTTGCGACCCCTTGGACTGCAGCACACCAGGCTTCCCTGTCCATCACTGACTTCTGGAGCTTGCTCAAACTCATGTCCATCAAGCTGGTGATGCCATCCAACCATCTCATCCTCTTGTCATTCTCTTCTGCCTTCAGTCTTTCTCAGCAGCAGGATCTTTTCCAGTGAGTCACTTCTTCACATCAGGTGGCCAAAGTATTGGAGCTTCAGCTTCAGCATTCAATCCTTCAATGAATATTCAGGACTGATTTCCTTTACAATTGACTGGTTTGATCTTGCAGTCGAAGGGGCTTTCAAGAGTATTCTCCAGCACCACAGTTCAAAACCATCAATTCTTCAGCAATCAGCTTTCTTTATGGTCCAACTCTCACATCCATACATGACTACTGGAAAAACCACAGCTTTGACTAGATAGACTTTTGTTGGCAAAGTAATGTCTCTGTTTTTTAATATGCTGTCTAGGTTTGTCATAGCTTTTCTTCCAAGGGAGCAAGTGTCTTAAATCATGGCTGCATTCACCATCTGCAGTGATTGTGGAGCCCAAGAAAATAAAGCCTGTCACTGTTTCCATTTTTTCCCCATATATTTGCCATGAAGTGATGGGACCTGATGCCATGATCTTCATTTTTTGAATGCTGAGTTTTAAGCTAGCTTTTTAACTCTCCTCTTTCAACTTCATCAACAGGCTCTTCAGTTCCTCTTTGCTTTCTGTCGTAAGGGTGGTGTCATCTGCGTATCTGAGGTTACTGATATTTCTCCCGGCAATCTTGATTCCAGCTTGTGCTTCTGCCAGCCTGGCATTTTGCATGACGTACTCTGCATACAAATTAAATAAGCAGGGTGACGATACACACCCTTAACGTACCCCTTTCATGATTTGGAACCAGTCCATTGTTCCATGTCCAGTTCTAACTGTTGCTTCTTGACCTGCATACAGGTTTCTCAAGAGGCAGGTCAGATAGTCTGGTATTCCCATCTCTTTCAGAATTTTCCACAGTTTATTGTGATCCACACAGTCAAAGGCTTTGGCATAGTCAATAAAGCAGAAATAGATGTTTTTCTGGAACTCTTGCTTTTTCGATGATCCAGCAGATGTTGGCAATTTGATCCCTGGTTCCTCTGCCTTTTCTGAATCCAGCTTGGACATCTGAAAGTTCACGGTTCATGTACTGTTGAAGACTGGCTTGAAGAATTTTGAACATTACTTTGCTAGCATGTGAGATGAGTGCAGTTGTTCAGTAACTTGAACATTCTTTGGCATTGCCTTTCTTTGGGATTGGAATGAAAACTGACCTTTTCCAGTCCTGTGGCCACTGCTGAGTTTTCCAAATTTGCTGGCATATTGAGTGCAGCACTTTCACAGCATCATCTTTTAGGATTTGAAATAGCTTAGCTGGAATTCCATCACCTCCACTTGCTTTGTTCATAGTGATGTTTCCTAAGGCCCACTTGACTTCACATTCCAGGATGTCTGGCTCTGGCCCTAGATGAGTGATCACAACATTGTGGTTATCTGGGTAATTAGGATCTTTTCTGTACAGTTCTTCTGTGTATTCTTGCCACCTCTTCTTAATATATTCTGCTTCTGTTAGGTCCATACCATTTCTTCCCTTTATTGTGCCCATCTTTGCATGAAATGTTCCCTTGGTATCTCTAATTTTCTTGAAGAGATCTCTAGTTTTCCCCATTCTGTTGTTTTCCTCTGTTTCTTTGCACTGATTACTGAGGAAGGTTTTCTTATCTCTCCTTGCTTTTCTTTCGAACTTTGCATTCAGATGGATATATCTTTCATTTCTCCCTTGCCTTTTACTTCTCTTCTTTTCTCAGCTATTTGTAAGGCCTCCCCAGACAACCATTTTGTGTTTTTGCATTTCTTTTTCTTGGGGATGATTTTGATCACCGCCTTCTGTGCAGTGTTACAAACCTCCATCCATAGTTCATCAGGCAGTCTGTCTGTCAGATCTAATCCCTTGAATCTATTTGTCACTTCCACTGTATAATTGTAAGGGATTTTATTTAGGTCATACCTGAATGGTCTAGTGATTTTCCCTACTTTTCAGGTTAAGTCTGAAGTTTACAATAAGGAGTTCATGGTCTGAGCCACAGTCAGCTCCCAGTCTTGATTTTACTGTATAGAGCTTCTCCATCTTCGGCTGCAAAGAATATAATCAGTCTACTTTCAGTATTGACCATCTGGTGATGTCCATGTGTAGAGTCATCTCTTATATTTTGGAAGAGAGTGTTTACTATGACCACTGTGTTCTCTTCACAAAACTGTTAGCCTTTGCCCTGCTTCATTTTGTACTCCAAGGCCAAACTTGCCTGTTACTCCAAGTATATCTCTTGACTTCCTACTTTTGCTTTCCAGCCCCCTACATGACTTCCATCACCAGACACATCCACTACTGGGTGTTGTTTTCACTTTGGCTCAGCCTCTTCATTCTTTCTATAGCTGTTTCTCCACTCTTCTCCAGTAGTCTGTTGGGCACCTACCGACCTGCGGAGTTCATCTTTCAGTGTTGTATCTTTTTGCCTTTTCATACTCTTCATGGGGTTCTCAAGACAAGAATACTGAAGTGGTTGCCATTCCCTTTTCCAAAATACATTCTCATGGAGGTTAATTTTCATTTGAATATGGTGAAAAATTTCTTTTCATTATAGTTATTGCTCCCAATACAAAGCATGGATTCAGCCATATTGTAGTGAATACATACCATAACCATGTAAAAACTCCTGAACAAAAATACTTCTAGTCAATAGCTTGTGTTTAGTCTCAAGCTAATTCTAACAACACTTCTCTTCTATGATTGTGTCTCTGCAACAAACTGCTTTTTCCAACTGTTGATCAGTAATATTTGATTATGACAAAAATAAAGGTAGTTTAGATGCTATGGAAATAATTGGGATGATAAGGATCAGACCTGGAGGAGTGGCTAAAGAGTAGAGAACAGTAGTGTTGTGCTACCTGGGTACCATCTTGTATTTTAGGAGACCATGTGCTTGTTAGGATAATTGATTAACCTAATAAGAATAATTGATTAACATTTGGTATAGTTCATGCCTTAGGGAGTATGTTAGTCCCTGCCAGATCTTACTCAGAGATAAAGAAATGTTGACTTTTCCTAGTCCACTCCCAGTTTGAGCTCTATCCCACCACCATTCAGTTCACTTCAGTTCAGTTGCTCAGTCGTGTCCGACTCTTTGCGACCCCATGAATCGCAGCATGCCAGGCCTCCCTGTCCATCACCGTCTCCCGGAGTTCACTCAGACTCACGCCCATCGAGTCTGTGATGCCATCCAGCCATCTCATCCTCGGTCGTCCCCTTCTCCTCCTGCCCCCAATCCCTCCCAGCATCAGAGTCTTTTCCAATGAGTCAACTCTTCACATGAGGTGGCCAAAGTACTGGAGCTTCAGCTTTAGCATCATTCATTCCAAAGAAATCCCAGGGTTGATCTCCTTCAGAATGGACTGGTTGGATCTCCTTGCAGTCCAGGGGACTCTCAAGAGTCTTCTCCAACATCACAGTTCAAAAGCATCAATTCTTCGGCGCTCAGCCTTCTTCACAGTCCAACTCTAACATCCATACATGACCACTGGAAAAACCATAGCCTTGACTAGATGGACCTTAGTTGGGAAACACTGTTGGGAAAGGGTAAATCAGCATGTTTCTGTAGCCTTTGACATTTTCTTACAAAGTTTTCTTCCATTTCTCCTTAGTCATCTTGGTATCATGTGGCTACGATCACTGAAGAGTCTAAACTTTAAACAATAACTTGGTAGTTGGGTTCCTCCCCTGTGTCCAATATCTTAGGTTAACAGGCAAACACTCAGAATTTGGTAAATCCTGTATTACAATTAGGGAAGGCTGAAAGGCCTGATAGCTATCACCAGGTAGCTCTGAAATAAAATAGTAAACATCAAATCTTAGAAGCTATGACTCCAGACCTAGGCTGGCTAAGTGAGGAATCCAGAATAATTCCTTCCAATTGTCATTAACTTCCAAGGGAGAAACAGTGGTCTGATATGACAAAGGAAAGATCAAAAGAGTTATAGACTGTCAGGGTTTAGTGCTAAGTGACTATGAAAATGGTGATTCTCTCAAAACTGACTTCAGGAGGTTTTTATTTTCTTTTTAGTAATAGGTGTCGTCTCCCATATCAGTAAAGCTGTGGCATTTATGAGTTCGTGAGTTTTTATTGTGAATTACTGGCAGGGAGGGACACTGTCATCATCTTTGACATCTGTCCAGTACCTTGGCTTTGCACAAATAAGTAGTTTACTGATTTGAACTGGACAGTTTTCAGCTGTGATTTCATAAAGAGTAGCATGGTTGTACCTAGTGAGCAAATACATTAATGCACCCTACATTCATTTAGAATTTTTTCTGGTTAAAATTACCATCTAGACTTCTGAGACCTTGTTCTCAAGAAATTTATAGTCACATAGACACATAAATCAGACATGGCTGAGTGACTGTTACTATAGCTATCCTTATTTTCCCCTGGAGAAGGAAATGGCAACCCACTCCAGTATTCTGGCCAGGAAAATTTTATGGACAGAGGAGCCTGATGGGCTACAGTCCATGGGGTCACGAAGAGTCAGACACGACTAAGCAGCTAACACTAGGCATATGAATAAAAGAATTGTTAGAAAACCAGAGAGAATCATTCAATTCCCTTTTTTCCTTCTTATTCTTTGGGAAAAGGTTCAGAATCCATCTCTTCATTGGATTCCACTTTTGGAGCAGGGTGAAATTAATTTTTTAATTTTTGTAACAAATTCTATATAAAAGCATCAAAGATTTGATTGGGTTTAAATTATAAAAAGAACAATGCAACTATAAGCTCAAAAATTATTTTTATTTATAGAGTGACTAAAGAAAAATATGCTGATTACATTTTATTTCTCTTTCTCAGGCTGTTTTGATTGACATGGAGGAAGGGGTAGTAAATGAAATTCTTCAGGGACCATTGAGAGATGTGTTTGATAGTAAGCAGCTCATCACTGATATTTCTGGCTCAGGGAATAACTGGTGAGATTATGCCAAATGTAAAAATCAAATGTCATCTGAAAAACATGAGGAATCTTTGTTTCATTCTGTTAAATCCTCCTGACATGAAAGCAAGATGTAATTTGCCACGCCTCACACTAGGCCTTTCAGCCCATCATCTTTTCCTTCAAGATGATAGCATTTCACAATGCTTGGAGGCTATCTGCATCCTAGTTGTTTCTCTCTGTCTCTTTTGTTTTTAAAGAAAAAGATGAATCATGAAAAATTCATTTACTAAAATTTCTCCTTGTAATTTGATTCTTCGTAAATGCTAGGTAGTGACAAAAATTGCAAGTATTAACTATTCTCTTACCTATTACTATAGGTAATAGTAAAGACTCTATCAAAGTCTTCCTATCAATCAGATTTAATAGAAAATGATGATACAAACCAGACCAGTGTCCCAGCATATATAACTTATTCTGTAACTTTTGAGTTACAGCTGACCACATGTTGTGTGGAAGTCATTCTTACATTTCAGTTCACCATAATAATACTTGCAAATCTGGGCAACCAAAAAGGTTTGCAGAGGCTCATGAATATTAATACTAGATGAAATGTGTGGCATTTCATCTAGTCCTAACATAATGTGACCAATGTTTTTCTCATATTTTAAGCCTAAGGTCCATTTAGAATTTTTTATTTTTCATGTCTTTCTAGTTGACCACAATCTGCTTTTTAATACATAACATACACCATACATAGTCAGAGATTAAGTGAAGATGAGGAAAAAAATCTATGTAACTAAAACCCATTTTGTTGTATTTATACCTTAAGGGAAGATAAACTTTAAAAACTGTAGTTTAATATCCATTGATAGTGAACTATCTTACCAGGTTATTTATGGATTATATTTTTAAATATATATATGTATGTGTATATGTTTATTTGCTCAATTTTCTACCAAGTGTCTTTGAGATTATATAATATGATTTATTGATATTAAACAGGAATAGAATTTACTTAAAACAGTAAAAATACCTTTTTAAGTTTATAGTCTTTTAAGTCAGAAATAAAATCTTGACATAGTAAATGCAATATATTTTTTTTAATCTGTATTCTTTTTTCCAGGGCTGTGGGTCACAAAGTGTTTGGCAGTCTTTATCAGGAAAAGATTTTAGAGAAACTCAGAAAGTCAGCAGAGCACTGTGATTGTTTGCAGTGTTTTTTTATAATACATTCCATGGGAGGAGGTAAAATTATTTAGTCATCTATCTATTACAGTGTGAAAATGCAAGTGGGTATTCATTTTGTCAACATAAGTCTTATTTTCAGGCCTTTACTTTAAAAAGATAGAACTATTAAGAATTAAGAGTGTGTTTATGAGTGCATGTACATAACACCTTTTTATCTTAAATTTTTGTCAAATTGTGTCACTCTGACCATTTTTTACAAACTTAAAAGGATTTGAAGAGCCAATAGAACTGAATCTGAAAAAACTTTTCTTCTATCTTTAGTGGAAGGTAGATTTCACTATAAGCTTTTTGAGAATGCTGCCTTTCTAAGAGTTTTCTTATGTGATTTTGCATCCTAAGTAGAGCTAAGTATTTGTGCATATTCATAGATGTGCTTGCAGAAGAATATCAGTACCCTTTCTTTAATCATCTTCAGCCCTTTCTTGTGTTCAATAAGAGAAATAAGTAAAAGAAATCCTCTTAGCTCCTTTAAATCATTCCTTTCATGGTAATTAACCACCGTAACCTAGAATAAATGATCTGCAATGCTTTCTTTCCCAGGGAAGCCTGTACCTTGCAAGTGAAGTATTTTGCTCCTCTGTTCCATGAAGTAGAAACTGATCATAATTTGCTAATTTCAAAAGAGAATTAGCCTATTTTAAAAGAAAAATTTGCCACACTTTTTTCCTCCAAGCTGAGATTAAGATTTTTATATTCAGCAGGTTGTGTACAATTGACTTTCATTTTTATTCACTATGATAGTATTTGAAAATTAAAATTGCAGTATAACCATGCCTTTAGAAGGCCAGTATAATAATTAAATTAAGAAACTAGCTTTCTTTGTACTGACATAATTAACCTGCAGATTTTGAGTAAGTTTTCCAAAAAAATACCAGTTTGATTTATAGTTCTTTATGGTACCTTTCTACATCCCTTTATTACTCAGAATCTCAGTAGATTGCACTTTATTCATAGTTCACTGAAAATGGCAAATATACTTGAAACAATATTGAAGATTAAAAATGAAGTCTTTTCCCACATCTAATCCCTAATCTCTCTCCTCACAGATAATCAAGTTTGCAAGTGTCTCTCCTTCCAGATATTTTCTGTGCACATTTTGTGTGTGTTTACATAAACAGGATCATGCAATCCATATTACTCTACCATATTTTCACCTTAAATTGTTTCTGAAAATTTTTCAATATCAGCCCTGTCCGATTGTGTAAATATGTAATAATTTTTGAAGTCAGTTCCTCATTAATGGATGTCAAATTGTTCATGGTTTTTAGTTACGACATAAAAATCCCCAGCGAACATTTGATATCTGCATCTTTGTTCGTTGTGTAAGCTATTGTTTACACAATAGCTGTAAGCAATATTCCTCGATAGGAAAGTGGAACCAAAGTTTGTTGGTACATTTTAAGTGTTGATTGATACTCTTAAATTATCTTGCCACAATACTGTGCTAGTCTGTATTATTAGCAGCAATTTATAAGAGTTTATTTCCCCACACTGTCACCAACACTGTGTATTATGAGACATTAATATATTCAAAATTATATTGTGTTAATTTGCATGTTTAATTCGATGAAAGGTTGAGCATCTTTACATCTGTTTGCAATTTGGTTTATTTTATTATTTGGTTTATTTTATTGTAATAGTTATAATTATTACAATTTCTATCCTTAGCTCATTTTTCCATTGCATTATTCATGTTTTTTACTGTTGATTTGTAACTCTCTTTATTAAAGAAATTTAGTCCTCCATCATATGTTTTGAAGATTTTTTTCTTAGTTTGCTTTTTTTTCCATATATATGGAGGGAGGAATTTTATTTTTAATGGAATCAAAACTGTCTTTTTCTATAATGGCTTTGGTTTTTTATAATGCTTAGAAAGTCCTTATTAAGGATTAACCCAGAAAAATCTCTTTCTAACCCAAAAGATCTCCGTCACTTTCATCTAATATTTTTAACATCATAACCTTTTAATATTTATTCACATGGGGTTAGAGCATTGGCTTTTAAACTTTTCTTTCATCAGAATAGCAGGAAGTACATTTTATATCACAGCCTAGCACACACACACAAACATGCACCAACTAAACCAGATTATTTACCCACACTGTATGTGACTTACTATATTTCTTTTGTTCATTTAGGAAAAGAGAATACTAGTCATGGTCTTATAAAGTAGGTTTATAACCCACTAACGGTTCACAAGCCATACTTTGAAAACCACCAGGATAAAGGATTCCAGTTTTCTCTCTTTAAGTTTTAAGTTCTTAAAAATATCTGAATTTGTGTAAATAGTACTCTGTGTGTCAGAAAGTTACCTGAATGGAATTCTTAGGGTTTCTGCTTTTAGACAGATAGTAAAAAAAGTTTCCTGTTTTAAAATTATGTAAATTATAGTTGGTCATGCTTAGCTTTAAACCGTTTTAACTCAGTGTTTTAAGTTGCTTCATGTCATGATACCATTCACCATTAAGATTATGTAGGTACTACACTAAAGATGTCAGGAAAGTTTGGTTTTTTTAAGTTGCTTAACATCGAGTGTAGACTGAATACTGTCTTAGGTGAATTTTTTATTCTTCGATCAGTTCTCCTGGCATCATATAGATACAATTTAAATGTAAAAAAGTGTGAAGTGTAGAAAGGTCTCTTATCATAGCCAGACCCAGAGATTGAATTCATGACTTTAAGTCTCACTACCTATATTGTCTTCATTTCTTTATCTGAAATTAATTAGTTAATATATATATAATCACAGGTATGAATTGAAAATTGTCTTTAATAAATATTTTTACCAAAAATACCCCACAGAAATCCAGGTTCTTTACAATTACATTCTGAACCATTTATGCTGTTTTCTTTTTGAAATCTTAATCCTCAGGAACAGGATCTGGACTTGGCACATTTCTTTTAAAGGTGCTCGAGGATGAATTCCCAGAAGTATACAGATTCGTGACTTCAATTTATCCTTCTGGTGAGGATGATGTCATAACCTCACCTTACAATAGCATCTTGGCAATGAAGGAACTTAATGAGCATGCAGACTGTGTTTTGCCCATTGACAACCAAGTAAGAAATGGCATTGTGATTTATGGACATATTATGTATACATTCAGTCTTGTGTCATGCTTATGTGTTTATGTGAAACAATCTCCACTTTTCAGCCTTTCCATCTAAGAGAAAAAATAAGTTTAAATTGATTTTTGTGTTTTTTTTTTTTTTGTCTTCCTGGAAGAATTGTCATCTATGTCTTCCCTTCTTAATTAGCTTCTTTCCCAATATTTTTCCCTTAAAAGTCTTTATTTGACATCATTAGCAAAATTGACCTCATGGTGAATTCTGGAAAGTTGGGTGCAGCTATAAAGCCAAAGAGTCTGGTTACTTCAAGTACTGGAGTTTTTAAAAAGCGGCAGGAGAAACCTTTTGATGCAATGAACAACATTGTGGCAAATTTGCTGCTCAATTTAACAAGGTAATTCTACTCACGGTGTACCTAAGGGCAGTTTAAAAACTTCACTGTGCTTTTGATGATGTTTTGCAGTGGCATTTTTTAGTCTAAGTTGTAGAAACTTTTTAAATTTTTTATTAAAAAAATGTTAATTTGTCTAGTATTTTCAGATCTGTGAATGATAGATCAGAATTTTATTTTCACTGACTCCAGAGCAGCATTTTCCCCAAGTACATTCCATGAAATATTAATAGGTGTTAAATGATAATAGGTTTTGTGGGAGATATACTTGAGAAACACTTTGGTTAGACAAAAGCAAACTTTTTTTCTTTTCCTTTCTGTAAATTAACCTTTTAAACCAGCTGATATATAACTTTATTAGCTGGTCCAAAATATTTCTTTGACTTTGATCTAAAAGATTACTTTGGCATTATTCCAAATTATAGCACATATAAGCAAACCCTGGGGGAATTTATTAATAGTAAGATTTATAGAATTAACTATTGAACTATATGTATTTGATTCAATCTGAAGTCTGTCTTAGAAGTAAAAATTTTATGTATATAATTAACACTGTGGTCATGTGTCTGGTTATACTTTAGATAATCCAGAAATAAGAATTGCTGTAGATGTTGTGTTATATTTTAATTATCTTTGTGTTCATGATACTAAATTTCACTAATACAGAAAAAGCATATATTCTCTACTGAAGTACAGTGTACAAAAGTAAGAAAGTGCCTGCTGACTAAATCAAGCTACATTAATATTTTTCATGTTTTAATGTTAATTTTTTAGCTCTGCCAGGTTTGAAGGATCCCTTAATATGGACCTGAATGAAATCAGCATGAATTTAGTTCCTTTTCCTCAACTGCATTATCTTGTTTCAAGCCTAACACCTCTGTATACACTGGCAGATGTTAACATTCCTCCTCGAAGGTAAGATGTAGTAACTGTATTTCAATTACTTGAGGATTCAGATTACCTTAAAAACAACCACGTTTTTAAGAGATAAGTGTATAATAAACTCTAGTTGTTTCTACATATCATCTTCTTTGTGAGAAGTATATAAAATAGTTGATGACAGCCTTTTTCTATTCAGTGAATGCTGCTTCAGAAGTCAGTTTAAAATAAAAAATAAAAATTTTAAAAATAGAAGTCTTTAAAAATCACAATAAGTTGTTTGAAATTCAGTAATAACTGAATTTTACAGATATAATTTTTACTGAAAAAGATTTAACAGCTTTGAAGTCTGACATACAAGTATGAATGCTAACTCTGTCACTTACTCATTACAGGACCTTGGGCAGGAGATGAACTTTTAGTTTTCTCATCTTTAAAAATGAGAGTCAAAGTGCCTACCTCATATGTGTTTTGGGTATATTAAATAAGAGTATCTTTTAAAGCTCTTACCACAGTCTAGCACCATAGAAGGCTTACAGATATTGCTCTATTCAGTTCAGTTCAGTCACTCAGTTGTGTCTGACTCTTTGCGATCCCATGGACTTCAGCACGCCAGGCCTCCCTGTCCATCACCAACTCCCAGAGTTGACTCAAACTCATGTCCATTGAGTCAGTGATGCCATCCAACCATCTCATCCTCTGTCGTCCCCTTCTCCTCCTGCCTTCAATCTTTGCCAGCATCAGGGTCTTTTCAAGAGTCAGTTCTTTGCATCAGGTGGCCAAAGGATTGGAGTTTCAGCTTCAGCATCAGTCCCTCCAATGAATATTCAGGACTGATTCCCTTTAGAATGGACTGGTTGGATCTCCTTGCAGTCCAAGGGACTCTCAAGAGTCTTCTCCAACACCACAGTTCAAAAGCATCAATTCTTCGACACTCACCTTTCTTTATAGTCCAACTCTCACATCCATACATGACTACTGGAAAAACCATAGCATTGAATGTATGGACCTTTGTTGGCAAAGTAATGTCTCTGCCTTTTATGCTGTCTAAAGTCTCTCAGTTTCCATTGTTTCCCCATCTATTTGCCATGAAGTGATGGGACCAGATCCCATGATCTTAGTTTTCTGAATGTTGAGTTTTAAGCCAACTTTTTCACTCTCCTCTTTCACTTTCATCAAAAGGCTCTTTATTTCCTCTTCGCTTTCTGCCATAAGGGTGGTTTTACCTGCACATCTGAGGTTATTGATATTTCTCCCAGCAATCTTGATTCCAGCTTGTGCTTTATCCAGTCCAGCATTTCTCATGATGTAGTCTGCATATAAGTTAAATAAGCAGGGTGACAATATACAGCCTTGACGTACTCCTTTCCCGATTTTCTCTGTTGTTATATATCATCTCCAGAATACCTTGTTTTATAATTTAAGCATAAAGTGAAGAGAAGTGACGTCGCTCAGTCGTGCCCAACTCTTTGCGACCCCGTGGACTGTAGTTTACAAGGCTCCTCTGTCCATGGAATTTTCCAGGCAAGAGTACTGGAGTGGGTTGCCATTTCCTTCTCCAGGGGATCTTCCTGACCCAGGGATCGAACCCAGGTCTCCCACATTGCGGGCAGATGCTTTACCCTCTGAGCCACCAGGGAAGCCCAATTTAAGCATAAAAGTTATATCAATTTACTTAACAAAAAATGTATTCTTACAGTGATGATGAACTTGATAAGGTCACACTGACATTCACAGTTGGCTGAAGAAAAAGGTCTTGTCAGACTCTGTTAGAGGAAAATTGGAATTCCCTGGCAGTCCAGTAGTTAGGGCTCCAAGCTTCCACTGCAGACAGCCTGGGTCCCATCCCTATTGGGAGAACTAAGATCCCTCATGCCTCACTGCCAGCCCTCCCCCAAAAAAAAACCTTTTAGAGGAAAGTTTGTAAATAATGAAATGAAAACTAGATTACAGATCTTTTTTTAAGAGTTTAAATTTTGTCAAGCTAATTCTATATTGTGGAACATCACAGTGATACTGATTAAATTTTATTTGAGCAAATAGCCAACTATGCCAACTAGTAGGCAGAGTCTCTTTTTCTGTGTGAGATGCTAATGAGCTTAAGCAACTTGCACAATTTGTTTTATTGAACATGGGAGTCAACCGTAAATGTTTGCTTTTATTATCAGCCCAGCATATTAAAAATGAGTATACTGGTGAAAGATACACCTTCACTGTGGACATAGAATGTAAAGTGGTGCAAACTATTTATTGTACAGCAGTGATTATCCAGACATTCAAAGTTAATCCTTAAAAGCTAAAGACATGTAATTTCTAATTAAGTTCAGCATAATCCTCCTTGGTATATTTTGATAAAAATACCATGTCAACATTTAAAATGTTTATTTATATAAGTATAAGTTGTTAAAGGTTTGTTTTTAATTAAAACATGTTAGGAAAATCTGTAAAGAACTTTAAAAATGTTAGACTCTTAAGAAACTAATCACAATGCTCTTTCTAGCTTTGTGTTCTCCTTTTTGCCTCTGCTATACTAGAGGTATTTCGAAGGCCACCATATCTACATACAAACATATTTATCCTTAAGCAAATAATAAATTGTTTTAAAATTATACTGTTAAAAGGCATAGTTTTAAAACTTTAATGTATTAGTAGTCTCAAACAACTAAGAATGATTTTTGGTTGTGCTTTGTATTAATAAATGTCATCTAGTCCATTTTTATCAATGAAAATAGAAAAACACATATTGGAATGTGTTTGCTGCTGCTACTGCTAAGTCGCTTCAGTCGTGTCCGACTCTGTGCAACCCCAGAGACAGCAGCCCACCAGGCTCTACCGTCCCTGGGATTCTCCAGGCAAGAACACTGGAGTGGATTTCCATTTCCTTCTCCAGTGCGTGAAAGTGAAAAGTGAAAGTGAAGTCACTCAGTCGTGTCCAACTCTTAGTGAACCCATGGACTGCAGCCTGCCAGGCTCCTCCGTCCATGAGATTTTCCAGGCAAGAGTACTGGAGTGGGTTGCCATTGTGGAATGTGTATATGCTCCTTTAAATTCCTTATTTCTAATGTAAATATAAATATGCCAAGAACTTTAAATAGCTCCTTGCTAATTGTTAAGTTTTTTGACAAATGGTAAATCAAGAATGAGTTTGCCTGCTTATTGTATAGTGGTTCTTAACCTTTTCTGGATTAAAATGTCCAAAAGCACATACCAAAATTTTGACCACAGTAGAGGAATCGTAAGTCCCCCAAAGCTCACCATCCACTAAGAGAGTCCTCTATCCTTCTTAATATAGAAGAACGAGGATAGAATATAGGCTCCACTAGAGTAGGGAATTTTTGTTGTTGTTCACTGCTGGGTCTCTTACACCTAGAATGGTGCTTGGCATTTAGTAAACATCTACTGAATGAAATCGCAGCATAGTGCAATTTCTGTGGCTCTTCGTAGACAGTCTGCAGAATCAACACACAGAGTTCTGGCTAGAGTTATCAAAGGAACTTAATCATACTTGTATGGAGTTAAATGGGATTTCAGAATCAGACTGGGGCCATATTAAAGGCCTAGGAGCCTGTATTATTATATAAACTTCATCAGTCACTTTTATCTTCCTCTCTTTAAAGAATAAAAGAAGTTAAAAGACTTCATTCACTTAAAAGTATCCATTTTCAGGAATAATAGTAGAAAGTTGTGTCTCTTTTAGAGAACTTAGTATTGTCCTTTGATAATTTCCTAATTATTCCAAACTAATTTGTGATATATTTTATAGACAGTAGTCTAATAGGTTTTTAGTTTTGATAGTTCTGATATTATGAAGTAGATAAACATATTGAACTAAGTAATAATGACATAAGTTTTAGACATTAGTACCACATAGTTAACTGATGATTTAGTCAACATTTTGTAGCTTTCTGAAATCACCAGTATATTGCAGAAGCTCTATCACCCCCCTCAAAATTGCTTGATTTCCTCTCTTAATATTTACCCAGATTGCTTTGAGAAAATGATAGCAGAGATTCAGAATATAATTGTGTGTGGTTTATTTACCTATAGATGACTGTCTTTTCATCTTATAGTTACAGATAGAAGAATGATGTAATATTTGTATAAACAGTGACTCTTCCATTGTTCTAGGCTGGATCAGATGTTTTCAGATGCCTTTAGTAAAGATCACCAGCTAATTCGAGCTGACCCCAGACATAGTCTCTACCTCGCCTGTGCCCTCATGGTTAGAGGAAATGTACAGATTTCTGATCTTCGCAGAAACATTGAAAGGTTCGATTTTATACTTCTCAAGATAATGTGTTATGTGCACTGTTTGCAACGGTGGAGCATGTAGTTAAGTAGCATTGTGAACTTCAATTGAAGTGTGACCTTGAGCAAGCTACTTAGCCATTCTGAGCCTTATTTTTCCTCAAATTTAGAAAATAATTGTACAAAGTTGTTAATTATGTTATGCACATTAAATGATGAGATGTTATCTTCTATAAATGTTCAGAAATTTTAACTATTGTGTTTATTACCACCACCACTACTACACTGCTTCTTAGTTTCTTTTACTATTTATTGACAGTCTGTTTTTTAGGGAAGTTGCTTTATTGAATTTCAAAGCAAGGAAAATTATAATACCTTTATTTCTTTTCATCCCCAGATTTCTAATGTTAAAGAATATGTTTCTAGCTTCTTGAATCACCATTACAGCCAATTTAACATCCTTAGTTCACTGTCAGACTATACCTTGATACTGCTGGTATTAAAAATTAGATAACCTACATTATAATCTAAGCACTTAGAATGGTACCATTAGTAACGTCCTAGTTTAACTAATGTGGGTGGCCATAATATGGCAGACATTTTAGCACTTTAATTCTTACCTTTGAGTTTTTGCATCTCAGATTAAAACCTTCTCTACAGTTTGTCTCCTGGAATCAAGAAGGCTGGAAGACCAGCTTGTGTTCAGTACCTCCCGTGGGCCATTCCCATTCATTATTAGCATTAGCAAACAACACGTGCGTGAAGCCTACCTTCGTAGAACTGAAAGAGAGATTCATAAGGCTCTACAAGAAAAAGGTAACCATCAGTACACCTTTCAACTATGTGTTTATTTTGGCTGTTTACAGTCCATGGAGTCACAAAGAGTCATACACGACTGAGCAACTAAGCGCACGCAAAGGGTATTAACAAGAATTACACTAATATAAATCAGGCGTGATCCTGTTTGCTATATCAGTGTATTGATTATAACTGAAGAGGAAAGGCTTACTCACATTCTACATGAGAAATCTCATGGGTTTATAGGATTTGGGTTCTCATTTCTCTTGTAAAGCTGAGTGAACTATCATTTTAATAAGAATATTTTACATTATAGGATAGTTGTCTGTATTAAATTCCTAAAACTGGTCAGCATTGGTTTTTTTATTTATAGGCTCATCTTCATCACTATCTACAAATTGAAGGGATGGAGGAAAGCTGTTTCTCAGAAGCCGTGTCATCTTTATCAGCACTTATACAGGAATATAACCAACTGGATGCCACAAAAAGCATGCCTGTGGAAGATGTACCTAGACTAAACGTAGCTATGTGAAAAAGAAACCCAAAGATAAAACTTTTTTTTTTAATTTCACATTTTTTACCCCCTTCCCTTTCTGTTTCAGAATTTTTGTGATTCAGAAAGCCTAATGTGTTTTTCATATTGGGAAAACTGTCTTTAGAACGGTTTCCATTTAATTACAATTTGTTGATGATACCATTGTGTGAAATTAGCCAAGTACTAGTGCCTTAACGTCAAACATTTGTCTTCCCAAAAAGTCTTATTTTCTAAAATTGAGAACAGAGCTCAACATTTTACTTTATTTATCGTCTCATATTTAGTCATTTATACAGAGATAATCATGTCTGCAATAAAATCTTGTACAGATATTTTTATATTTATTTATAACTTGTTTTCATAGTCTGTTTAAATTCTGACTCTTTAAATACAGGAGTAGAACATAATATAAATATTTCTTTTGTAACAGCCACTAACTTCAGGAATAGATTTTATTACAATTTAAGGAGGTTTTATTTCTTCTTTGGGTAACCACTTGTTTGCACTCATAAGAATCACAGTTTACAATTAACTTGTATTAAGTTATTATAAAATGTTTTTTTAATCAAACCAGTTGATTTTGTAATAATAAATGTTCACCTTTTAAAACTGTTCCTTGTTATCAGTTTTGATTGTCACTATTTATATAGCAAACAGAATATTACCAAGCTTGATACTTTCTTTGAAACTTTGCAGTAAATGTAATAGTCTAGTGAAAGTGTTCCAATTACTATAAATCTCCGGTTTTAGTCTTCAGCATTAATTTATTATATATTTCAAATTCACTGATGGACTTACCATTTAAGGAAGTAATTGAGAAAAATTATTTTCAAGCCAAAAAAAATCTTGTGTGCTTTCTTTAATGTTATTTTAATTTATTTCCTTTTCAAAGTAAGTATACTGCTCTTGGTTTTTACCTTGGAAATCAAATTTTTTACAGTTTGGTATAAAAATTTAGATAACTGTCAACAGTGGTCAAAGAAGTTCCATTTTTTTCTTCCAAAAGAAATCTTAATTGATATTCAGGATAGGGCAATGGAAATAATAAATATATTTACAACTTAATCTTACTCCTGTTTAAGATTTAATCTAGAAATCTTATAGGATAAAATGGTCTCTTGTAAATTGTATAATTTTTCATTTCATGGACTATGTAGACAGAACCAACTATTACATAATTATATATTTTAAGAGCTCAATTTTAAGGTTTTTCATATTTTACATATATTTTTAGGAGAACCTTTTTTAAGCTTCTAATGCCTTAAATACAGTTATCTGAGAACATCCAGGCATTCTTACTGTTTTAAACTAATAAGGCAAATTTGCCACCCTCTTAAAACCATTTTAAATTTTGATGTAATAACATGATTAACCTTAACTTTTCCTCCTTGTGCTTCATTTTATAGAATCTTGAGCTCAGAAAATATATCCCCTGGATCTCTGCAGTTTCTCTGACACACACAAGATGTAATCCATAGCATCTGCCATTTAAATGACCCTTCATTTGGGCAGTCAAATTGAATGGTAATCATTTTAGACTTATTAGGCACACAGCATCTCTTATCCAAGCATATTCCACAGAAAGTGGGTCTATAACTCTGAGTGCTTAAGCATCCAGAAAAGACAAATTTTTCAGCTTTGACAGGTTGGAAAGTAGGTTGGCACGTTTTTCCTTTGGGAATCTGAAAAGATATATAACATTAAGTAGTCAGTCTTTAAACTTGATTATAATAGTTCAGAAAAGTGATAGTTCATAGAATATAGACTATTATACATACACACAGAAAATAGTTGCATTTAGGGCATTAATAGTTGCATTTTATTAATATTTATTAATATTAATAGGGCATTAATAGTTGCATTCAGTCATGTCCAGCCCTTTTCGACCTTTAAAATCCTCTTCCACAAGAGGACTTTGAAAGTCCTCCCTGTGCATCCTCCATCCACTCCCCAATGTGTTTTTCTTGTCCACCTTTCACTTAGTTCCACAATAAATGAAAATCTTTGTTTTATTTAATGTCCAGGGCCAAGACTTAGAGAATTAGCTAACACAGTTTAAGTAAATGGATAAATGAATAAACATCTTAATCCCTTTGAAACTGTCAACTTTCTGATGGGGAATAACTTGGGAATAAGACTGGTTTTGTAGCATTTCTAAAAATTAGTCTCGAGACAGTCATCTTGCTTAGTTCCAGAAATAGGACCAGCTCTAGTTATACCAAGCAACCTTAGAGTGTGTATTATGACACTACAGTCCTTTGGGAAGCAGTAACTAAGCAAAGCATTCTGGAAATGGTGTGGTTCCCTCTCCAAGCTGGTGATATGTAACTTAAGATCAGAACTGCTCTGCTGTTCATATGTTTGTTTTCCTAATTACAGGGTAGCAACCAAAATCTTTTATTGATGGTTCTGATTCCACTACATATAATTAATACAGGAAAAAGAATCTGAAAAAGATCTTCTCCTAAACAGTATACATGGTGGGGTACCCACAACAAATCTGACTGATTGAGACCCGACTATTACGTTGTTAGAATATTCTAGAATCCACAGGTTAACATTTTCTCTCTGCTCAATGAAAATTTTTCCCACAAAGTGCAGCTAGTTAATATTTGCTTTCCTTCAAGATAGTTTGACTCTAAGAGTTTCATGAAGTGGTTTTATTAACAAACACCTCCAGAACACACACACACACATACACTTTTCAGGAGTCTCAATATTGAATTATAATGAAAAATATAATTCACCTTTACCTTTGCTGTCTTTGAGATGTCACTGTCACAAGGCTGAATGTAACACAGTCTTTTCTCTTTTCTCATTTCACAGTCGGTGTTCTCATTGGTCACCCTGTTAGATATTCCCATCCCACATGTTCTGGAGCAAGGTGTCCACTTTGTTGCTTGCACAAGACATTTTCTTTTCCAAATCAGTGGGAGATTCCTATATGCTAGAGTAGAGGAAGGGGAGTACATGTACTTAAATATGTATGTACTCATGCAGATAATTTTTAATCCTGATTTTTAAGCTAATAGTTTACAGATGTGAACTTTATATAATGTAACTCTGAATAAAATAAGCTTATGGTCTAATTATTCTATTTTCCCTACTCCCCAAATTACCTTTTGACCAAATATTATAGTCCAGTAGCTTAGGAATAAAAATGCATTATCTTTGAGAAACTGGGTAAAATGCCCATTTGCCTGTTTCTGCTTAGCCCACCCACTGAGTACTCAACAAGCGTTTGCTTTGATGGACAGCCATCTTTTCTCCGGTTCTTGGCTTATGCTTGATGTTATTTTCAACAGATGTTGAAACAGACATGAGTAGGATTAGGGAATTCAGGATATTAATCAGACAATGTGGTCTTACTATTAAATTTCATGGTTATATTAAAATTTAAAATACAAAAGTTAAATCTGAGAATTCAGCCATCAATGAGACCAGTTATTTTTTTCACCACTTAAAAATCTAGTCCTTTAGAAGATTCTCTACACTAAATAATCATATACTAAGTCATGAAAAATGTGCCATCTATTTTATTCAGTTTAGTTGTTAACATTCCCTGTGGTATCGGGCCTAACCCTTCCATTGTCTAGACATTTCATGCCACTTCAAAATGAATGGAAAGCATTTCCTTCAGGTTAATATTACATCCTAAAGTGGGTGCTTCAGAAGTAAGGTAGAGATTTGAGTCTGCAATTGAACACAGCAAAATTCTGGCTACACTACTTTAAAATGTCAATTTAAAAAGGACTGCTCCCCATGCTTTCTTGATAGGAAACATCAGTCACTTGGAAGTATGTGCTATCTTCAAATACAATGATACTTTGATACTGTTGTCAGTTTTATTACAGTAGGATCTTGCAACTGCACACAGAACTGAGGGAGAGGAAGCAGAAAAATGGAGATACCTGGAAGGCAGGCAGCAGTTTAAAGACATCAGGGCAGGAAGCAGGGTAAAAGCTTGGCGCATCTGCAATAAATAAAGGTAGTTTAGATTGTCATGTTACCAGTAATCCCCCTCAGAGTTAAGCCAAGAGCTGCAGTTCAGGAAATTTGCTTAGCATTCATTTAAGGGCAAGAAAACTGGAAGAAATTGTAAAAGTTTAGTGTCGAATGAGCAGTGAGTAAAGCATAGAGGCATTAAGTCATTGCATGCTTCCTGCTGTCCAAGTAAAAGCTAGATTCCAACCATGGACTCTGGAATTAACTAAGTTACTAGACAAATACATCTTAAAGTATGTGTGTGTCCTTGTGCTTCATTTTAAAAGCCAAACTTGTCTGGGCCCATAAGTACAGTTTTTAAAGGTAAGCAAGAGATATTACACTGAACGTATACTTCCTCTGAAACAAATCTAGGTCTGTATATTAATAAACAGCACTTGAGAGAGTCTAATTTTTTGTAGCAAAGTATTAACCACTAAGAATGACCATCTGACGTGTCCTCCGCCAGGATCCAAGTGAATCCACTGAAGCCACTCTAACTTAACAAATGAGACCAACTTGACTTTGATCCAAAGCCCTTTACTTGGGGACAACTGCTGTTCTAAGTTGGTCTCATCAGGGAGGTTCACACATGGGTCCTAAGAACTTAAGTCACGCAGATTCAATGCAGAAAATCAACTGATCTTGTCCATTTGGAAAAAAAAATTTTTTGGCTTATAATTTTAAAAAGTTTTAGAGCATTAGTAGTATCAGGCTGTTAGCTGAAAAGCCACATATGGTAAATGCCAATTTGCCATAGCCTGTTAAATTTTTTTGAATTAACAGTCATAATTGGAATCCCAGAGAATGTTCCCCCTTCAAGGATTAGGTTTTAAAGATCTAAAACTTATTTCTCTGATTATGGCTGCTTTTATTAACTATTCCCATAACACAAGTGCATTTAGGAGTCTTTAGCATATATAAATACTCCATATTTCCATGGCACCTTTCAGTTACTAAGCTTTAAATTTCAAGAAAAAGCCAGTCTTGATTTCTGTATGAAAACACGGATGTGAATAATAACAGGCATGAGTATTACCCCCTTTTGAGTCCTTCACCTGTGCTTCAGCTGCTGGCAATTTTGAACACCCTGTCCCCCCAAAAACCCCAGCACCTAAATAAGGTGCTAACTCAGAGCGGACCAAATACAAGGGTCATGAATATAGTGACACCAACTATAAATGGCCAGGTGCTCCAGCTGAGTAATACAGAATCTCACTATAAGTTTCTGACTACTCACATACCTGGGCAACCTACTTAAAGATGCCTGTGTGCACATTTTTAGAGGCTGGTAATTATTAAGCTTCACGTTCACAGTGAAGGAAAGGGTAATTTTATCTATTTTTAGAAATATTTACAAATTCAACACATACCCTGTAATATTTTTAATCAGTAGCCTTTCATTTCTGCTTTTACCATACGGAAGAGTTGTATTGGAACTGGATAGTTCATACTTCTTGCCCATAATAATACAAATAAAAGTTTTTCCAGGCTAGGGTACATGTCAACAATATTTAGTCACTTTTCCTATGCATGAGCATGCTAAGTCACTTCAGTTGTATCCAATTCTTTGCGACCCTATGGACTTTAGCCTGCCATGCTCCTCTGTCTGTGGGATTCTCCAGGCAAGAATATTGGAGTGAGTTGCTATGCCCTCCACCAGGGATCTTCCTGACCCAGGGATTGAGCCCATGTCTGTTAACATCTCCTGTATTGGCAGGCGAGTTCTTTACCACTAGCACCATCTGGAAAGCCCTGAGAGGTTGAATGGAAATAAGGAGAGGTAGTAACTTAGAATTTCCTGACCTAGCAGAAAACTGGAATAGTTTGGGAGTTCTCTAGTGGTTAAGATTCAGTACTCTCACTGCCATGGCCTGGGTTCAATTCCTGGTTAGGGAACTGAGCTCCTTCCTGCAAAGCCATGTGACCAAAAAGAAAAGGAAAAAAATCTAAAACACTATAAAATTCCCTTTTCAGATACTTTTAAAGCATACCTGCCTGAGGCAAAGACCAAGTACAATGGCACACTCAAACTAAATCTCTCACTGACCACCAATCAATAAGTGCGTACTGAGTCCCTTGGTACATAAAAGGAACAGGAAAGAAAACCAGGCAAAGTTGTCGGTGAGAAATAGTTCTACATAACAAGTACCTGGCATTGTTTTGTAGCTTGTTGAGAGCTGTTTCTGTGATGACCCCAGGCCACATTTTGACTGATCAGTCTTCTCTCCACCTTTAGCCCCAGAGCAGTGCCTGTTGGCCAGCTTTGGTATGAACAGAGGTGTGCATCCAATGGCCCCGCCGACACACAGGCAGCTGAACAGGGGACTGGGCTGAAACGCCTGGCCATTTTGATAATGCACCCCATTGAACTCACATCCCACAGCAATGAGATCTGAAAGGAGAAAAGAACAAAATCACCAAAGAACTGTAACTGCTAGTCTAGACCTCCAGCTGTAAACCCTAGAGCAAACTGCTTTCTCCTTAATGTAGTTCTCAATTTCCTTGGTCCCATCTGGAACCTCCTTCAACAGAACATCTGTAAAAAGTGAACATGAGACATTTTCACTAGATTTGGAGATAATCCACCCCAAGTGATCACCTTCAAAATTCACACCCTGTTCTGCAGTAAATTAAAAAAAAAAAAAAAAACACCACTATGAACACAGCACTGTATGTGTGCTGCATGCTAAGTCACTTCAGTCGTGTCCGATTCTGCAACCCCACGGACTGTAGCCCACCAGGCTCCTCTGTTCATGGGATTTCCCAGGCAAGAATACTGGAGTGGGTTGCCATTTCTTTTTCCAGGGGATCTTCCCAACCCAGGATCAAACATGCATCTCTTACAGCTCCTGCATGGCAGGCCAGTTCTTTACCACCAGTGCCGTCTGGAAAGCCCCATAATATAGCCCTGGGATGACTGTAAACTCAGAGCTGAGTTGATGGCTAGTGAGACACATATCCCCAGATTTTCAATAATAGGCTGGGATATGGTCCTAGGAAGTTGGGGTAAGTCAATGGATGAAGAAATCATAACCTGTTTACAATACTGCACAGTAACTGATTTTGTTTTTAAGAGAACTGGAAGAAAACTTTCACTTCCTCTGAGGGTTATCTTGACCTGGGTCAGCAGTTCTCACAAAGTGTGGTCCATGGGCCCCTTGGCAGTACCTGAGGCCCTTTCACAGAACTGGAAAGTCAAAACTTTTTCAGAGTACCAAGATGTGACCGACTTTGTTCACTCAGTTGATATTTGCACCGAACGTGCAAAAGGAGTGGTGGCTAAAATGGCTGCTGGCACCTTAGAATGAATCAGACTGTACATGTTAGCCATTGTATTTTTCCTTGCCATGCATTTGTACGTAAGTATACTTTTTTAAAAAGAGTTCTTAATTTTACTAAGAATATCTTTAACAACACAGATTTTATTAAATCTTAATGATCAAAGCATCTTTTTAATATTCCATGTGAAAAGAAACAGGAAGTATGCATAGGGCTTTCCTGTAAATACTGTACCAAAGTACGATAGTTATCTTGAGGAAAAGCACCTATGTTACTGTTTCAGTTGTGGGCCTAACTAGCCACATTTTTAGTGGTAATTTCCCCTGAAGAAGTGACTGACCAATACAGCACAGTTACTCAGACTTGGGTATTTGGCAGATTATTTTCTTAAAAATCAACAAGGTGAGCCTATCACTTCAAGGAAAACAACTGACAGTACTTGTTGCCAATGACAGAATCTAAGGCTGCCGAGCAAAAATTAGAATTCTGGAAAACTTGTGTCCACCACTGAGATCTCTTTTAATCTAATTAATCTTCCCACAGACTGTTCTACAGAGCAACCCAAGATGTAGGCTTTTCTGATGAGTTTGGTACTAAATAATGTGATTTAAAAAAGAAAAAAATCTCCATAAACCATTGTTCCAAACTGGTATTTTCCAAATAACTAGTGTATGCTATTGTTATAAAATTATGCATGAGGAAAAGCCCTGTTCCAAGTGGGTCTTTGACTAAACCAATGTATTTTAATGTCACAGAGTCTGGTAAGTTCATCGACGTGTTTTCAGAGTCCACATGATTAGCAGTGATGCAGCTAATTTTTAGAAACTCCACTTGTTATAATATGAAAAAAATATAATTATTTGAAAAGTTAAAACATTCCTTCCTTTTCAAGCAATATATCTGTGTGAGGATGGAATCCCTTCATATATTCCAATCTAAAACAACATATAGCAATATACTGAATGCAGAAGCAGATGTAAGAATCTATCTTCTGTTAAGCTAGACATTAGAGAGATTTGCAAAAATGTCAAACAATTCCACTTTCACTCATCTCTAAATTTTCTTTGTTTTTAAAGTAAGTTCTTTCACAAATAATATATTATTTCTATTAATTTTCAATGGGCAGGTTATTTCATTTCAAATGAATTAGTAAATAGTTTTAAATTTCTAATCCATTAAATGCCGAGAAATAATCCATAAACAGAACCTCTTTGGGTCCTTATTAATTTATAAGACTAAAGGGATCCTCAGACCAAAAAAAAGGTTGAAAACCATTGTTCTATATGATGAATCAGCACATTCTCTGTAAAGTTATATAGCCTTTATAGACTATTTGGTCTCTGTTGCAACTACTAGAGGCAGCTATTATAAAGCAGCCACAGACTATATGTAACTGCAGTGGCATGGTGGTTCTCTGATGAGACATCATTTACAGAAACAGACTGTGGGCCAGATTTGGTCCCAGAGTCACAGTTAGTGACCCATTATAGATCATCCCCACCCCCATTCTCATGGCTGTGCTCCATTACGATACTCATCAAACTATACATGGAATTACATTTTTGAGAATTTACTAAATACCAAATATTGTGATACCAGATATTTTGGGTTTTGTGTCATCATTTCATTTGACCTTCCTAAGAACTCTATAAGAGAAAGTACATACGATACAATTGAGCCACAGAGAGGTTAGGCAACTTGTTCAAGGTCGCTCCGCAGACAGAGTTCAGAATCTGAACCCAGAGATAATCAATATAATAAACCATGAAATTAAAAGATGCTTACTCCTTGGAAGGAAAGTTATGACCAACCTAGACAGCATATTAAAAAGCAGAGACCTTACTTTGCCAACAAAGGTCAGTCTAGTCAAGGCTATGGTTTTTTCAATGGTCATGTATGGACATGAGAGTTGGACTATAAAGAAAGCTGAGCACCGAAGAATTGACGCTTTTGAACTGTGGTGTTGGAAAAGATACTTGAGAGTCCCTTGGATGGCGAGGAGATCCAACCAGTCCATCCTAAAGGAGATCAGTCCTGGGTGTTCATTGGAAGGACTGATGTTGAAGCTGAAACTCCAGTACTTTGGCCACCTGATGCGAAGAGCTGACTCACTGGAAAAGACCCTGATGCTGGGAAAGACTGACGACAGAGGATGAGATGGTTGGATGGCATCACCGACTCAATGGACATGCGTTTGGGTGGACTCTGGGAGTTGGTGACGGACAGGGAGGCCTGGCGTGCTGCAGTTCATGGGGTTGCAAAGAGTCAGACACAGCTGAGTGACTGAACTGAACTGACAGAGGCATCAGGCTACTGAACTTGAATGATTCCACACATTCACCCCAGCTCCAGAGATGTGCTCTCACTCCACACTCACAACCTAACTCCTGCTAGTAATTAATCTTCCCACAGACTGTTCTACAGAGCAACTTAACCACTCAGTTGACATGAATATTTCCCTTTCCCTAAGAAGGTTTACTTTTTATTCCTAAATAAATCAGCATCCTCGATTATTGTCAAGGCATAGGGTTAGGTGGTCTTGAGCAGTCTCCCCAGGTGGCGTTAGTGGTTAAGAAACTGCCTGCCAATGCAGGAGACATAAGAAACACGGGCTTGATCCCTGGGTCAGGAAGGTCCTCTGGAGGACAGCATGACAACCCACTCGAGTATTCTTGCCTGGAGAATCCCAGTGGACAGAGGAGCCTGGTGAGCTACAGTCTATAAGGTCACAAAGAGTCAGACATGACTGAAGCAGCTGAGCACACTCCAGTCTCCAGAGCTAAGACCCTCCCTTCATAAAGCTGAGGGCCCAATTGAGATTTGGGGTGCCCCGCCCTCTTTCTTACAAATCTGCCTCAGTGAAAAGTATAGTAACCTGATGGTTAGTTTGGAAGGCTGAGATTAAAGCAGTATATCTGAATACTAGAGAGATATCCTTACATATTAAGAAAGAATATTTTTCAGGTACACAAAAGGCTGAATTCAGATTGCATTTGATAGTATAACAAAAACTGTCCTTTTTGCCACTTTAATAAGTCAGACTGTTTACATAATTTCTCCTATTTTTATCACTAAAAGCAATTACCTGAGAAGAACTTCAAGATCATTTCAATGCAATAAAACAAAGGGTTTCTGAACGTGTGTGTAACATCTGCTCAGTTCAGATGTGTTCAGTATGACAAGGCCAGTCTCACTGGTGCATGAAAACTAAACCCACCTCAGATTTAGTCAAATGAAGATGATTATTCCAATGTAAAAACTGCAGAAAAAAGTCCTGTCTAGACTCAACATTTTCCAGCTGGTCCAGAAGGAAACACTTACGTGCACACACTCCGGTCTCGTACCTAGGCCTGTCTGCTGAGTAGTCACAGTACAGCCCTTTGTGGGGGTCACAGAGGTCAGCTTCGTTGCAGGTGTCCCCTGGCTGTCTGGCACAGATTTTGCAGCATCCGCAGCCATCTCTCACCAGGCTCACTCCAGGAGGGCAGCTGGGCTTCCGACCAGGGCACTGACAGGGCCAGTGGCAAAACTGCTTACGGTGGTGCCCTTCTGCCACCTCTCCAGGACTTCTTTCACCTGCCGTGTCTGACAGCCCAGCGCCCTGGGCCCTGCAGCAGAACTTCATCGGACAATAAAGGTGGTGTTAGAAATGGTTCCTGAAACCAATTTCAGAGGTTTTCTAGAAATAGATTTCACCCAAATTATTAATATTAGAATACAGCATGGTAAGTTGTAATAATATCTATCAGTATTTGACAGGACCGTGCATGCACGCTCAGTCGTGTCAGACTCTTTGTGACCCCATGTGACCCCACCAGGCTCCTCTGTCCATGGGTCCATGCAATTTCCCAGGCAAGACTACTGGAGCAGGTTGCCATTTCCTTCTCCAAGGGGATCTTCCCAACCCAGCAATCGAATCCGCATATCCTGCATCGCCTGCTTTGATAGCAGCTTTCTTTGTCACTGAGCCACCTGGGAAGCCCGATTGACGTGATCAGTCTCTCCTTAAACTTTTCTGCACTCAGCTTCCAACACATGACTCTTTCTTACTCCTCCTTTCTCCCCAATGGCTCCTTCTCAGTCTCTTCTGCTGGTTTCTTCTGGTCTCCGAGCACTGGAGCTCCCTGTGGGCAAGTGCTCTAAAGAAACATTCCTCACTGTATCTCGTATCTCCACCCAGGCTTCTCTTCTGAGCTCAGACTCAAACTGCCTACTTAACAGATCTCCACTTAGACATGCAATAAGCATAGCAAACTTCACAAGATCAGACACATCCTCCCAATTCTTCCCTCCAATCTGCTCTCCCTTTAAGGGAAAGAGAGGGGCAGGCGCATCGGAGGAGATGTGATGCTAGAACCAGAGGGAACATGAGGCCGCTGCTGAAGGGAAGTCACAGGCCAAGGAATGCAGGTAGCTTATGAAAGCTAGAAAAGGCAAAGGACAGATTCCCCCTAGATGCCCCAGATGGAACACAGCCCTGCTTTGATTTTAGCTCTGATTTTAGACTACAGAGGCCAGAACTGCAAAAGAATAAATCTGCACTGTTTGAGCCACTAAGATTGTAGCCATTTGTTTCAGTAGCAACAGGAAATAATGCGCTCTATGTAACAAAGGAAGACTACGGGGCTCAGACTGCTTAAGATACTCCAGGTCACACATCAAGTAAATAGAAGAAAAAGTACTTAAACCAGGCAGGCAGCTTCCAGAACCTTCCCACCTCCCTTCCCTAAGCCGGGTCTTGCCACAAATCAGATTGGATATTGAACAGATCACTGAATCTCTGCCTCTGGTTCTCCTCTCCAGCCCAGACTCTCCCCATGGGCTCACAACTAGCTCAATCCTTTCTGCAGGATTTCCCCCACCTTGATGTCCCACAAGGACCTCACTCTCCCTCCCCAAGAAACTGCTCTCAGCTGGTCCCCATTTTAGTGAATGGTGTGACACCATCCGCTGAGTTTCCCAGCCTTACCTGCTCCATCTCCTTCCTCCCTCACACCTGAAGGTCACGGACCTGCAGGGAGGTCTAAGCTCCTGAGCACAGCATTCAGGGCCCTCCTGTCTCCTGAGTTCTTTACATCCCTTAGCTTTCAGCAAACGAAAATGCCTGCGGTTCCCTGCATATCTGAGGCTGTTCAATCTTCCTACAAACTTCTTCAGCCCCCCACACTCCCTCACTGAGCTACCGCCTTTTCCAGAAGAGTTTCTGTAACCTCTCCATGCTCCCTTTTACCTGTGTACTGAAACTGTGAATAAGAGCCTGTCTTCACCACTTGCCATAAAGCTACCCAACCACAGGAACCTGAGGTTCACTTGCTGGTGTATCACTGGCCCTTAGCACAGAGCCTGGCAAGTAATGTCTGTAATTCTCAACTTTTATTTGATGGAACTAAAGGCAGTTAGATTGATCCAGAGATCCAAACCTCTTTCCAACTCAAAAACCCTACGCTTTAAAGTATCTGTTTGAAATTCCACCATTAAATCTTCAGCCTTTTTTTTTCCTTACCACTGATGAAATATGTATTCCCCAGAGTAACACTTTCAGCTACTATTTGAGTTGAATGTACAATGTGAGAATAGACTTTGAGGGTACAGTGCTGGGCTTCTGGAGGATGAGGAGGGGCAATGGAAATTCAAAATGTGAAAGGAGTATTAATAGCAAGGGTAGAAACAGTGAGTGCCTGCTTCTCATTCTTACCCAGGTTCAGCCGTGGTTACCAGGGACCCCTTGCCAGGCTCAGCGGCCTCTCAGCTGGGCTCATGCTCCTGAACTCTCTGTCCCCACCTGACCCCCTCTCTAAGGCACTGGACTCTCAATTCTCCGCTCTCCCTTGACTTTCATGACACCAGCCCCTCCCGGTCACCCCAACCCAATTCTATCCCTACCTCTGGACGTATTTTGTCAATCTCCTTTGCAGGCTCCTGTAACCCTAAATTTGACTTAGATTTAGGCTCATGGGTGCTTGATGACCTTAATGGATTGCTGATCTCACTGTCCCCACTCTCACCCACCCTCTTGCCTTCGTTTTTAACCCTAAGCAGCTTCAAATATAAATTTCCATCCAGGATGACTCCACTAAGCTCAGACCCACATAGCTAACTGCCTACCAGACATCTCCACTAGCATCTCTTACAGGAAAACTCACATAACAAACTCATCATTGGCCCACCCACCTGAGACAGTGTTTCCATACTCTGGAGGTAGGAAGTTGGGAGTCATCCAGGTCATCTTCCTCTCCCACACCTCCTACAGTCATTTAGCAACTAATCCTTCTTACCATCCTCATATCCCCAAAACTAGTCATTCTTCCCTCATTTTCACTGCTACTGAGTACTGTTGCAGCAAGTTCCTAACTGATCTCCTCCTCTCAAGAAGGAATTCAATGAATCTCCCACTTTTTAAGGATCTCTTTAAAAAATATCTGTTGGTCCCCAGTATTTCCACCAACAAACAAACAACGTATTTTATTTTACTTCTCATCTTAAAACTCATCAGTGGCTCCCTACTGGCAAGAGTATACAGTCCAAACTTCTGAGCAGGGTATATAAACCCTATGTGTGCTGATTCCTGCCTTCCTCTCTAGCTGCATTGCTCAATGCACTCTCCTCCTATGTCATGCACTTGACAAGAGGGGCCAGGCTGGCTTCTCCTCCATGCTTTTCCTCATGTTACTTCCTCGAATGAAGTGCCCACTCCCCAAACTTCCCACCTGGGGACACACGTTGATCTTTCTAGTTCTTGTAGCATGTCTATAGAATCTCCAAGGTGACAAGGTAACACTGTTGAAAACCAAGGATAGAGAGAAAATCTTGGAATCAGTCTAAGAAAAGGAGAGTATTACATACAAGAGAAAAAACAATCAATATGTGATCTGACTTCTCATTAAGAGAAGGAAACCAAGATGTCCTTCAGTAGGTAACTGGATAAACTGTGGCACATCCAGACAGTGGAGTAATATTTCCGTGCTAAAAGGAAATGAGCCATCAAGCCTTGAAAAGACAGGCATATCACTACGTGAAAGAAGTCAATTGGAATATTCTACATATTGTATGATTCCAACTATACGACATTCTGGAAAGGGCAAAATGATGAAGACAGTAAAAAGATCAGTGGTTGCCAGGGGTTGAGGGAAGGGATAAACAGGTAGAATACAAAGGATCTTTTGGAAAGTGAAAATACTCTGTCTGATACTACAGTAGTGGATACACATTATTATGCATTTGCCCAAACTCATAGAAGGTACAGCACCAAGAGTGAAAGCTAATGTAAGTAATGACGATGAATGGTTATGATGTGTCAAGGCAGGTTCATCAGGTTCATGTAGAAGTACGACTACAGCGCAGCTCATTCGTTGTAGCAAAGGTGGAGACACTGACAGTCAGGGAGAGGAGGGGGAGGCTGCGCACGTGCGGCGGCGGGCGGCACACAGGAAGTCTCTGACACCCCCCTCACAAATGTGCTGGGGCCAGAAGATTATGTCTTTAAAAAAGGAGAAGGAAAATAAGAACAGGACACCCTGAGACGATGCCGAGAGTCGGGGGAAAATACTGTCAGCCTGGGATTCTATCTCCAGTGGAACTACCTTTCAAAAATGAAGGTGAAATGAAAGACATTTCCAGATAAACAAAAACTGAGAGCAACTGTGGCTAGCATGCCTGCCTCACAAGTAGTAAAGGAAGCTCTTCCACCTGAAGGGAAGATTACAACAGATAGTATGCTAGAAATATAAGAAGATATCAAGGATTCTGGAAATGATAAATGTGGGTAAATATAAGGAATTATATATAGTTTTCTCTTTTCTTCAGATATTTTGATTGATTTCGAACTCAAAATATTAAGACAACAAAAGAATCATCAGAATAATACAACAGAAAGAATGAGGGCTTTGAAACAAAGAGCTACGCTTATCTTAGATAACATTCATTTATTTGATCTTTGAGCTTCAATCCTCCTCTGTAAAATAGGATCAATAATATCAACTTTGCAAGATTATTTTGAGTTTTATCTTAATCACTAAAGTGTGAAGCACAGTTCTTGGCACATGTTAGATTTTCTATACATGGTAGGTACTATCAAACCCTTCAAAAATTCAGACCCTTAACTTTGCCATTAAGCATAATATTTTCTTGCTCTATCTATGCTGCTGCTAAGTCACTTCAGTCGTGTCCAACTCTGTGCGACCCCATAGAGGGCAGCCCACCAGGTTCCCCTGTCCCTGGGATTCTCCAGGCAAGAACACTGGAGTGGGTTGCCATTTCCTTCTCCAATGCATGAAAGTGAAAAGTGAAAGTGAAGTCGCTCAGTCGTGTCCGACTCTTAGCGACCCCATGGACTGCAGCCCACCAGGCTCCTCCGTCCATGGGATTTTCCAGGCAAGAGTACTGGAGTGGGGTGCCATTGCCTTCTCCGGCTCTATCTATAACCTCTTTGTTTTTGTTTTGTTTTGTTTTGTTATTTTGGGCACATCTCTCTGTTGGAATACTTGCTGCTTAGGTATATGCTGTAGTTCTCAATATACAAAAGTGGCAGGCGTTTTCCTCAAGGGCAGTGGACTAGGCAATAGACACTCTCACTCCTACTGGGGAAAAGCATCTCTCCATCCGTCCACATAATGGTACCACTGACATTCTTGTTATGACCCTTTTAAGCTCTTAAATCTCTCCATATATAACAATTTTCAACCCCCCACCCCGTTTTCTAAAATACATCCGCTGCTTAACTACCTCAATCAAATTAACTCACACACACATATCCTTGTATTCTAAAACACCAGGTTTCAAAAGCTCTGTCCTCTGAGCTAGCAAAAACCTCCACCATGCAGATAAATCCATAAAATAAGCCACCCGTTTCAATCGTCTTAATAAAAAAAAAATGCTAAAGCAAAGAATCGCTCATATTGAATTAAACTTCCCTTTGGTCTGCTGCTCAAAATATTTAAAAATCCTGTGGACTGATTCTGTCACATGAAAAGTGAAAAACACATGGGTTAAGAAAAGACACACACACACACAAAATAGAATGTTTTAAAAATATTAAGTGTTTTCTCCAAAGTGTTCTCAAACAAGCAGAGGCTTAGCTGAAGAGAGCCGTCAGGGTCAGTTTTTCCAGCAGCTCTGTGCAGTCCGCCCGCCTGGCGCCTGCAGAGGGGCACCGCCACCCACCCCGCCCGCAGGGCAGCCAGCTCCCGGCAGACTCCAGTTAGAAAAAGGAAAAAAATACATTTTATGAAAACCTGGAGGCTGTTCAAACATATCAGAAGCAGGATTAAGTACCCTACCCCGAAAGGGAGCAACGTTTTCCACTCTTCCCGGAAGCTAATGAACTAAAACAGGACTTGATTAGAAGAAGAACATGGCTCCCTACTCGTCTGCAGCTATTTCCACAAGGAACGCACCCCTCCAGTTCCCCATCTTCTCTTCCTTTTTGATTTCTGACCTGAGGAAATGAGGGCCACCGCAGCCCCCGGCGGGACGGAGCGGCGGGAGAGCCAGGACGTACCTGCGACAGCGAGGCCAGGAGAAGCGTGGAGAGCAGCGGCCCCCGCATGGCCCCGGGCCGGCCTCGCGCAGCCGGAGATGCTGCGAGGCCGGCGCACAAAGCTCCCCTCTGTCTCCTGGAGGAAGGACCCACGCCTCCACCTCCCAGCTCCCGACTTTGGGCTCCAGCTCTCAGACTCTGCTTTCGCTTTCCCAGATCCCTTTTAATACCCTGTTTACTTTCAGGCGACTCTTCTCATATTTACCTTCGCAGAGGCCTGGAGCGCGCTTCTCCCGGGACTGAGAGGGGGCAGACCAAGGGTGACTTCTGTTTGAAAAAAACTGTTGTTCTTCCCGCTCCAGGAGATCAGAGCCAGCCTTGAGCAAAATGGTGATGTTAGACGCAGTTACCCGCCTTAACCCTCAGCCTCTTGTCTGGGTTTACCGCCCCAGACCCTCTCTTTGGGGCTTGCTTATTCTCCTGGGGCCCTCAAAACACAGGGGACGAGTCTGGCCTCTGACCACCCCGTCACAGCCTGCCCCTGCCCAGTTCTCCCACCATACTGTAACAGGTCTGCCCCACCTTCCCTCACTCTGCAGCTTATCACAGTGCCCGGTGCCTACCTCTGTTACAGCACGTTTCTCCTACCAGATGGATTAGGTTTGGAAATACTGTAGATGGAACCCAGGTGGACGCCTACAGTCGGGGCCCGAGAGAAGCCGCTTTCTGCGGCCACAGCCCCGTGACAGACCAGAGTAAAGTTAACCCCAATCTTTTAGGGCCAAGACAAAACAGCTACACTAGTGGCAATCATTCATTTAACAAATCAAGAATTTTTTTAAAGTTATTACAGGTTTGTACACCCCTTCCCTTCTAATTCTCACCTCCCCAGCATGTGTGGTCACCAGCCCATCTCCTCCTGGGTCCAGTGGATTGTGGCTTTTTTACCCAGCTTTCAACTATGGTCTTTGTCTGTATATCTTGGGGTGCACCTCCGATGGGGTTTTGTCTTCTTGTGGATCCAGTGTCTGGCCCATTTCCTGCCCCCATTCTAGGGCCAATTTCTATTCCCTGTGATCCGTCACCTGCCTTCGATTTACCTGTTAGCTCTCCTGGGCTCACTGCTCACCTCTCTTTCTGTGTATAAAGACACAGTGACTGAAGGCCCAAGACCTGGAGAAAAACTGGGCTTCCTGCCAACAACAAGGACTCTGAGATCCTCAGAGAGCCAGGGACTCCATAAAATGTGCAAACACACCCCACGTGGTTTACTAAGTAGTTAATTACACCATAATCACACACACACCAAACAACAAGGAATACCCAGCGTAGGTAAGCTGTCAACTCCTCACCTCCCTGCCTGAGAAATAGGATAAAACCTGTGTAACAGGGAAAAGCCTTCGTATTCTATTACAAGTTAATCACTAAAGGGATGTTGCCTATAAGCTAAAGTTAAACATCATGGCCCATTTCTGGGAACCCTGCCTCCCAGGTAATGAGAGTAAAGCTATATCAATAAAATACCTTTGTTTAGCTCACAGGAAACACCTGGACCAGACCCTCCTGTGAATAACTGCAGGAAGGAAGATATTAACACATCCCCTCTGGAGGCTGACAGATCAGGAGATGTTTGACTTTCCTCCCTTCCCTTTTAGTATAAAATAAGCCTGAATTCTCGGAGAAGGCAATGGCACCCCACTCCAGTACTCTTGCCTGGAAAATCCCATGGATGGAGGAGCCTGGTGGGCTGCAGTCCATGGGGTTGCTAAGGGTCGGACACGACTGAGAGACTTCACTTTCACTTTTCACTTTCATGCATTGGAGAAGGAAACGGCAACCCGCTCCAGTATTCTTGCCTGGAGAATCCCAGGGACGGGGGAGCCTGGTGGGCTGCCGTCTATGGGGTTGCACAGAGTCGGACACGACTGAAGTGTCTTGGCTTGACTTGGCTTGGCTAAGCCTGAATTCTAACTCTGGGAAGACGGTTCTTTGGGGCACGGTTCCACCGTCTTCTTGGCTTGCTGACTTTCCAAATAAAGCTATGTTCCTTGCCCAAAGAATTCGTCTCTAGATTGATTGGCCTGTCATACAGGGAGCAGGATAAGCTTGGTCTCCCTAACACCTGAAAACAGCCTAATGAAGGATGATGGGTCTGTGTTAGTCCAATCTGACCCATTATTTTTAGTCTCTGGTTTAACACCATCTGATCTTTGGTTTCCCAGCCTCAGGGTTTCATGCACCACAGTGGTCATGAGAAAGGATCATCTCTCATTTCCTCACTGGTTCATCAAAGGCAGAAGAATCTAAGCCCAAGATTAGCGTACTCATGAACAACATCCCTCCTGTTCTGAATGTGATACTGCACCTATCTGTTCAGTGTCTGAACTTAAGGAGACTCACGCCCCTCCCACGTGTTCTCTGTAAATGCTGACGGCAGCAGCCATTCTTCTGGAAATGGCTTTCCTCCCTCTACAGTCTCTCTGCCACGGGGCAGGGGAAGGGGTCAAACTCCCATCCTTGGCTCTTGGTAGGAAAGGAACGTCTTAGTTGAGAATGAACCTGTGAGTCCTCTCCCACAGTGTAAAAGATGGAGGGGATCTGGACTTCTCACTGCAGCTTGTGTTTAGACATCTCCAGCCATGGGTGTGCTCCTGTTTAACAACTTCAAGCCCACTATGGATGGACTGAATGAATACGGCTTTTCTGCCATCTTCTACTTTGGACACCAAGAGCCATCCTGGTGTGTGTCTTGCTCTGAACACATTCCTCTGTTATCTCATTTAACAAAATGCTAATCTGCCTAGGCGTCCATTTCACAAGCATTCAGTTTGTGATGTACATTCAAGTAGACATGTACATCGAGCATAACTAATATTTGCATCATGTTTCATGATTTACAAGGAAGTTCGCATGTATTATCTTTTTTAATTTCACAGCTCAGTGAGGTAGGCAAAAGCAGTATTTAAAACCACCTTCATTTAGCAGATTAAAAAGTTGAGGTTAAGTGATTGTACTTGGTCCACAAAGCACACTTAATCCCTGCCCCATAGAGCTATATAATCTACTGAGGGAGAAGATGCTGAACAAATAAACATGCAAAGTATCCCTGAGGAAAAACTGAATAAAGGCTAAAGGCTAATAATAAAGAACAAAAAACTACAGGGAAGAACGACAGGTAGGAGCTAAGTTAAATCAGTGGCGGGGGAACTAGAATTGAGACGGAAGCCAGAGGGAGAGTGGGGAAGAGTCCTGGTGCAGGGCTCTCTCCACTGGCAAAACACACACAGGAACAGCATCACAGCAAGGACAGTCCCTTCTCCTGTGTCACCTGGGCAGGCAGAGATCAGCACCCACAGCTCCGTCAGTGCCCCGAGCAGGGGAGGAGCCCCCTTTCCTCACCCCCTCAACAGTCCCTCCCTCTCCTACTGGTGGCGGAGAGAGAAGCATTGTCTGTCCCAGAAGAGAGACCGACATTGTCGGTGCGATCATGCCCTGAACGTGTGCATCAGGGAAACTGGAGCTTCCCAGGTGGCTCAGGGGTAAAGAATCTGCCCGCCAATGCAGGAGACGCAGCAAATGCCGGCTTGATCCCTGGGTGGGGAAGATTCCCCTGGAGAAGGAAATGACAACCCACTCCAGTATTCTTGCCTGGGAAAACCCTTGGACAGAGGAGCTTGGTGGTCTACAATCCAAGGGGTCGCAAACAGTCAGACACAGACACAACTTAGTGACTAAACAACAACAACAAACAATAATAATAAACACAGCAAACAGTGATCAAGCGCTCAAGGTGCCCCATCGCTATTGTGCCGAGTGCTGCACCTGTGTGGACCCAGCTGCTTCTTCCAGCATCACTGCCGGGAGGTACAGTTATTAGCATCTGTGAGGAAACTGAGGCAAGGCCATGTGAATAGTAAGAGGTAGGACCGAGATCCCAAGCATTTAGCCCCCTGCTCTGCTGCCCTCTGCATGGCCTCTATGTAACAGAACAACCTGCACCAGGATGATTCCGTGAGACCATTGCTCTGCATTGCATTCTCTACTATTTTTTCCCCCTCCTACTCCCCTCTCTAGTTTTAAGAAGTTTGTGAGGTCATTTAGAGTTCCCTCTAAGCAGAAGGATTCCCTGGTGGCTCAGACAATAAAGAATCCGCCTGCAATGCAGGAGACCTGGGTTGGATCCCTGGGTTGGTAAGATCCCCTGGAGGAGGGCATGGCAACCCATTCCAGTATTCTTGCCTGGAGAATCCCATGGACAGAGGAGCCTGGCGGGCTACTCTTTGGGGCCCCAAAGAGTTGGACATGACTGAAGCGACTAACCTTGCCCTTGTACTTGTCCAGGGAGAAAGGAGCTGCCACAGTGCTTTGTCTCTTGGGGAAACTGGATCTCACGGAAGAGGTGATGCTGCGAGAGGAAAGAGGAGGGAGTCTGGGGCAGCCAAGGGGATGAGGAAGCTCAGGAAGCCCCTGAGTTGGGGTTGGGGTGTGGGAAGGTGAGAGCAGGACGCTTCAGCCATTCTGTACAAGTTCCCCGAGGACCTCTGTGTCCTTGCAAGAGCCTTCACTGCCCATTTGGATGTGAACCCTCAAGGTGTGGGCAGGAACTTCAGAAAGAGAAGGCCAATGGCCTGGCCTCTTCTCCAGGTACCAGCTAGGCCTCCCGCATTGCTGTCCAACCTGCCATGATGGTGGTGGTAGACTTGGGAGGAGCTCACCGATGGTGGCTTAGAATAATAATACATTTATCTCCAGATGGAGATGGGGGAGGTTGGTTCGGAGCCAGCGTTAATTTAAATTTTAACTTTAATTAAAATGAATTAATTGAATTGAATTAATTAAAACTTTAATTTGAGGAAAATGAAGAAACGGATACTCCTACACCCCTGGATCTGTGGCTTCACATTCATCCTTGCTACAAATACTGTAAGTCTCACAAAATCGCCATCCGCCTGGAGTGTGTACTCTCTCCTGAAAACTCACAGGCCTTGAAACCAAAACCGGTGCCAAGAGCCTCCACAGCATCTCCTCCGGCTCTCTGTCAGCTCTGCCTGGGTCAGCAGCTAGGTCTCGAATCGGGGATTCTTCCAGTCTGGTTGCTACTGTGGACCCAATGGTGCTGAAGGAAATTCACGTGGCAGATGTCCAATGAAACCTTGTTGGTTATTTAAAAGGACTCATCAAAATCACCCTAAAGCTACTGAAGTAGTTATGCATGTCTCTAATCTTGCATAATTTATCCACTGTATCCTTCCGTGCCCTTTTCTAACTAATAATCGCCAGTCTCAGTGGCAATCTTCTGTTAAATGCATCCCATTTTTTTCCCTCACAAAACTCTTCCCCTAAGATTCTGACATGAATTTCACAATACATGCCTGGAAGGGCAGGTGTACACTCTCTTCTTCCTCCACTAACCGACAAGCCTAGTTCACCAACACCTGTGCATGCTCTGAGGGGCTGCGGTGTGTGTGTGCTAAGGTCCTTCAGTTCTGCCACCTTGGAGGGCAGGCTGGAAGGGTTGCCAGGCGCTGCTTAGCCTCCCGTCCAGCTTTTAGTGAACCAGGTCCAAGAAGGAACAGCCAGAAATCAGCGGCCCTGGCGTCTGCATGGGCCTGGAAGCAGAGTCTCCTTCAAAAGAGGCAGGTGCCCTCGTTCCCAGGGCATCAGAAAGTCAGGCTGTGGCCCGAGGAAAACAAGGCCAAATGGCTCGGAGGATCTAATTCACTTTGTCACTTGGCTCTGGTTTGCAACTGGTTTGCAAAAGGAGCCCTGTGTGGGAAAGAGGGCCGAGGCAATCAGACGCAGGTGCTGAGGGGCCTCCTGAAAAGTTGAAAGGGAGAGGAGAGGTAGTTCCCGTATTTTGAAATGTGGGTGGAGCTCATCTTTCAGGAAGGAAAGTATGCATAATGTGGTGTCATTCCTGAGCCTGAAAATGACCGCATGTGTGAATGATAACGCTGTTAGATGGGCAGGCCCATTGGCAGACTTGGAGCCAGTGGACTCCAGTTCACAGTCCCAGTTCTGCTACGTACCAGCTCTCTGACCTTGGACAGTCTCCACCACACCTCCCCACCTCTGGGCTTCTTTACCTGCCAGATACTGCTGCAGATTTATCTTCCTTCAACACAGATTGGACCACGTCACCCTCCTACTCAATACCCTCCTTCTACTCCCTCTTTCGAACTGATGCCTTCAGATTGTGATGCTGCAGAAGACGCACTGCAAGGAGATCAAACTAGTCCGTCCTAAAGGAAATCAACCCTGAAATTTCATTGGAAGGACTGTTGCTGAAGCTGAAGCTCCAATACTTTGACCACTTGATGCAAAGAACTGATTCATTGGAAAAGTCCCTGAGGCTGGGAAAGATTAAAGGCAGGGAAAGACTGAAGGCAAAAGGAGGCGGCGGCAGAGGATGAAATGGTTAGAGATCATCGCCGAGCCAATGGACATGAATTTGAGCAAATTCCAGGACATAGTGGAGGACAGAGGAGCCTGATATGCTGCAGTTCACGGGCTGGCAGAGTTGGACACAGCTTAACGACTGAAAAACAACACCACCTCCCCTTTCACCCAGGATAAAACCCTACTCCTGGGTAGCACAGTGAATGGCCATCTGTGATACAGGAACCTTCTCTTGGGCCTCTCCCGTCCTCACCCCCGCACTTACGCAGCACAGAACTGCACTATGCTATGTGTTTCCCCAGCCTCCTGCCTTTGTTTGTGAGGTTCTGCCCAGAGAACCCTCCTTGCCATTCACTCCCGTGGTTATGTCCGAGAGCCCCAACTGAGAAGCCTTCCTAACCAGCACCTCTGAGATCCTCAGTCCCTTCGTGTACTACTGATGGCCTTGTAAAACCTGTATTGCAATTTCTGTGTTTCCATGGAGGGTTGTGAGATTTAGCTAATAACAAGAATGGTAATAATAATGATAGGATGCCCAGTTAAAATTTTAATATATATGAGACACATTTATACTAAAAATTTATTCACTATTAACGTGAACCTCAAATTTAGCTGAACATATGTTTATATGGATTTTCCCTACTGGACTGAGTCACATGAAGGTGGAGGCTGATGAGAGTGTATTCGTATGGCACCCACTCCAGTACTCTTGCCTGGAGAATCCCATAGACAGAGGAGCCTGGTGGGCTGTAGTCCATGGGGTCGCAGAGTCAGACACGACTGAGGGACTTCGCTTTCTTTTTTCTTTCTAGGTTAGCACCAAAGCCTTTGACTGTATGGATCACAATAAACTGTGGAAAATTCTGAAAGAGATGGGAATACCAGACCACCTGACCTGCCTCTTAAGAAACCTATATGCAGGTCAGGAAGCAACAGTTAGAACTGGACATGAAACAACAGACTGGTTCCAAATGGGAAAAGGAGTACGTCAAGGCTGTATATTGTCACCCTGCTTATTTTACTTATATGCAGAGTACATCATGAGAAACGCTGGGCTGGAAGAAGCACAAGCTGAAATCAAGATTGCCAGGAGAAATATCAGTAACCTCAGATATGCAGATGACACCACCCTTATGGCAGAAAGTGAAGAGGAGCTAAAAAGCCTCTTGATGAAAGTGAAAGAGGAGAGTGAAAAAGTTGGCTTAAAGCTCAACATTCAGAAAACGAAGATCATGGCATCTGGTCCCATCACTTCATGGCAAATAGATGGGGAAACAGTGGAAACAGTGTCAGACTTTATGTTTTTGGGCTCCAAAATCACTGCAGATGGTGACTACAGCCATGAAATTAAAAGACGCTTACTCCTTGGAAGAAAAGTTATAACCAACCTAGATAGCATATTTAAAAACAGAGACATTACTTTGCCAACAAAGGTCCGTCTAGTCAAGGCTATGGTTTTTCCTGTGGTCATGTATGGATGTGAAAGTTGGACTGTGAAGAAAGCTGAGCGCCGAAGAATTGATGCTTTTGAACTGTGGTGTTGGAGAAGACTCTTGAGAGTCCCTTGGACTGCAAGGAGATCCAACCAATCCATTCTAAAGGAGATCAGTCCTGGGATTTCTTTGGAAGGAATGATGCTGAAGCTGAAACTCCAGTACTTTGGCCACCTCATGCGAAGAGTTGACTCATTGGAAAAGACTCTGATGCTGGGAGGGATTGGGGGCAGGAGGAGAAGGGGACGACAGAGGATGAGATGGCTGGATAGCATCACTGACTCGATGGACGTGAGTTTGAGTGAACTCCGGGAGATGGTGATGGACAGGGAGGCCTGGCGTGCTGCGATTCATGGGGTCGCACGCAAAGAGTCGGACACGACTGAGCGACTGAACTGAACTGAAGCACAAAATGACTGGCTTAAAATCTTTATTTACTTTACATGATTGGCACCTGGAGTTTCTAATCTCAAGTTATTCATTTTACAAGCAAGTGAATAAACACGACAGTCATTTTTTTTCTTTGTCTTTTCTTAGCCTTTTGAAGATTAAGCGGTGGTGTCCCAAGCACAATTCAGACTGCAGTTTCTGATTTTCCAGATCCAACCTGCAGCGGACACTGATGGACGCTAGAGGGCGCAATGGACCAACGTTCGTCCTCCGCCCCGCTGCGGGACCCGGTTAAGAAAGAAGGCGCGGCGCTGCCGCAGAGCCCTGCATTATTGATTGTAAGGCTGCCGCAGAGGTGGGAGGAGCCCGCCGCCATCTCGCCAGGTCTCCCGCAGCATCCGGGACGGCCCTTCAAGATGTTTTCACCTCCCTGCCAAGTCCCTTGATGTGGGAGGAGAGAGCTCTGTGTTGCACAGTTTTCTCATTCATAGGAATACCGGATCTCTTCAATAGTCAGAATTATTTTTGTTTCACGTTGTCATTGTGAACAATGGCTTCAAAGAATAGCAACTGTACTTCTTGAAGACCACCGCCTTTTAAATTAACATCTGTTTTTAAATATTATCGAGTATAATTAAAAGGCATTAAAATCATGTAGGGGTGGGACGAGGGTGTTCATCAGCCAATTACAAAAGATTTTTTTATAAATGAAACGGATGAAAATAGTTTGGATGTAAAATAACTTCATTATATTGTTATACTGATGCGAGTACGTTTTCATCCCGCATTGTAACTGGAAATCTGCACATTCTAACGGAAAAGATGCTCTGAAACTAAACCGTGGGTGGGGCCGCCATGTGATCCATGGTTGGCAGCCCTCACTAATGACCAGTAGAGGGCGATAATCCATTCAGAGAAAAAGGACCAAGGGCATAAATTTATGCAGCCAACGTTTTATTGTAAGAGGGAACTCAAAACGTATATTCACTCAGTAGTCCTTTTATCTAGCCGATGCCTTTTCTTGAAATATGGATTACCGATTAGAGTGCCGTGTTACTTCCTTTCTTTGCAAACCACACACACACACACAAAGCCCATCCTCTGTGTTGTTTCCCTGGGTTTCCGCAGTGAAATGAGAATGTAAATGAGAGTGTAAAGACGGTACAAAGCATCTGGACTCAAGAATCCTAGATACTGTGATGATCATCAAACGTAATTCAACAATGCTTTTTATATCAACTTTCCTTCACTGAGTCTTTCCAAAGCATTAAGTAGAATTTTCACTGGCAACCCATCCCTTTCTTTGTGTACCAAGGTATCACTAGGTTTAATAGTATCTGGTCAAACTGTGTAATGATTGGAAAACAATCAATTGGAATTAACAGGTTAGGAAAGAAGCAAGCAATGCCCTGTGGACCCTAAGCAGTAGCCTCTGCTGTACCACCAGCCCTCAGTGAGCTGTGGGCATCAGTCAGCATCTTAGCTCAAGCTACTGCAACAGAACACGGCAGACTGGCTGGCTTACCCGTGACAGAAATTTATTTCTCATAGCTCGGGAGACTGAAAGTCTGAGATCAGGACATGGTCGGATTCTGGTGCAGGCCCACTTCGTGGCTGAAAAACAGCAGTCTTCTCTCTATAGGCTGATGTGGGAAGACAGGGAGAGAGCTCTCTGGGCTCCCTAATATCATCACAAAGGAGGCTGGATTTCAACATACAAATTTTGGAGGAAGGCAAACATTCAGTCATTACAGTCACTACATTTCACAAAGGAAATGGAGAGCTAGTTAGTCTGGCCAGTCAGTTACATGGAAGTCATTTAAAGAGCTTCTCCTTAAATTCAGACAAGGAATCATTGTTTTTCAAAAGACCAATGAAAAATATATCCTAATCTACCACTTTACCAAATCCACTTGCCACGTAATTGAGTCAATTGCAAAATCACATGCTACCCTAACTTAAGATCCAGCAGAACAAAATGGGGCTCACTTTCACCCCCAACAGGGCTGTCAGTCAATGAGGCTCATCCACAAAGTCCTCCCCAAAGTGAGTCTCATGTCAGATTTTCAGTGTGGAGAGCAACTCTTCAGTTCTGGAGGCTGGAATGCCATCTGTGTCCCCTGCCAGTCACACAGACACTGTTCTTAACAGCCCCTCAGATTTTATGCCCAAACTTAGTATATCCAACTGCAGCAAGCAAGAATTTTAGTCCTGAAACTCAGACGCATGAAAAATATCCTATATTTTTAGGATCCCTTACATCAAGTTAAATGTGACTCCAAGTCCCCTTCCACTAAGCTGAGGGGCAGTTGAATCATAACCATCGCTGGACAGCTGCTCGTCCTGATCTGTGTCAGGGTTGCAGTCTCCTGCAGCCCACAGGCCACGCTGTCCCAGTCCCTGTGGTTCCTCGGGCTCTGAAGACCTAGCTGTTTCTGTGCCACTCTTGGGGCATGAGGACCCCTGGTGAGCTGGAAGCTCCTGCATCTGGGGTCCAATCTCTCTGGCTAGGTACACTCTGGGAATGTTCTGACCCCTTCTCAGCACACAGACACCCAGCTGCCTCCAAAGACACACCTCCAGGGCAGAATTTACTGTAAACAGGAGCAACTGGAACCCCCCGACATACACACACAACCCTTAGCATCAAAGGGTGGTAGAAACAGTTTGTGGATTGGCACTGCATGGAAATGAGTTCTTTTTTAATGAGGAAAAAAACAATTTTAATGATTCAAAGCAGCTTTCATCAAGAATACCTTGTATTTCCTGAACAGTTATAAAAAGAAGAGGGATGGAAACTTCCCTGCCATGGAGAACACAGGGCCCCTGCTGTTGGACTCAGGAAGCATCTCCATATGCAAACATTTCATCTTGTTAACCAGCAACTCCAGCTCAGACATCACTTCCATCCCACCTCTAATTAAGCAAGTGCATTACATTTCAGTATCAGCAATAAATGTTCCTCCAGCCCAAGATATTTCTACTATAGTTACACACTGATTCTACTATAGAAAAGAAAAAATAACTCACGTTTACGTGATTCTAGTGTTGGCTTTGAGAAAACGAGTATGGGAGCAAGTCAGAAAGGAATTGGCAGGAGGTATAGTGATGAGAAGGCAAACTAGAATTCACAGCCCCTGGAACAGAAGGGTTGGTCTGGGTCAGTGAACCACCCTGTTAGGGACCACTTCCCTTAAGGAACTCCATTAGGGAAACTTTCTGATGGAAAGACTCTGTAATATAGAGTTTGCTATGATAGTGTGCTTGCTACTAGGTACTTAGAATATGGCTTAATATAACTGAGAAACTGAATTTTAAATTTTCAGTTCAGTTCAGTCGCTCAGTCGTGTCCAACTCCTTGCGACCCCATGAATTGCAGCACGCCAGGCCTCCCTGTCCATCATCAACTCCTGGAATTCATTCAGACTCACGTCCATCGAGTCAGTGATGCCATCCAGCCATCTCATCCTCTGTCGTCCCCTTCTCCTCCTGCCCCCAATCCCTCCCAGCATCAAAGTCTTTTCCAATGAGTCAACTCTTCGCATGAGGTGGCCAGAGTACTGGAGTTTCAGCTTTAGCTTAATTAAATTTAAATAGCCATATGTGGCTATGTTTTGTCGGTTGTTGCTGGACAGCACAATACTCTGGTCTTTTTCGCTTTTAATCTATGACGTGTACATCACCTACTTTCATAAAAGTTCCAAAAAGGATTACCAAAAAAAAAAAAAAATCAAGTGTAGCATGAAATGGAAAAATTGAAAAAAAAAAATTAATAATAAAAGAAGAAAGCAATTCTGTGAGAAAGAGAAATAGATGTTCCCAGACACATGGAATGAGTTAGTCTTTGCCTTTGAAAATTAAATTTATTTCTAAATTGCTGGAAAGTGAGGCAAACACTAAGAGTCACCAGGAGGCACGGTGGAAATGTATAGTTAACAAGTGTCTGTCTGTCAGCAACCCTTAGTTTTTGAGAACGGTTGCCGAGCCTCTGAAGCCCCCAGCCCTCGCCCACGACATCTGCTTGGTTATGACACAGTGACTCAGGGTGACGCCAATCTCAGTGGTCCAGCTGAAAGACTGGACTTGGGACAGGGGGGAGAGCGACGTCTCCCTGGGCCAGTGGCCCCGAGCGGGAAACTCGGGGTCTGTGGAGCTGGGTGCAGAGCACGGTGGTCTGCACCGAGGAGCCGGGAGGACACGTGTGCACAGGTTCCCAGTTCACCAGCTCTCACCCACCAGCTGTGTGACGCTGGCCTCAAGCCCTAACTTCTCCAGGCTTCATCTTCTGTAAGATGGGAGTGATTCTAGTTCAGACTTCACAGAGTTGTTGTAAAAAATAATAATAATAAATGTAAGGACATAAGTGCTTCACAAATATTATGATTAATTATAATAATATAATATTCGGTCAGGATCCTGACAGCGTTCAAGTCACTGGACTGTGTCGTCGCCACAGCCTTAACGATTACCAGCCCCTGGGCTCCAAGAAACACATGCCTCCTCGTACTCTTAAAATAATATTCTGTTTCAAGTCGGCGAATTCAGATTGGGTTTCTAGTCACTGTACCCACAGAGTTCTAACTTGTGTGCCATCTTTTGGAATGCTACCTGTCATGTTCTCTGTGCAGATGGCTGGGTGGACCTAAGCTTCCTCAGATGCTTACCACAGGCAGGGCGTGTGGGACAGGAGAGCTCGGATAGACACAGCTTTAAAGGTATGCCCTTTGGTGGACTTGTGCCGTATTTTTGGCTGCCCAGTAACCACACCCACTTATTTGGGAATGAGCCTTCCAGCATGTGCGTCTTGCGGGGAGATAGGGTCCCATTTCCTGCTACAGGAGCTGGGAGTTGCCAAGTGACCCTTTTCTCCCCTCCCCTGGCAGATGCCGTGTGGACACAGGACCTGGGCCGGGATCACTGAATGCTCAAAGTCGGGACTCTGGAAGGAGTGACACAGATGTGACTTGTGGCCGTCATGGTGACGGTGGTGCTGACATCCAGACTCCAATCCGGAGGGGCTGGCGCTGATGCCAATGGGCTGCCCTGATTATTCCTGAGATCTGACCATCATGGGCTCACCCTGCCCAGCCTCCCAATTTCCAAGCCTAGTTCTGCAATCTTCCTGTCCCTTCTGTGATGTACCCAATGTGTTGCCAATGAACTACCCTGCCTTTGGTCTGTACCCAAGAACCTTGCTTTTCCCTTTCACCTCTTTGAGTAACTAAATGACCAAAAATAAACACATCTTCCTCTCTGGGCTCTTGCTGGACCATTCCTGCTCCAGTCCCCAAGGTGGGCACATTTCTATCAGTTCAGTTCAGTTCAGTTCAGTTCAGTTCAATCACTCAGTCATGTCTGACTCTTTGCGACCTCATGAACCACAGCACACCAGGCCTCCCTGCCCATCACCAACTCCCGGAGTTCATGCAAACTCATGTCCATCGAGTCAGTGATGCCATCCAGCCATCTCATCCTCTGTCATCCCCTTCTCCTCCTGCCCTCAATCTTTCCCAGCATCAGGGTCTTTTCAAATGAGTCAGCTCTTTGCCTCAGGTGGCCAAAGTATTAGAGTTTCAACTTCAACATCAATCTTTCCAATAGACACCCAGGACTGATCTCCTTTAGGATGGACTGGTTGGATCTCCTCACAGTCCAAGGGACTCTTAAGAGTTTTCTCCAACACCACAGTTCAAAAGCATCAATTCTTCGGTGCTCAGCTTTCTTTATAGTCCAATTCTCACATCCATACATGACTACTGGGAAAACCATAGCCTTGACTAGATGGACCTTTGTTGGCAAAGTAATGTCTCTGCTTTTTAATATGCTGTTTGGTTGGTCCAAGGAGCAAGTGTCTTTTAATTTCATGGCTGCAATCACCATCCACAGTGATTTTGGAGCCCAGAAAAATAAAGTCAGCTAACTCGTGCACAATCCTACAGTGCTTAGACTGCCACTGGACCATGTTTGACCTGACTATTGTACCACAGCCCAGCCTGTGATGGAAGAGGTCAGAAGGACCGAGCAGGTACCAGACACCCTGCTCTGCTTCCAAAGTTACCAGTTTGGGGGCTCACGTCACATTCTGGAGAGAGGAGAAGAAGTTGTCTTCAGAATGAGTGAAAGAAGTGAAAGTCACTCAGTCATGCCCAACTCGTTGCCACCCCATGGACTGTAGGCCACCAGGTTCCTCTGTCCTTGGAATTCTCTAGTCAAGAATACTGGAGTGGGTTGCCATTCCCTTCTCCAAAGGATCATCCCAACCCAGGGATCAAACCCACATCTCCAGCATTGGCAGGCAGTTTCTTTACTGTCTGAGCGACCAGAGAAGCCTAGAGTGACTGAATGTATACACAAATCAAATGGTCAGCTTTTATTTAAAGTGTATGTGCCAGAACACCTCTAATAATGATCTTATCCTTTAGGTTAATAAATTAGTATTCTCTCTTGGTGGAGTAGAGTTTATAGTTTCACCTGACATATAGTTTTCACCTAACAGCCCAGAAACTGTCCACAGGTGTGCTTTCTCTGAGTTCTGGGTAGACATGAGCATATGTATTGCTCTTCACAATAAACACTAGATAATAAACCTTTGTTGAACAAATGAACAAGGGAGCTAATTCATCAGGGAAGGAGCAGAATGAGGAGCCTGCCATTCGTGTTGGCCCTGGAAGGACAGACCTTCCGTGAGCTTGGTAATGGAGAAGGAAGAGGACAGCTGATGATCCAGAACATCAACTCACTACAGAAGGATGAGGCTGTTTGGGTCTCAACTCACTACAGACGTATGAGGCTGTTTGGGTCTCAACTCACTACAGAAGGATGAGGCTGTTT
>NW_024070188.1:25920036-25993010 GCF_014754425.2 Oryx dammah
CTCACTACAGAAGGATGAGGCTGTTTGGGTCTGTTTGTTTTGCATCCTGAGGAGAACTGACAATTAAATCCTTCTGTGAAGGTAGCAAGGACACGGAGCAGGAGATGTGGGCTCAGGCTATGGGACAGTCACTCATGGGGCCACGAGTGGTTCGCCTCTGTCTCGGGGTAGGGGACTGGTATTTTACTAAGCTCCCCATCTTTGCCCACCCGGCTCAGCGCCATGAAGCTTCTGGGGCAACAGACTCTTCTTTCCTGACTCAGACCAATTTGGATGACTTGGCTGATCTCTTATGGCCTAGATTTCTGATTTTCCCCCATTCTTTATTTAACCCAAAGCTTAAAGAACCATTTTGGACACCCTTCATCATCCCTGTAAATCTAACTACATTTCTGTTTTGTTTTTTTTTTTTTTTTTTTGACTGCATCAGGGGAACACAACTAGACAAGTTTCCACCAATTTAGGACTGGATAACTCAAACTACTGACTTTGAAGATTTTAATCTAGGGACCCTGGAGGCTCCTTCGAGAGCCAGGCAGTCAGGCCTCCTGGGTAGCAGACCTGAGGTCTAGGAGGCTGGTGACTATGGACCAGGAGAGACGTGCCTTCCAACCCAAGATGAATGAAGAGCCCACAAGCGATCTCTTTGGATGGCATTACGCTGAGTGGAGCTGCTGTGCTGGCTCAGTGCCTCTGGGCCGAATACAGATCTCACAGAGATCACCATTCAGGACCTGGAATTTTGCCCCTCTGACTGGCCCCCAGCTGGAGTCAGTGCTGGTGGCCCTTGGACCCCCACCTGAAGCAGGAGGCTCAGGTCCACAGTGAACAGCATGGCGGTTACTTAAGCAGCAGAGGTTGAGTCTCCCAGAGCGACTTCTGGTACAGCAGACACGCTCAATGAAGGGCCCCGCTGCAGAAGAGCCGCACCTTTTCAACATTGCTACTCCCTTTCTCCTAAAGCAGTGGCTCTCAGCTTGAGCTGCCACTGGGATGACTCGGGGAGCTTGAAACCTCCCAGTGCCTAGGACTCACCTCAGACCAGTGGCACCAACATCTCGCAGGGTAAGACCCAGGCGTCTGGATGTTTCCAAGCTCCCCTGGGTGACGCCAGATGGCAGCCAGAGCTGAGCCTGGCTGCCCAAAGCGAGCCCTGCCGGGAGTCGTTGGTGTGAACTGCAGCCCTGCCTCCTGCTGGTCCTTCTGCTGTTGTCCCCTTTGCCTGTGGAGCCTGTGCCCCATCTGAGCTTGGGAATAGCGCTCATCGGCCCATTTGCCGAGGTCTCTGCCTTCAGGCCTACCTGTACTCTCAGTGCTGACGCCCTCTCTGCCCTCTGCTGGGGTAGGGCTCCCAGAGTGTGTTCTGCACAAACTCCATGGGGGATACTAATAGATGCTATGGAAAAATGGAAAATGAATGTATTTTTTTATATTAAAGTAGTTTGGGTTAAAGTCAACCAGATTTGTTTACACTAGGATTTCTCAGATCCTTTACTATTTGATAGGCCAGTGTGCCCATCTCCAGAAGGAAGACCCTAGGGGCAAAATTTTCCAAATGAATTTGACTGCAAAAACTATCTTAAACAACAAATTCAAGAAGTGGGCTTTGGAACACACTGCTTCAGGGTATGATTTAAAATTTAAACTTTCCTGGATGCATTTCCTAATATTTTCAATATTGATATCATCATCCATGTCTTTTATTCAGTTGACTAGTGTTTTATGCTACTGCTGCTGCTAAGTCGCTTCAATCATGTCCGACTCTGTGCGACCCCATAGACGGCAGCCCACCAGGCTCCCCCGTCCCTGGGATTCTCCAGGCAAGAACACTGGAGTGGGTTGCCATTTCCTTCTCCAATACATGAACGTGAAAAGTGAAAGTGAAGTCGCTCAGTCGTGTCCGACTCTTAGCGACCCCATGGACTGCAGCCCACCAGGCTCCTCCATCCATGGGATTTTTCAGGCAAGAGTACTGGAGTGGGGTGCCATTGCCTTCTCCATTTTATGGGTGTCTACCTAATGCTCTGGACTATATCAGGTACTAGGAAGTATGAATTTGGTATCTGCTTCACATGAAACAAGTTAAGAATAACAGTGCCTAATTGAGCTGTATTATTAAAATATAATAAAATGTAATTCAATTTAAAAAATAAAGGAATAACAAGAGAGAGCTACTTGAGGCAAGGAGGCCTTCATGGAGGAAGTGGTACCTTCCTTGAAGAGCTTGAATGAGTAGGATTTACACAGACATGCAAGAGAGCAGAAGGAAGGGCATTTATAGCGGTGGGAACAGCATAAGACAAAACCTAAGAGCAGGAATGAGGGGGGTGGGGGTGGTCCAGGGAACAGAACGCAGGGTGGAGGACATGGAGTGGACGGGCCCCAGTACAACACCGCTGCGGGCAGGGGCAGCTGCTGCTAAGCCACTCAGTCGTGTCCGACTCTGTGTGACCCCGGGGACCGCAGCCCACCAGGCTCCCCCGTCCCTGGGAGTCTGCAGGCAAGAGCCCTGGAGCGCGCCGCCATTTCCTGGGGGGCGGAGCGGGGAGTGCTGAGGGCATGCAAAGAAAAACATTTGCTCCTAAGGCAAAATCCAATATCCCAATGAGATGAATTTTTTTAGTTGGTAGCCAACCTGAATGTATAGGCTTGTCAGGCTACGGATGAACCAGTCAGTGTCTTCCTGTAATGTTTGCTAATGTGGAAATCTTACTGTCCCAGAGCAAGCTCTCTGCAAGCAGATGCTGAGAGGGAGTTTGGGGTGCACAATGTTCAACAGAGATCAACACCCATGAAAGGACGAGGGGGGGGAAGGGACTTGAGCATCTATGGATTTTGTTATCCACAAGAGGTTCTGGAACCAACCCCTCATGGATACCGAGGGAAAACTGTCCATGACTGGTGTATTCCTAAGGAGTGGTTTTGTAACCATTGTATAACTACAGACTCTGGTTGACAGCTCTCTGGAAGAGGTTTTAAGCCATAACAGGACACAGTGCCTACCTTCACGCCCTCCCACCTGTCCCAACAGTTTGCTTTTTGTCGAAAACGAAAACCAAAGTTTTTCTCTCTGTTGTCACTTTGACTGCTCACTATGATGGAATCACAATTAGCCAAAGTTGCATCCTGACCTCCGTGTTTGCAGGAACCACAGACTTACCAAATGCCTCCCACTTACTACTACTTCCTGGGACCTAGTTATTGTCCTTGATCCTGCTACCATTGTGATGAAAGTTTTTACTCAGGAAACACAAGGACTGCACTTTTTTGCTACTTTGATCTCTGTATTGGTTATCATGCTAAACGTGGTAGATGTTCTATAAGAAATGTAGACATTGACTGGCTGGTTAGTTGGTTGGTGTACAAAAATCAATAAAGAGAACCCGCAATTAAAACTGAGCCAAGAGGCCAAAAGGAACTCTCACCCCCTCCCACCAGAGAAGAGCTCAGAAGGAAGAAGAAAGACCTCTTCTTCTTGCCTGACAAGAGCTTGGCCAATGAGAGACTGTCACACTCAGCCAATGAAAAACCACTATACTTTGAACTCTCAGTTCCTCCAATGGCCACTCCCACCCTAGCTTCCCCTCCCCATCTTCAGAAGAGTTCTCCTCTCTTTGCTGTGATAGAACTAGCATAGAGTTCACCAAGGTTGCAAAACTCCAATTGTAATTCTTTGCTGACCTTGGAATAAACCCAATTTTTGTTGGAGAAATAACCGGCAGTCTATTTGTTTTAGGTCAGCAGTTGGTTGAGGCTCCACATATTAATCGAATTCTAGACTGCCTCTAGAAGACAGAGGAGCCTGGTAGGCTGCAGTCCATGGGGTCACGAAGTCAGACACAATTGAGCGACTTCACTTTCACTTTTCATTTTCATGCATTGGAGAAGGAAATGGCAACCCACTCCAGTGTTCTTGCCTGGAGAATCCCAGGGACAGGGGAGCCTGGTGGGCTGCTGTCCATGGGGTCACACAGAGTCGGATACGACTGAAGCGACTTAGCAGCAGCAGCAGACTGCCTCTGAGTTGCTCCTAGGTGTTAACCTCAGTACTTCTCTAACTTCACTGTGTGCACAGATCACCTGAGCATCTTATTAAAATGCAGATTCTGATCTGGTGGGGCTAAGATGCGCCCTGACAGTCTGCATTGCTAACAAGCTCCCATGCTGACCACTTTTTGTAGAAGGCTCTTGGCTATGAAGGTGGCCCTGGGCCACTGCAGACTGAGCTCTTCTGGGAACTTAGACACATACTATAGATGATGAGACAGCCACTGCGGTTCAGAAAAGCAGGGAAGCTCAACACAACAAGGCTTCAGGACAGTTCAAAACATCCGTAAACCTCACGTGACAGGGCCTAATGGTGAGGGGTGGATACTATATCGACAGCAAGGTTCCAGGACTTGGGGAAGCTGTGGAGCTTCTGTCAGTCAGCCCCTTCTCAGAGGAGGCTGTGGAGGAGGGGGCACCAATTTCGGCAAGAATGAGGACTATTTTCTTACGAAGAACTCCCTACTTATGCAGTTAGAGAACCGTGTGAGGCACATTCCTGGGCCTACACTGCTCTCATAAGGATTTCACTGTTAATTTTAAGAAGAGAAACAGCGATGCAGCTTTCTCAACTCCCACGCCATTCACACACTGACTTTGTGTGCCAACTCAAAGCATACCCACTGGAAGTGAAAACAGAGTTAAAGCCAGCCCGTATATTGAAGCTTGTCAAGCTACAGAGCTACGCACGGGGGAGGACTTGGTTTTCTTTCTCTCATTTCAAAACAAAATTTTCCTTCTGCTGTTTCTTAAATTTACACCAGACTTAGATTTGTTAAATCAAAAATGTCAGAGCGCCAGTCGCCTAACACAGGCTGCTTCACATAGTAGGCACTTGATCCACATTTGTTTATTGTTGGTCTGGTCTTTCCCATACTTCACAATTGACCTAACGACACAGCCTCTGATAAGAGCCCCTTGTGAACGAATCCACGTACCCACACTTGGGATGCTACCCAAGCAAGTCGGTCAGTGATGGACTCTCCCACTGGAAATATGAGTGGGCAGCATGGATGGAGCTATTAGGCGACCATGCAGCAATGAGACTGCAAATCCAGCCGGCTTAGTCCCAGTGGAGCAGTGAACTCTAGATGGCAAGGGCTTTCAGAATGGCTTGACTGTGACTCTTAGTAAGAAAAATAGTTTATCGCATCCCAGCACACACACTCACAATTGAAACAAGAGTTTTATAAAATCATCATCACTCCTGTTTTTGAATGATGGTCTCTTCTAATGCAGCATTCAGACAACTCCCTAAACCACATTCTTTTTTTTGTTGTTGTTTTTTGTTTTGCTGAATCGGCAGCATGTTCTTAGTTCTCCCTTAGTTCGATTCTCTTAGAAATCGAACTGGTGCCCCCTGCAATGGAAGCTGGGAGTCTTAACCACTGGACCACCAGGGATGTCCCATGAATTTTTCTTTAACAACAGCAAAAAGCTACAGAGCAGCCTTTTTCCTGATCTCACAGTTTCAAAGTACTATTTTAATAATTTCTTTTTCCTTCATCATCCTCACTCAGTGCATTGCTCCTATGGTTTTTCTTCCTATCGGTGAATTTTATTCTCCTCTTTTAAAACCTGGGGGAGCAATAGGCGCATAGAGTCTGGAGCCAGACTAACCTCCACGACTATGTGACCTGGAGGAAGTTACTTAACCTCTCTGTTTCTCATCTATAAAAGGAAGATACTAACAAGGCTACTTCATAAAGCTGTTCCACGGATTTAGTGTTGATACAGGAAAAGCACTTAGAGCTGTGTGGAGCACAGATGAAGACCCCTGCTACCACAAAAGCAGTTACCCCTCACATCCTCTCTTCTGGGAAGGGACGCCCTCTGTGACCAGCCTCGGCTTGCCCTTCTCAGCACTCACACATGCAACCCAGACGGTGTCCTTCCACATCTGGGGACGCAGCCATGCTACACTTTCCCTGAGCTTTTCTGATTTTAAGCATGCAAATTTCTTTTCTTTCTGACATTTCTTAAATGTTTTATTTAGCTTAAATGATTTCAGAAGGTACTAAATCTACTTGAGGCTTTGCCTGATTACAAATGGCCATCATTAAAAACATCAAATTATGACATGGGGGTAGATCACTGTGACGCCTCCTGGGCCTGTGACAAGTTTCCTTTAGCCAGATGTTCCCATCTTTCATTTGCTCCACGATGTTTCTGTGAGGTTGAGCATGTTGTTCGAAGAACAAACAAAATTGTGAGAACAAATCGGCTCCGTTTGAAGGCCTCCTTAATGAGTAAAGGGCATGTGTTTTGGTGCATGTGTTCAGGGATATTTATTCTGGCTGACCTGGGAACACTGGTCTTCAACTATGTTCTAAATAATTGCTGCTACCCAAAAAGGGCATCTCAGTTAGTGAGGTATTGTGAGACACTGTTCTCGTGGTATTTCATGGGTGAGTGTAGCCTCTTCCCAACCTGATTCTGTGGTTCAGACTTTGAGTTTTAATTAATTAATTAATTAATTCTTTCTTTCTTTCTTTCAACCAAAATGTGCTAAAGTGCCAGGCTTTCCACTTGATGATGGAAAATAACAGCAAGCATGTATGAGTTTTTATAGTTGTCAAAGTGCTTTGGGTAGATGACTTCATTTATTCCTCTGAACAGCTCCATGAGATAAGTGATCTTATTCCCATTTTACAGGCAAAAAGAAAAGGAAATAATGCAAAGAAAAAGTAAAGGGAAACGAAAAGAAGTTATTTATTAACTGACCAAAGATCCTAAACATGAAAAGTCAATACAACCGAACGGCATAGACCTCAATCCCTAAACTTATCTGCTGCTTTGCCCAGCACAGCACTGTATGCAAAGAGTCACTGAAGCAACATCTTATATGAAGACAATTTTGATGTTGGTAAGATTTCAGGTAAGTGGGAAAGGATGGTAATGAATTCCAGGAGCCTAAAAAAAGGAGGAGATTAACAATCCTGGTCCAACAGAATGTGTGTGTGTGTGTGTGTGTGTGTGTGTGTGTGGCAGGGGATGCTGGGAAGGACAGGCAAGCCTTAAAGGAAACTAATGAGGATGAGGTTGATTTCAGCCTGGGGGAGAGGACAGCCTGGGGGAAAGGACAACCTGGCTAAGGGGACGTGGGGTCCAATGAAGGCATTAGAGCACAGGGACTTATTATCCAAGGACTGTTTCCAGAATGTTACAAACTGACCTCAGGAAAAAGGAAACACTCTCCATGCCTTCACCAACAACTTGCAGCCAGCAAAGTGGTTCCAGATTTTTGGCAGCCTTTTAAATTAGCTTCAGTCCCAAATTCAAAGCAGAAGCTGCCCTAGATTTCTTTGTTTCTCAAAATTTCCCTTTTCAGTTGCACCAGGCAACTCCAGATACCCCTCACTGATGAGTTCAAAGACAGTGGCTTCACAGATGAACCAATGAGTCTAGTATTTACTGGAGGCCAGCTGCAGGCTCCTCTCGGGGAACCGTGCTGTGATGAGGATGAACAGTATCACAGATGGCACGCTGGCCAGCAGCAACGCTGCATGCCGGCAATGAGCTTGTGGTATACCCTCGTGGGTGTATGTACTCAGCCAAAGAGGTTACAGATGAGTGGGAAGTAGGATCAGATAGGTGGCATGGGGCCATATCACAGAAAGTCTAAAGAGGGAGGAGGTTAAGTCAGAGGCTTTCATTAAAGTCTAGTGACACAGTAGGGAGGTGTCCAGATGTGCTGAATACACACAGGCAGGCATGATTTATTTATTTGTTTGCATGATCTAAATCGAGCATTTTGTCCCAGACCCAGGACACAGTCATTTCCTTTAAATTTAGGGGGTCCTGGGTGTCAAACTGTGTTAAAACACTTATATGATAGGCACAGCTCTGTAGAATTATTCTGAGATTAGAGAAGGATGGAGGGCTACACATTCCCTCAGTAACTTTTGACTCCTTGAATCTGATCCCTGGGAAACAGGGGAGAAGCTGAAAGAGAAGAATGCTTGCACATAATGCACCCTACAGATTGCTGAATAACAGAGAGACGGTGCGTGGAAGAGAAAAGAAGCCACTGCTGTCACCAGATTCTCCTCCTGCCCAAGCGTGGCCCCGGGAGAGCAGCTGCAGGGAACACACAGAAGCAGGTTCAGCATCGCCTCTGCTGCAGTCCTGCTCGACAGCCATTTCTGCAATAGTTCACACCGTCCGACCAGATCTTAAGTGCCATGACTCCTGTGCCCTCCTGACTCCCGCCCTTCCTAATGTATCTTGTTTATTGTTAGTGCCAAAGACAGAATGTGTAGAAATCTGCATAGTGAGGACTGACTTTAGGTGGTCTCTGCATCTCCAGCAGAAAGTCTTGCAGATGAAGACTGTACTGGTCCACAGAGGATGCCTTCAGAAGCCAGTCAACAGATCCGATCTCATCAGAATCCTCCTGGGATAGAACTGTGGGCTCCTAGTTTTCTCTTGTCACTCCGCCTGCCTTCTGTCTGTACACAAATCACAGCATGTTCATCTGACCCTCAGACCAGTCTTAGGGCAACGGCCATACAGCTTTGTATTCTAGCCCAACCTTAATGCTATGAACATGAGAAAATCTATTAGGGCAAGTTCATTGTCTCAGTGTACAAGGAATCTGTGATGAGTGCCAGCAGGGGGCCTCGTCCTAGAGGGAGCTGGCGAGTGGAGCCTACAGCCAATACAGGGGTGGAATGATCACTGCCCTAGATTTCTTTCCCTTAAATTTGCCTGAACGACTCTTAGAGCAGTTAAGAACAGCAAGATATTTCTTCAGCACTCCTTTTCTTTCCCACAATGTGAGGCCCGAGCAGCAAGGAGCTGGGCCCTTCCATGAAGGCCCTCTGCCCTTGCGTCTCCTCTGTGCCACTTGACTGAACCATCATTTACCACCGGTGCAAGCCTAGGGTTTCTCTGGATGCCACACTTCTTAGCCCTATCAGTTGATTTGCATTTTGTTTGGAGAATAAAAAGGAGGAAGTTAGCAATAGAGACTTTTAGGTATACACACTGAGTTCAAACCCAAAACCCATTACTCCATTCAGGTTTCACTGACTCTGCTACTCGGGTAGATATCCCAGAGGTCATCAACCTCATAAGCCCACACTTCTGTAAAGTGTGTTCCTAAGGCTGCATGGAATGGAGGAGGGAATGAGGAAGAACAGAAGCCAGATTTCTCTGTCTTTACCTTTTGGAGGGCAATAATCACCCCACCACTTGGGAATTCACAACCCAGACACATGATGCTAAAAACTCCTGCGAGGAGACTGGCTGCCCTCTGACCCTTTCACCAGGAATTAAACTCTACAGCTTAACTTGTAGCTGTGTCCTTCAGCTAGGCATATTTACTCTGTGTATCAGATATCTTGCCTCACAAGATGAGAGATCCTGTTTAAAGATCACCTGGAATGCTGAGAGTTTTTTTCTATGGACCCTGCCTTCTTTGACATTCAGGAAAGATCATCTCAGCTCACATCTGATTAACAAACAGTAACGGCAGTGGGTCTACTACTCTTGGAGGCAATTATCCGACATCACCATCAGTAATCTTTGATCACTTTAGATTAGTAGAGTCAACTGCTTTGACAAGTGCTTGGGTGGCAAGTACCTGTGCAAAACAGGATGTGGTTAGACAGTCAAAACTCACATGTCTTAGCAGCCCTATGGGGCTGGATGACACAGAGAGCCTGGAGACCCCAGCCCAAAATGTGTAGTGTTGACTGAAACTGTCAGAACATGTAGTTTATTTCAACATATGTTCATATATATATATATATATACATATACATATATATGTATATTTATTTAATGCCTGCCACATGTAGTGTTTGGTGCTATGGGAAGTAAAAAGTCAAGACACAGTCCCTGTTGTGTAATGAGGGTGTAAGGTACAACAGACTGAGATAAGCCATGTTTTAGCTCCATTCTGGAAGCTATATGATTTTCTAAGTTTTCCCCCTCTGGCCACTGAAAAGATTTGAATACTCCATACAGACAATCATCTAAAGTGACACCTGAGAGGGTTCTTGGATCAAGGATTTTTAAGGACATGCTAGAAGCATTTATTGGAAGAAGCTGGACCAATACCCTGGACTGAGAGCCAGATGCATGTCACACAGAGCACACTTAGACATCTCTACACACACAACTTCAGATGATGGTGTGAGTTTGGATCCAGGACATAATTCCACCTCTTTATCATTCGGGAACTAGTGAGAAGGAGTTTGCTGCCAACTGGCTTGAGTTCTGATGTGTTCAGGCTCCTCTTCTCTTGGGCCGCCCCTCCTCTGTTGGTTGCTGCCTGACTTGGCCTCTCTCCGGGCTGAGTTGCAGCTCTGTGCCTCCCACACACTGGGTACCATGCTGCCTGCCAGCTGAATCTTTCCCTGTCACTGGGGGACTGGCTCTCTTACACCCTCTCTCTGCCCCGTGGGCTGTCATGAGTGTGTTCTCTGCCCCATGTTCTCTGGGCTTTTGAGTAAAATGGTAGAAGGGAAGCATGTGATGGAAAGAGTGATTTCCAGTGTTCAGAGAGAGATAAAAATGCATCCTGCTTGGAGCAGAAATAAGACTCCTGACATTGTCTGTTGTTAGCTGTCCTGCGGCTGGTTTTCCATCTTGGTCTTTGACACCAACAATCATGTGGGCTGGGTAGGGGTGGAAGTATGAAAGGCTTGACGTAGAAAATCACAATCATGGGGTGCAGAAAACCAGCCACTGCGACTTTACCTCACTCCACCCTCTTTCCATCCGCCACATGGCTCAGTAATAGGAAAGCAATCTAAATGCTGTGCACGTGTATCCATGGTATTGCTTCCTCTAAGATATGAAAGTATCCTCAGGATTTTTCATGAACTGTACTTGTTGTTCACCAACATGAAAAGCTTACCACCACCTTCCTTGCATGGTTTTTGATTCATGGACCTGCGCTAGCCTCTGTCATAACTGCCCACCCCCTATGAGACTGCAGTCTCTGAGAGGGCAGGCCTGAAGTCTGACATGGTCTCAGGTTATCCCCATGACTAGCATGCTGCCCAGCACAATAGGAGGGCTCAATAATTATTTACTGATTAAATAATGCAAAGACAAATCCTTAGCTCTCAGTCTCATCCCAGGGTAGGGGAGCCATGTCCACTCACCCCCATCCTTTACTCCATGATGTCCCGCTGTAACACCCTAGATCCCAGTGGAAAACCATCAGTGTTGTCAGAAAGGCACCAGAACAGGCGAAAGCAGGCAAACATTTATTATAAAATGCGTGAGACATCGGCCATGGTTCTATCTCTTTTTTTATGGGAGTAGAAGGTGAGGGCAAATGAACATCCTGAGCACCGTACAAAGACAACAACTCCAGGACCACAGCCGCGGACCCAGTCCCCACCCTCTCTGCAGCACCACCATCGTCCCTGCACTCTGCCCAGGCACGGGTCAGAGACCATTGTGGTGTCAACAGCAGACAACGGAGTTCAAGTCCTGGCTCGGCCACTTGCCGACTGGTGGGCGACTGCGGTTGTGTGCTCCCAGAATTCATATGTTGAAGCCCTACTTCCCCGGGGAATTCAGAATGTGACCTTATTTGGAAACTGGGCTGTTGGCAGATGTGATCAGTTAAAACGAGATCATGTTACAGAAGGGTGGGCCTCTAGTCCAATATGACTGGTGTCCTTATATTAATAAAAAGAAGAAATGTGGACACAGAGACACACAGAGGGAGAATGCCGTGTGAAGACACGCACAGGGCCAGGGACAGCCTCAGCTAGCAGAGAGGCCCGGAGCAGAGGGGGCATGGCCCTGCCGGCACCTTGATTCAGACTTCTGGCTTCCAAAACCGTGAGAAATGATTTCTATTGTTTAAGACAGCCAGTCTGTAGTGCTTTGTTACGTATGGTAGCCATGGGAAAAGTAATACAGTGACTTTTGGCAAATTAATTTCTTTGTGCCCAAGTTTCATTGTTTTTTAAAGAAAAGATTAGTAATGGTCCCTATCTCAAGAAAATTCAGTCCGTGGTTGGTTGAATTCCAAGGCATGGAATCTGAGAATACAGAATCCTGACTGCGCTTTCATTCACTAGGCACTAACTTTGCACCTTCCCTGTGCTAGAGGAGAGCTAAGGATCTCACGTGTTCAGGTGTGACCTGCCAGGGAAGAATATTTTATATTATTTTATTATTTCTGATACGGAACCATTAAAAGTAAAATGATCCTAGATTTTCATCAGTTTCTTCTCTACATTTCTAACTTTCTCATAATTTACATAACCCCAGAAACTCAAGAGAACAGAACTTCAAAAGACTCTATGAATGAAGGATTGAAATAGCTAACAGGCTAGTGGGTGAGGACAAAGAAAATTAAGGAATTACTATTCTCTTTTCGTTTTAAACAAAGGATTCTTTCCTAAACAAAGGATCTCTTATACTTCACACCACTAGTGAAACTTAATTACGATGTGGGAGTGTTGTGCAGTTTCTTTGGGAAAGGAGTGTGAATATCTCTACTCTCTTGGTCAAAATGGCCACCAGGAAATTAATTCATCATTCATTCATCTATCAACCATTCAGCAAGTATTTATCGAGCACTTAATATGCGCTAGGGCTTCCCTAGGGGTTCAGACAGTAAAGAATCTGCCTTTAAGATTCTTAGAAGACCTGGGCTGAATACTTGGGTAAGAAAGATCCCCTAGAGAAGGGAACGGCAGTCCATTCCAGTATTCTTGCCTGGAAGATTCCAGGGTCCGAGAAGCCTGGTGGGCTACAGTCAATGGGGTCTCAAAGAGTCGGACATGACTGAGCAACTAATAGTTTCAATATGTATTAGGTGCTACTTTAGGCACTGGGCGTATGGCAATGGATAGAACTTTTTTTAATGGAAACGTGTTTTTATTTATTTTTGGGTGCTCGGGGTCTTCATCACTGCACGTGGGCTCTCTCTAGTTGTGGTGTGCAGGCTTCTCACTGCAGAGGCCTCTCTTGTTGCCGAGCACAGGCTCTAGTGTGCACCAGCTTCAGTAGTCATGGCACATGGGCTTAGTTGTCCTGTGGCATGTGGGATCCTCCCAGACCAGGGATCAAACCTGTGTCCTCTAACCACTGGACCACCAGGGAAGCCCTGGATAGAACTTTAAAAAAAACTATTTCTTCATAAACTTCATATTCTGGTGCAGGAAAAAGACAATCAACACAATAAGTATATAAAACATAGAATATAAATATGTATGTCAGATCGTCATAAGTTCTAAAGAGAAAATGAAATCAAGGACATAGTGGAGTGAAGGGTTTCCATTAGGGGAGAAATTTTAAATAGAATGACCAGGAAGACCTCATGAGGAAGGTGGCATTTGAAAGCCCTGAAAAAGGTGAGGGAGTGAGCTGTCAGGTACCCTAGAGAAGAGCACTGTGGGCAGAAGGGACAGCGAGTGCAAAGGCCTCAGGGCATGAGAGTTCAGGGAACGGAAGCCAGAGCCCTGTGGCTGGAGTAGAATGAGAGGTGAGAAGTGTGCGAGGGCGTGAAGAGAAGGAGGTAGGCGCCGAGTCATAGGGGGCCCTGAAGTCTCCTGAGAATTTTGGCTTCTGCTTTCACAACTGAGCACACGCGTCCTTGTGCCCCAGGGCACCATGTTGAGGATCTCTGGGTGCCGTTTGGTCTCTTCTCGACTGTGTCAGGGGCAAGAGGATGAAGGGAGACGTGTTAGAGGCTCTGTGATGATTCAGACAAGAGGGGGCAATGGCCTGGACAGGATGGCAGGGGCAGCAGCTGGATATATTCTGAAGGTAGAGTAAGCAGGATTCACTAAATGGGATGTGAAATATGAAATAAAGAGAGGAGTTACGACTAACTCTAGGGTTTCTGGTCTGAGCAGTTGGAAGAATCGAAATTACATAGCTGACTTACAGGCACTCTCAGGAGTGCAATTCTGGATCCATAGGGTTGGGTTCTAGACACCTATTAAGCCTGGTATTCAATTTTAATTTTTTTTTTTTTTTGACCACAATGCATGGCATGTGGGATCTTAGTTCCCCAACCAGGGATCGAACCCATGCTCCCTGCAATGGAAGCACAGAGTCTTAACCACTGGATCACCAGGGAAGTCCGTTGCCTGGTATTTGATTTCCTTCTATGACTGCCTAATGAATTACCGCAAACCTGGCGGCTTGAAATAACCAAATGTATCCTGTCACAGTTCTACAGATTAGAAGTCTGAAATTCGTTTCAGTGGATGAGATCGGGGTGTCAGCAGGGCCACCACAGGGCTTCAGGAAAGAATCGGTTCCTTGCAGCTTCCAGCTCCCGGTGGCTGCTGGCATTCCTGGGCTTGTGGCTGCAGCGCTTCAAGCTCTGCTTCCGTGGACACACGGTCACATAGCCTTCGCGTCTTCTGTGCGTCACGTCTGCCTGCCCCTTCCTCTTGGAAGGTTACAGGTGATCGCATCTCAGACCCACCCAGATAAACCAGGAGCATCTCCGTGTTTCAGTACCTTTAACATAATCACATAATCATCAACTGCCCTTTGCCATTTAAAGTAGCACACATAGGTGGCAGAAACTATAAGGCAGATATGTTTTGGAGGTAGCCTCATCCTACCAGACATCCAAGTGGAGATGTTGCATAAGAAATTCCATATATGAGTCTGGATTTCAGGGAAGAGGTACAGCTGGAGGCATAAATCTACAAGCCATCAGTATTTATGGTCATGAGACTGGACCACCCAGGGAGTGCCTGTAGAAGAATAGGATGTCCAAAACCCAGGCCTGGGCCCCTCCAGTGTTCACAAGTGTGGGATATTGGGAGAAGTCAGCAAAGGAGACTGAAAGGAGCAGATGGAGATGCCAGAGGGAAACTGGGAGGCTTCTGAGAGGCACTCACTGGATGCTTCTGAAACAGCAGAGAGTAATCAACCATATCAAATACAATGATGGGTCCAGTAACATGAGGTCTAAGAATACTGGGTGTAACAACGTGGAGGTCACTGTCAATCTTAGCAAGGGCTGTTTGAATGCAGAGAAGGGGTCAAAAGTCTGATGGGAGAGGTCTCAGGAGAGAATGGAGAAAGGAACAAGAAATAGCAAGCACTGGCAACTTTTCAAGATGCTTTGCGCAGGAATGCAATACCCAAAACAATCCCCTTACCTGTCTTCACTTTCAGAATGACTGCGAGAATGGCCATTGGAAATGTTCTAGCTGAAATTCTAGGATTCAGAAAATAGGTGGATACTGAAGATTTCACCTGACTGTTTCATCCAAGGTCTGCCTCGTGAGTCCTTCTTTACCACGAAGGCTGACTGCATTCTGACAACTCCCCATGAAAGAGTTGTCCTGAAGTTGAAACCCTTAGTCTCTGTGGTTAGAGGGACCACACTCTCTCCCAAACCCCAAACCCAAGGAGCGAGGCCCTGACTCTTAGAGATGCGCTGTGAAACCCCCTCCCAGGCACTGAAATATCGTTAAATAACAAAATTTCCAAGCTGGTGGGAGCCATGTGCCATGGTACACACACTCTGGAGATGTAGAGCTAATTAGCCTTGAACTAGGCAACTTTCCAAGTCTCTCAGAGAAGTTTATTTATGCCTCATATAACTGAGGGCAATGACTACAGTCTTTGATTTTAATTCCACATTTGAGAAGGTGTGAGGCATTCCTTTAATGCTGTTGGAGAACTGCATGGGTAAATTAGCACAGGCTTGCAAGGAGTTAGTTAAGGAAAATTATACAACTCTCTCACGAGTTTCTAGAAGACACCAGAGTGTACTTTTCAGAACCATGACACCTAAGGAGACAAGACCAGACTCCAACAAGGCTGGAGGGATCATACTAGTTGTCGTTAATTGAGAGCTTATTCTGTGACAAGCACAGCACCAGATGCTTCTTGTGCTTTATTGCTTAATCCTCATAAGAGTCTTGTGAAGCAGCTACTTCTGTTAAACTCATTTTAAACCTGGAGGAAAATGAGGTTCAGGGAAGTCACATGGCTTCAGGCCGTTCCCATGGGAACTGCAGGTGAATGCGAAACCACAGCAGGTAGATCCTTGTCTATGGAGGTGAAATGCCTGCAGTTCACCAAGGAAGATGGAACCAGGGCTTCAGGGAAAAAAACAACCTGCTTCATTGTCCTACTTCCGAAAACACTTTGGCAATAGCCAACATCCTTTAAAAGTCTCCTCTGGAGAAAGAAAATGAAATTCTTCCTTTGTGAATTGAGACAGAGCCACAAGCGACCTAGAAGGTATGGGATTCGGGGTGCTCCTTATGTAAAAGAAACCTTGTAATTACAGATATTCATGTCTAGACAGAGCAGTCCTCTGAGTTTATTGAGGGAGACTGGGGTTTGGTTATCAGCCCAGTGGACTGTGCATGTTAAAGAGGGAAAGAATAAATGTAGCTTCCATTTGCTACAGTCCGTGTGCCCAATAGGATTTTTTTCCCCCATGGCAGTTATTTTAATAAGGTGAAATGTAATACAACACCAGTGTTTAAATACCCCCAGTACTCTTGCCTGGAAAATCCCGTGGACAGAGGAGCCTGGTGGGCTACAGTCCATGGGGTCGCAAAGAGTCAGACACGACTGAGCGACTTCACTTTCACTTTTCACGTTCATGCATTGGAGAAGGAAATGGCAACCCACTCCAGTGTTCTTGCCTGGAGAATCCCAGGGACGGGGGATGCCGTCTATGGGGTCGCACAGAGTCGGACACGACTGAAGCGACTTAGCAGCAGCACAGAGTAAGTGGTGCATGTGCTTTGGCATATGAAGGGAAGAACTACTGGTTTCCAGAAACTTAATGGGTTACCCAAGGCCAGATTTAGGCAAAACCTGTCAAATAAAAGTGATCTGCAATAGTTCTTTTGATCAACACCTTCTTCATTTAGGAAACCCCAGACAGCCTCAGGTGTCTGCTACCTGCAAGTAGAAAAAGCAAGGGAATTCCAGAAAAACATCTACTTCTGCTTCATTGACTACATGAAAGACTTTGACTACGCAGATGACAACAAACTGAAAAATTCTTAAGAAAATGGGAATACCAGACCACCTTACCTGTCTCCTAAGATACCTGTATGCAGGTCAAGAAGCAACAGTTAGAACCAGACATGGGAACAACAAACTGGTTCAAAATTGGGAAAGGAATATATCAAGGCTGTATATTGTTACCCTACTTATTTAACTTCCATGCAGAGTGCATCACACAAAATGCTGGGCTGGATGACTCACAAGCTGGAATCAAGATTACTGCAAGAAATATCAACAACCTCAGATATGCAGATGATACCACTAAAATTGAAGAGAAACTGAATAGCCTGTTGATGAAGGTGAAAAAGGAGAGTGAAAAAGCTGGCTTAAAACTCAACATTCAAAAAACAAAGATCATGGCAACCGGTTCCATCTCTTCATGGCATATAGAAGGGGAAAAAGTGGAAACAGTGACAGACTTTATTTTCTTGAGCTCCAAAATTATGGCAGATGGTGACTGCAGCCATGAAATTAAAAGACACTTGCTCCTATGAAGAAAAGCTATGACGAAACTAGACAGAGTATTGAAAAGCAGAAACATCACTTTGCCAACAAAGGTCCATACAGTCAGTTCAGTTCAGTTCAGTCACTTGTGCTTTATTGCTTAATCCTCATGTCCAACTCTTTGCGACCCCATGAATCGCAGCACGCCAGGCCTCCCTGTCCATCACCAACTCCCAGAGTTCACTCAGATTCACGTCCATTGTGTCAGTGATGCCATCCAGCAATCTCATCCTCCGTTGTCCCCTTCTCCTCCTGCCCTCAATCCCTCCCAGCATCAAAGTCTTTTCCAATGAGTCAACTCTTCACATGAGGTGGCCAAAGTACTGGAGTTTCAGCTTTAACATCAGTCCTTCCAAAGAAATTCCAGGATTGATCTCCTTCAGAATGAACTGGTTGGATCTCCTTGCAGTCCAAGGGACTCTCAAGAGTCTTCTCCAACACCACCGTTCAAAAGTATCAATTCTTCGGCGCTCAGCCTTCTGCAGAGTCCAACTCTCACATCCATACAGTCAAAGCTATGGCTTTTCCAGTAGTCATGAGTGGAGGTGAAAGTTGGATCATAAAGAAGGCTGAGCGCCAAAGAATTGATGCTTTCTAACTGTGGTATTGGAGAAGACTCCTGATAGTCCCTTGGGCAGCATGGAGATCAAATCAGTCAATCCTAAAGGAAATAAACCCTAGATATTCACTGGAAGTACTAATGCTGAAGCTGAAGCTTCAGTACTTTGGCCACCTGATGTGAAGAGTTGGTTCACTGGAAAAGACCATGAGGCTGGGAAAGATTGAGGGCAGGAGGAGAAGGGGGTGAGATGGTTGGATGGCATCCCGACTCAATGCACATGAGTTTGAGCAAACTCCAGGAAATAGTGAAGGACAGGGAAGATTGGTGTGCTGCAGTCCGTGGGGTCGCAAAGAGTTGGACACAACTTAGTGACTGACCGACAACAGCCTGTAAGTAATCCCAGCTACCCAGGCCCCTCACCTGTGGAGGCCCCAGTCCTGCCCCCTCCTGCTCTCATTAGAATTTGTGTCCTGGACTTGATTTTTTGAGCTTCCTCCGAGGTGATCAGTAAACTGATTAGAACACAGGGCTGGTGTTTTTCAGGGAAGAGAAGCACTTTTAGGTGCTATGGAAGCCACAGTCAATAGCAGTGGCTTATCTTCCTTTACCCAGCTTTGGACCCACCTCTGAAATTGGCCATACTTCCCCATGCCATGTATAATCCATTGAGCATCTAAGAGATATATGCCAAGAAAAGACATTCATACAGAGGATCCACTTATATAAAATGATCTTCATGGATCTGGTCTTTATCTAATAGGAATTAGTTTCTCAAATCCAAGTGAGAGACTAAGAAGACAAAAATTACTCTCTGAAAAGGTTGCTTTTCCTACCCAAACCTTCGCCCACATTGTAAAACAAAAGCCAAACTCATATACACACAGCCCAGGATTGTAATTCAATGTCTATGCTTCAGTATCACACAGAACCAGGTTAGTTACCTGTTTCTGTTACTTGTTAACGGATAATTGACTGACATCAGGCGGCAAGTTTCCTCATCTACAAGACCAAGGTGGTAATAGTTCATGCCCCAAAAGGGCTTTGTGCAGGTCAGATGTACTAACTCAGTACCGTGCTTGGCTTCAGATGTTAGCCCCAGGACTATCACTCTTTGAATAATAATAGCTATACTTATCAGAGAAGGCAATGGCACCCCACTCCAGTACTCTTGCCTGGAAAATTCCATGGACGGAGGAGGCTGGTAGGCTGCAGTCCATTGGGTCGTGAAGAGTCGGACACAACTGAGCGACTTTCCTTTCACTTTTCACTTTCATGCATTGGAGAAGGAAATGGCAACCCACTCTAGTGTTCTTGCCTGGAGAATCCCAGGAACAGGGGAATCTGGTAGGCTGCCGTCTATGGGGTCGCACAGAGTCAGACGCAACTGAAGCGACTTAGCAGCAGCAGCAGCTATACTTATTGTGTAGTTTACCCATTGGTAACCACTCTTCTAAGGAAGGAAGCTTGGAACATAGGTTAACTCATTTAATTTTCACAACCCTACAATGTATAGTAGGGAGATGGTGAAGGACAGGGCGGCCTGGCATGCTGCAGTCCATGGGGTTGCAAAGAGTCAGACACGACAGAGTGACTGAACAACAACAATGTCGGTACTGTTGCCCCCATGTGAAAGAGGAGTAAAGGAAGTTAAGTGATTTACTTAGTTAAGAGGAGCACAGAGAAGTTAAGTGATTTACCAAAGCAACACAGCACACAAATGGCAAAGCACAACTCAAGCCCTAGTGGTTGGGCTCCAGGGTCCGCACTCTCTACCACAGCCACCAAGCTCTATGGTACTGGATGGGGGCTTCTTGAAGGCACACCAAGTTGACCCCCATCTTATATCAAGGAAAAGTTGTGAGGCGGAGAGAAGATTATATGTGAACTCTGTCCCCAAAAGGAAACCAGAATGTAAGCAATTCTCAAGCCTAGAGGAGACGTCCACTGGGAGAATACCAACTCCACATGCCAGCTGGAAGGGAGAGGTTCTCAAATCTGCAAGTCAAGGTCTGAGTTTCTACAGTATTGTGAGATTTAAGGGGAGTGTGTTCCTCACCAGAAATGAACACAGGTCACCATGAAGTTAGGGATGAAAGAGATATTCTATAAAAAGTGCTAAAGAAAGAAGGGTGGGGCAGGAGGGGAAAAGGAAATGGGGAGGAGGAAGGGAGTAATAGTCCTACAGCTGTAATTCACACGCAGCTCAGGATCTGGCAGCATTTATGGGGACAGCCTGTCCAATAACACACACAATACACAATACTCTAAGGAACTGTAGGATGTTGAAATATTTTCTTGAACGAGATTCACAAAGGGAATTCTTGTTGTTTGACGTTCCTTCAGGTTTGTTAGGCCACAATGACCTGTGCGAATTGCTGTGTGCCACGGGGCAGTGATTACTGTACATTGCCACTGGCTGTTTTTATTCAAGCCCAAGCCTTGTCTCTCTAGTTTGGATGCTGCTATGTATGCCTCCTACTTAATTCACTCATTTGATACTTGGGCAAGGAAAGAAGGAGGGGAAAAAGAATATCCTTTGTGGAGGTTTTGCCTAGAATTTTCTTTTCAAAAACTCTAAGGAAATTTTCCAACTTGTGGTTCTTTTCAAAAAGCATCTCGTCTTTTAACAAAATCTCTTTAAATTTGCATCAAAAGAGGAGAGCTGCACTTGGGAATTCATCAAGATAAAGTCTGGGCTTCTCCACCTTTAGACAGCAGCTCCAGGGACCAAAACTATTAGCTGTTGACCCTGTGAACGTTTCCTGGCCGAGTGGACAAAGTCAGACACAGGGTCCACAGAGAGAGTAAAAGGCCTCCAAGGTGTTGGCCCCTCCACCTTATTTCCGGGAGTACATCCTGTTGCCATGGGAATGAAAACCCTTCAACTATTGTTTCCAGGGCTGGCTACATGCAGGGAAATGCTAGTATTATTACTATTATTTTGCAAATAGCATCTATAATTTCCACCAACAAATTCTGAAAACCTATAACCACTTCAGAGTAGAAGGGAACAAATAAATTGCTTTTCAGTTTCTTTTCCTTGCAGTTGTCCTTTTTGAGGGAAATTAGAAATTATAAAGCAGGAGAATGGGCAATGAGTCCTCATCAGTTGTGAGCTGCAAGCTAACCATCTATGCTGTATCCCTGCTATCAGGTACTCGAAGGTCTTCATTGGGCTGACCGAGTCTTTTGTAGTAGATCCAGGAATTGCCTTCCAGGCTTCTAGATCCACTTGCCTGGTGACCTTAGAGCTGAGAAGGGCCGCACGCGCTCTGTAGAGGCAGCTGCTCCAAAGTCAGCTTCCTGCTCCCTGGGCAGCACATGGCCAAGCTGCTGCACCCCCACTCCCAGCCTCTTTTTTAGTTTCCTAAAGGACTTCTTTGACCACACAGATAAATTTCATTTAAATTCAGGCACACACACCCACAGGCTGATCGACAGAGAGACTATGAATTGAATGATAAATAATACATGCAGACAAAGACAACACCAGTGCTTATTTGTGGATGAAAGAACACTAGAAAGTATTTTTGATGGAAATATAAAGATTAAATTCATGCACAGAGTGGGGGAGGAAGTATTTTTTTAAAAGCTCCTGAAGAAACAACCTTATTGTTTCACTTTCCAAAAGGAGCTTTCTCTCAATTTGGGAATTCAATGGGCACTGGTTACTCAAGCCTCAGTGAAGATGCTTGTCCACTAAGGATAGAGCCCAAGGGAGCAGAAACAGAGCTTAAATCTAAGATAGGGCACCTGCTGGTGGGAAGGTCTGGAATCTGTCTCCCTGCTTCCAGTGATTTTCTCTGGGGTTCTATGTCTTTTCAACTTCCACGTCATACAGACAAATGCTATTATGTCCCACCATCCACAATGATGGGAACAGGGTTGGGAATATAACCCAAGTCCCACTGAGACCTAGTTGCTGGAATTGACTCTCCTTTCATGGATGTTTCCAGCCTCTGAGACATAAGCCTGGAGCCGCTAGCATTCATGTGGTCAGGAGATCCTGCCTTGAGAACACTGGAGAACTTTTCTGGTGGTCCAGTGATAACAAATCCACCTGCCAATGCAGGGGACATGGGGTCGATCCCTGGTCTGGAAAGATTTCATATACCTTGGAGCAACCAAGCCCATGAGCCCCCACCTACTGAAGCCCCTGCACTAGGGTCTGTGCTCTGCAACAACAGAGAGAAAGGCAAGAAGGAAAGTGAAGTCACTCACTTGTGTCCGACTCTCTGAGACCCATGGACTGTAGCCCACCAGGTTCCTCTGTCCGTGGGATTTCCCAGGCAAGAATACTGGAGTGGGTTTCCATTTCCTTCTCCAGGAGATCTTCCTGATGCAGGGATTGAACCTGGGTTTCCTGCATTGTAGGCAGACGCTTTACCGTATGAGCCACCAGGGAAGCTCTCAACAGAAGCCACTGCAATGAGAAGCAACTAGAGAATAGACTGTGTAGTAATGAAGATCCAGTGCAGCTATATATATGAAGAGCACAGGAAAACTGAGCCAAGAAACAGAAAGTGCCAGATTCCTCTCAATTGTGTAGTGTGAGTGCCTGGGTTCAACCATTCCTGAAGTCAGACTGTGAAGTGAAGTGAAAGTTGCTCAGTCATGTCTGACTCTTTGCAACCCCATGGACTGTAGCCTGCCAGGCTCCTCTGTCCATGGAACTCTCCAGGCAACAATACTGGAGTGGGCTGTCCTTCCCTTCTCCAGGGATCTTCCCAACCCAGGGATTGAACCCAGGTCTCCAGCATTGCAGGCGGATTCTTTACTGTCTGAGTCACCAGGGAAGCCAGACTAACCTCAACATTTTTTACATAAGCCAATTAATTCATTTTTGTGCTTAAATCAGTTTCAGCTGAGTTTCTGTCACTTTCAGTGAATCACTCAGCCAGATGGACTGATGATTCCTGCTCAGATAGCCTATATCACTGTGTAATAGAAACAAATCTGATTTTAAATTTATGAGCAAGAGAACATGGGGAGATTAGGACCCTATGCCTAAACAATCACAGAGCCCAGGTTGGGCAACAGCATCTCATTCCTCTGGTATGATTCCAGCTCACTTTCAGCTCGAGAGCTCCCACAGGGACTTGAATGAGAATTTCTATTGCTAAAGCTGAGAACTTAACTTGGGATCCTAACAGAGACTTATTCGTGGTACCCCTAACCTTGGGCTTCCAAGGTGGCAGTAGTGGTAAAGAATTTGCCTGCCAATGAAAGAGAAGTAAGAAAAGCGGGTTAGATCCTTGGGTCAGGAAGATCCCTTGGAGGAGGAAATGGTATACCACTCCAGTATTCTTGCCTGGAGAATCCCATGGATAGAGAAGCCAAGCAGGTTACAGTCCATAGGGTTGCAAAGAGTTGGACACAACTGAAGTGACTTAGCACACTTGAACCCCTAACCCTAAATTTTGACAGTCTAAATAAGTAAATGTTCATAAATATGTACATATGCATAAACATATACAGATCTGGGTATACATATAGATAATTATTTATATTAACATGCAGTCTTCTTATGGGTAATAGTAAGAAGGTCTATCTCTTTGGTAGGTGAGACCTACATAAGAAAATCCAGGTTCATCAATCCAATTTATCCAGGTTGATAAATTAGGGAGTAATTTATTAGCTAAAGACACAGGCTGTCTATAAAGAATTAAATGGCAGACAAGGCCATCGCCTGAGATCAAGGTGAACAGTTCTCAGAAGGAAGGACAATGCCCTGGGAAGACACCTCAAAAGAGGTTTCATACAATATGGGAAATGCAATTTAAAGGGGGCAAATTTAAACAAGAAGAAAATCAAATCAAAACCATGGATATTAGAAGAATATATGCTGCTAAAAATAGTTGAATGAGAAAAGTGTTTTTATAAACTGCTCCAAGCAGTAGACAGGACCATTCATAAAGGAAACCATGGCTAACTTGAACCATGAAAAAACCTAATGTCCTTTATCTCAGGGTTTAAGACAACTCCCACAAGGAGGAACCTTCTGTTCTATGGGGAGGAGCATGGCTTCCATGCTCAGAAGACGAGCCACCTTTCTTTTTCTGTGCACAGACAGCCTCCCGTCAGACTCTGTGACTCCTTACCCAGAGCTGATCTACCCAAGTCTTTTGACTTTACCTTCAAAATATATGTAGACCCTAGCTTATTCTCGCCCTTATGTCCTGGACACCATGGCTTGCATGTCGATTACTGTATCTACTGGTTGTTTTCCCTGCTTCCACCCTCACCCTCCTGCAGTCTCTTCTATAGACCACAGAGTGAGCCTTTAAAGACACAAGTCAACCATGGCAATATTGTTATTTGTTATGTAACTTACTTCATTAATCGTCTCTCATCCAGTCTTAATTCTAAATATCATCTATATTTTTTTTTTGAACTTTTTATTTTGTATTGGGGTATGGCAGAGTAACAATGTAACAATGTTGTGATAGTTTCAGGCAAAGAGACTCAGCAATACATATATTTGTATGTATACATATATATGGTTAGCAAATAAACATATCTGCTATTTATTAAAGAAGATCAAAGCAAAAAAATAACAAAAAAAGAGGTGAATATGTTACTTTGGAATATATTGCTGCTGCTGCTAAGTCGCTTCAGTCATGCTGAATAGACGGCAGCCCACTAGGCTCCCCCGTCCCTGGGATTCTCCAGGCAAGAACACTGGAGTGGGTTGCCATTTCCTTCTCCTTGGAATATATTATTTTTTGTTATATATTATTTATTTTTATTTTTGAATATATTAATTTTATAAGTTAAGAGAAAACATGATACACCAGTTATTTCCAATATTCTAGGCCATATGTATATGCCTACTCATCAAGAAGTATTTTTTAGTTATTTAATGTAATCTTCTGAAGGGAAAAGTAGTAATAGCTTTGTGCTTAGTCACTCAGTTGTGTCCAACTCTTTGCTACCCCATGGACCATAGTCAACCAGGCTCCTCTGCCCATGGGGATTCTACAGGCAAGAATACTGGAGTGGATTGCCAGTATTCTTGCCAGTATCTCCTCCAGGGGGTCTTCCCAACCCAGGGATCAAACCCAGGTCTCCCACATTGCAGGCAGATTCCTTACCAACTGAGCCACCAGGAAAGCCCAATAATAGCTTTAAAATGTTTAAAATAACAGGCATCAACTTAAATGTTACTGTATGAATTCAATGGTTTGATTGTATATGAGTACATAATTGTAGAACAATATCTCTGATTATTATAGTTGTATTGAAAATTATTCTTTTGATGTGAATATAACTGAAAATAAAACAAATAAGTGATAAAATGAAAGAAAATAAATGTACAAGTCAGATCACGTCATTTCTTGGCTAAAAATCTCTCCATTTCCCCCAGGAAAAGCGAGTTTGAAGGGTCAGAATGAAGAATGATTATGACACATTTCAACCAGATAAAGAAATGAAATCAAAGTGCAACATTTTGGCTTTTTTTTTTTTTTTTTTGCCTAGTTGAAAGGTGAGTAAAAATCCAGCAGAAAATACAAGAATACTGATATTCAAAGTTTCATAAGGCAAAAGCTATCAAACATTTTAAAACAAAGGAGAGGAGACCTGAAGCATCATGGGGATAAAGTAAGAAGCACTGGGCTGATGTAGGATTGTCTGGATTTACACCCCAGCTCTACCACTTTTAACTAGCTGTGAGATGCTGGAAAAATCACTTCCCTAAGTCTCAGTTTTCTCATTTGTGAAATGAGGGTGCTAACAGTACCTACCTTATCATTTGACAATAAAATGGTCATTTGACAATAAAATGAGATTATACATGTAATCAGTTGGGTTGACCAAAAAGTTCATTTGGGTTTTTTGTAAGCTGTTTTTCATAAAATTTATTCAGGCATAACCCAAATGAATTTTTGGCCAACCCCATACTTAAAACTTGCCTAACATATTGTGGGAGTTCAACAAATGCTGTTAGTAGATATCATGTTTATATCTATTATCTATGTGTTAAAGAAAAAAATTTCAGATAATGTAGTTATGAGAAAGTATCAGCATATTACCACAATCATGCTTACAGGGAAAAAGGCCCTAGTACTCCAAATCAGAGATACTCTATTGGCAAAGAAAATGGTGCATATAACATTGTCAGATACAAAAGAAAAAGTATGCCTGATTAAAGGTCTCTGAAATTTTTTCTGACAACCAGCTGAAGTCAGCTGGGTGGGTAAGTAACTAATTTCCTAGACCCAATTTTCCTCTCATTAAAATTCAGCAAAAAATCGCATAAGCATTTCTTTTCTAGGAGAAAGCTATGGGCTTTTATCACACAAAAAGATTCTACCCCAAACCAGACTTGGAACAATTTTCTGTTACAGAAGAGAAGAGCACTGAAGCATCACGCTCTCTGTTGCCTTGGGAGTTCTCTGTATAGGGAGTGTGATGGTGAGTCACATTATCATCTCAAAATAATGAGAAGGAGGCCTCACTCCCAAAGCAGACCAAGTTTATGTGGTTAGGTCATATGACATGACAGCAGAAGAGTGTGAAAGAGAATCTCATTCATAATAACAGTTCAATGGTATTAATATCATGGAAAGAATATAGTATTTGAGTCAAACAGACTTTAGAGTCCAATCTTAGTTTAGTCAAGTTACCTAACCTCGCTTAGTCTTGTTTTACTTATCTGAAAATAAAGATGATGATCTCTGTCTCACAGGGTTATTGTGTGGATACGGTAAGACAAAATATTTTTCAAACACCCAATGTGTTGTGTGTTATATAAACTCAAGATAATATTCATCTTCCCTTTTTCTTTCTCCTCCCTTCCTGCAATGCCCACTCTAGCTAGAAATTTTCAACTAAAAAATATTTATTTCTATTTATTTATACTATTTGGATGTGCCAGGTCTTAGCTGCAGCAGCTTGGATTTTTGATCTTCATTGCAGCATGCTGGATCTTCAGTTGCAGAATGTAGAATCTAGTTCCCCAACTCAGGATTGAACCTGGGGCCCCCTGCATTTGGGGCATAGTCTTAGCCACTGGACCACCAGGGAAGTCCTCAATTTATATATCAAATAACAACCCATTAAGTCTCCAAGCTAGCTGTCATGCTCTCATTTCCTGCTTTTGTTAGGAATTCTCAGGAAGGGAGCAAAGTTAGCAGGAATTAGACTCTCCCATGTACTCCAATGGACAGGGAGGCCTGGCATGCTGTGATTCATGGGGTCACAAAGAGTTGGACATGACTGAGTGACTGAACTGAACTGATGTACTCCAAGTGGGTACACGTACCACAACAACCTAAAGCTTGCATCTAGGGTATTACCTTCTAATGGTCATGACGTGTCCAGTCTTCGGAGCTCAAAAACTAGGGGAGGCTCCCGATGTGTCTGGGAGAATGGCCCTTTCTTCCACCTCTGGGCCAGGCTTTGTACCTTGAGTTTATTTCCACAGTCTGAGTGGTTCCAGCCAGCTCCTGACAAGATTCCTCCACCCCCGAGCATAGCACTCACCTGCTCCCTGGACTGGATGGGGACAGATGTTACAGGAGCTTCTCCACCTCATCTTCTTTTCTTGCTCCCAGTTGTAAAATCAAAATTCCCATGTGTTAGATTAGAAGCAAACACGGTGGTGGTGTGTATTTGGGAGAGAAGGTGGAGGAGAGGGTCACTTACTGAAAGCAGTCAGTTCACTAAGCCCAGGATAAACCTTTATTGAATATTCTGAATTTGAAGGATGTCCAAGGAGGGGAGAAAATATATACTCAATCACGATTATGTTCTTGGTCAACTGAAAGAAGGAGACTCATCCCTAAGGCCAGAGCAGTTATGTCTCGTTCTGCGTTATATCCTCCATATAATTGCACAGAATGGAACATCAACAGTTACTGAAAGTATGAATGAATTAGTGAATATTCCTCTTTAGCCAACTTAATATATACTCATAAGATGTGCTTTTTGTGAGTTTTATAATGTATTTTAATATCTATCTAATGAAGTAAATGCTTCATTTCCCAAAATAGATGTGGCCAGGGGATTATAAAACATTTGGTACATTTATTCTGTAATTTGGAATTCTATTATGTGAATTTTTGGAAGATGTGATTCTTGTTAGACCAAAACATTGTTGATGAAGTATCTGAGCACTAAAAGTGATGGTTTCCTGCGTGAGTGAGGATAATAAAACATGTGCCTTGTCAAAATTAGAGACTGGGCTCAGATCAGTCAGAGGCTCAGTGAAGAAAAACAAAGTGGTTTCCACATGAACAGATATAGAGCAAGCAGAGGATTGGCACTGTTGATCTGGCTGAGCATGAGTCATAAATGGTTTGGAAGTCCATGGAGGGCCCCAAGGCAACAGCAGAGCCTGATGTATCAGGCTGGGCTACAGGAACTTTAAGGTCAAACAGGCATGAGTTCATTATGTTTGATTTGGCCTTCACTAAGTACAAACCCGGTGGGGATACTAAGTGTATTCTTCAAGTTCCAAATCGCAATATCAATATAAACCAATTAAAGAAGCTTCTGAGGAAAATGAGAACAATAAAAGTTTTGAAAAACAAGTCTTAGGAGAAAATACAAAAAAGATGGCCTATGTTTGGTTCTAAGGAGACAGATGAAGGGGAGTCATGAATCTTTAGGTGCGCAAAATTACTTTACAAAGAGAAAAAAATGATTTATTATTTCTTTTTTAAAAAAACACTTATTTAGTTGACTGCCCTTAGTTGCAGCATTCGAGATCTTTCGGTTGCACACGCAGACTCTTTAGTTGCAGCAAGTGAACTCTTAGTTGCAGTGTGTGGGATCTAGTTAGCTCCCTGACCAGGGATGGAACCTGGGCCCCCTGCACTGGGAGTCTGGAGTCTTAGCTACTGGATCACCAAGGAAGTGCTGATTTATCCTCTTAAGTGAAGTAAGTCAGAAAGAGAAAGACAAATCCCATATGAGGTCACTTACATGTTGACTCTAAAATATGACTCAACTGAACTCATCTGCAAAAGAGACAGACTCATTGACCCTAGAACAGACTTATGGTTACCAAAGGGGAAAAGGGGAGAGGAGGGCTAAGTTAGGAGTATGGGATTAGCAGCTACAAACTGCTATATATGAAATAGATAAGCAACAAGGAACTACTCTATAGCACAGGGAACTATATTCAATATTCTGTGATAAACCACAATGGAAACCACAGTTATGTGTCTGTAACTGAATCACTTTGCTGTATAGCAGAAACTAACACAACTTCCCATATACAGTGGAGACTTGAAATAATAAAGGCATGGTGCTGACTACTCTATAGCACAGGGAACTATATTCAATATTCTGTGATAAACCACAATGGAAACCACAGGTATGTTTCTATAACTGAATCACTTTGCTGTATAGCAGAAACTAACACAACTTCCCATATACAGTAGAGACTTGAAATAATAAAGGCATGGTGTTGACTTTGCTTCATGAGCACCAGTAAAGCCATGACATAGGCAATGAAGACAAACAGTGCAGTCTGCTCCACCTGGGGCAGGAGCTGGCCCTTAGTCAACATATTACTCAAATTACATTAAGGCTGTATATTGTCATCCTGCTTATTTAAATTCTATGCAGAATACATCATGCAAAATGCCAGGCTAGATGAATCACAAGCTGGAATCAAGATTGCCAGGAGAAATATCACTAACCTCAGATGCAGTTGATTCCCCTATAATGACAGAAAGCAAAGATGGACTAAAGAGCCTCTTGATAAAGGTGAAAGAGAAGAGTAGGAAAGCTGGCTTAAAACTCAGCATTCAAAAAACTAAGATCATGGCATCAGGCCCCATCACTTCATAGCAAATAGATGGGGAAAAAGTGGAAACAGTGACAGACTTTATTTTCTTGGGCTCCAAAATCACTGCAAATGGTGACTGCAGCCATGAAACTAAAAGACACTTGCTCCTTGGAAGGAAAACTATGAACCACCTAGACAGCATATTAAAAACCAGAGACATTACTTTGCCAACAAAGGTCTGTCTAGTCAAACCTATGGTTTTTTCCAGTAGTCATGTATGGATGTGAGAGTTGGACTATAAAGAAAGCTGAGCACCAAAGAATTGATGCTTTTGAACTGTGGTGTTGGAGAAGGCTCTTGAGAGTCCCTTGGATTGCAAGGAGATCCAACCAGTCAATTCTAAAGGAGATCAACCCTGAATATTCATTGGAACGACTGATGCTAAAGCTGAAGCTCTAATATTTCAGCCACCTGATGTGAAGAATTGACTCACTGGAAAAGACCCTGAAGCTAGAAAAGATTGAAGGCAGGAGGAGCAGAAAGCATGAGATGGCTGGATGGCCTCATCGACTCAATGGACATGAGTCTGAGCAAACTCCAGGAGATCCTTAAGGACAGGAAAGCCTGGCGTGCTGCAGGCCATGGGGTCACAAAGAGGTGACACAACTGAGTGATGGAACAACAGTCACTCAAAAGCCCTGTTTTTCCTCCACAAGCATAAGCAAAATCTACCTGCACAGAAACCTCAGCAGGAGGAAACAATTCTTTATCCTCTCACACAGAAGGACAGAAGGTATCAAAATAAAAATATTAATACATTCTGGGAAAAAGTAGTCGAGTGAAGAGGTTTATGCGGTCACCAGCAATGCCAGTTCCCTAATTCCTGTGTAAGTAACCTGGTAAGGCTTCTAGGGGCTGGAGCAAGTGGGGATCTCTGTCCTCTGTGAACTTACACTTTAATTTGGTTTATGCCTCCCCAGTATAGGCTGAGAACCTATACAAGTTGTTTGAGAAGCCTAAAGGAGGCTTTTTTTTTTCATAGCATGCAGCACCCCACTCCAGTACTCTTGCCTGGAAAATCCCATGGACGGAGCAGTCTGGTGGGCTGCAGTCCATAGGGTCGCTAAGAGTCAGACATGACTGAGCAACTTCACTTTCACTTTTCACTTTCATGCACTGGAGAAGGAAATGGCAACCCACTCCAGTGTTCTTGCCTGGAGAATCCCAGGGACGGTGGGAGCCTGGTGGGCTGCCGTCTATGGGGTCGCACAGAGTCACGACTGAAGTGACTTAGCAGCAGCAGCACAATATGGCCCTCCTCTGGTTGTTTAAGCTCCCATACATCACCAGGGACACAGTCATAGTCACTCTAGAAAAACCTCCTGGCTTTTTTCCCGCTCAGGCCTGCTCTCCTACCCTGGTCCCTCACCCTGGGCGTGTCTGTTCTGCCCCGTGTCTGCATTCTCTGTCCAGCTGCCTCTTCCCTAGTTTGCAAGCACGCTACTGTCTCCTCAGATTAACGCTCCTTGTATTGTCTCTGCTTGACCCTCACTTCAGACTTTGCCTCAGTGCTTTCTTTTGGATTTCCTGGGACTGCATGAATGCTGCATTACCCAAGGTTACCCTGAATATTGGCCTCCCTGGTAACTCAGTGGGTAAAGAATCTGCCTGCCATGCAGGAGAGCGGGGTTCAGTCTCTGGGTGGGGGCCCCTGGAGAAGGGAATCGCTACACACTCCAGTATTCTTGCCTGGAAAATCTCATGGACAGAGAGGTCTGGTGGCCTACAGTCCATGAGGTCGCAAGGGGCGGACACGACTTAGTGACTAAACCCACTGTGGATATAAATGAATTTGAAGTATCTTAAAGGGTCATCAAGATGCAAAGTATAGACTTTAGGCCCAGATTCAGAATCTCTAAACCCGCCACTCTGTAAGAATGTGAGGGAAGTAGATGGACGTGCCCTCCCCTCAAAAGGAAAAAGCACTCTCTTTGTTCTGATAAGAACTGGGTCACAAACAATATGCCCCCAGGGGTCAGAGAGACGGTGGAAATGGCTGAAGGGGACCAGCAAGAGAAGTGGTGGGAACCGTGGCCCCCTGGAGAGCATACTATGTTAGTCTGTTTTAGTCTGCTAGGCCCGTCATAACAAATCGCCCCAGGATGGGTGGCTTAAACTATAGAAATGTATTTTCTCTTAGTTCTGGGGGCTAGAATTCCAAGACCAAGGAGGTGGCAGGTTCAGTGTCTTCTGCTGCCTCTCCTCTTGCCGTGCAGATGGCTGTCTTTTGCTGGGTGCTCACACGTTCTTTCCTCTGTATCTCCCTGTGTCCTAATCTCTTCTTATTGAAACACCAGTCATATTGGATTAGGGCCCACCATAGTGATCTCATTTTATAATCACCTCTTTAAAGATGCTAATTTCCATATATAGTCACATTCTGAGGTACTGGGAGTTAGGATGTCAACATATGATTTGGGGGGACACAGTTTAGCCCATGACACCCTCTAAAAGAGGAGCCATTACTTGACTTCCACTAAAGTGTGCCTTCATAATGTGGGTCCAACCAACATGGATGGTACATCTTATTTCTCAGGAGAAAGCAGAAATCTGGAATTTCACATGAAATCCTCAATTTTAAAATGTAGACAACTATGTTTTCTTTCTTGAAAAATATTATATGGAAAAAAGGACGGTAAAGCGTCTGTCTACAATGTGGGAGACCTGGGTTTGAGCCCTCGGTTGAGAAGATCCCCTGGAGAAGGAAATGGCAATCCACTCTAGTACTATTGCCTGGAAAATCCCGTGGACAGAGGAGCCTGGTAGGCTATAGTCTATGGGGTCGCAAAGAATCAGACACGACAGAGCGACTTCACTTTCAAAAAAAATACATCGTGTGGGCTGTAGGTGCTAACCAGGCAGTCAGTTTCTGACCTCTTCAGTGAGGCATGAGGCTTCCCTTGGCACCCTGCAGCAGCAATGGCCACTTGAGATACTAGAGATTAGGCATCCTAAGCAGCTGATACCAAAGGCACGTGGGCCAGCCTTGTGGGCTCTTCTCCCAGCAACATGCTGACCTTGACCTTGCAATGGTGACAGGGCTGAGCAAAGACCAACCTCAGCAAAGAGGCCCCCAGCTCTTCTTGAATTTTTCTGGGCCGGAGATGGCACCCCACAACAAGCAGCCAAAGAGAAAAGTGGAAACTCAACAAATGACTATGTGGAAGCCAAAGTATTTAAACGTGTTGCTTTTCACACCACAAGCCTCACCCCTAGCACCAGGGTTCAGTAATCTCACTGACCCACATCAGCACAATTGTCCTCAGGAATAGAGGGATGGAATAAGGGTGTTTTTGGTGGAGGACACAGGGATGAACGGGAGATTGGGTTCTCACCAAGCCTACTAAGAAGACCAGTTCCAAGTGCTCATCAGGAAAGCTCTCCCAATTACTCTGACCTGGATCTGTCCCCAAGAAAACCCTATAAATGGGCATAGAGAAGAAACCAGGACATTTCAGAAAAGATCTGTGATGTCTCTGGGCTTCCTTCAAACACTTGGGTAGAGAAGTTGTGGGCTAAGAGTCACATCTGACCGCGTGACATAATTCTCCTAGATTCTGTAGAGTCTTGGTAGCTAAAGTCCAACCAGCCCAGAGCTGTCTGGTGGGGACCAAGGACCAAGAAGAATGGTAGGTGGGCTTCATCTGTCCAATGGACAGGAGAAAGGTCAAGTCCAGAGAGGCAGAGGTGAAACTAGCAAACTGGATCCATGTGGGCAAGGGCCATGATCTAATTCAAGGAGGCCAAACAGGATTGCACTCGTGTGCCAACTCTGATTGGTAGTGGCAGCTGGGAGTTGAACATAACCTGCAGCCTTGTGGGGACACAAGGAAAGAGTGCTGTGATTGATTAGCCCTGTCTGCCCTGGGCACAGGATGGGGAGTGGCCATGACTGTCTCATCCCTGCTGTAGGAGGTCAGGCAGTACCAATCAAATACCTAGGTGTGGAGATGGGAAATACCAAAAGTGCTTCAGCTTTACAAGAAGCCAGAAGCTAGGTGAGGGATTTTAGCACAAGAAGCCAGAACAGAAACAAGAGATTCTGCATTATTTGCCTAGGGAGCAAAACAAAAGCTTAGGAGCATGGAGGTCAAAGCAGAGATGTGAAAATCTGAGGTGCTGATTTTGAGAAGCTAATTGATAACCTACAAGCTAGGAAAATGGTAGGAACCGGTGGTTCTCAATCACCAAAATAAGTAAGGGGCCAGAATGTAGGTATTATAAATAGGGGAAACGAATGACTGTAGTGACAATCAGAATGCATGTGTGCCTGGAGGATGGTTCACTGGCTGGAGAAGCCAGGCAGCAAATGCTCTCTGACCAAGGCATGCAGATGTGCAGGTTTGATAGAATGCAGCTGCAGTTGGCTAAGAAAAAGCTGGGCCCTAGAATCCCTTTAGGACCCAGCCTAACACAGGCCAGTTTCTGGACTGCAGGCTCACTTATTCACTCAAAGGATTATTTATTAAACAGCTGCACTCTGTCAAGAGCAGACAGAAAACAAGACATACTTGGGCCCTTGAGGAGCTCAAACTGAGGCAGGAAAATCAGAAAGGCCCAAGTCACCATAATGAATGTGCTGAGCACTGTGCTAAAGGTTAAACATGGCCTGCAGCACACACAGGGCACAGCAACAGCAGAAATTGATGTTCAGATCTGAAAATGAGCGTGAGCTTGCTGAACACAGGAGCCAGGATAACAAATATTTACACAAAACTACCTAACGTGTACTAGGCATCATGATCAATGCTTTATTTACATACATTAATTCATTTCCTCCTCTGAGGGAAGTATTTTGTTTTTACCATTTTAGAGATGAAGAAACTGAGGCTTAGAGATATTAAGCGACTTGCTCAAGGTCCCACAGTTAAATGCAGAGCCACAGTTAGAACCTTTGTGGTCTGCTCGCAGAGCCTGTGCCTTGCTGCTTAAGGAATTAGATCTAAAACATCATTCTTTTTAAATTAATTAACTAATTATTTGGCTGCACTGGGTCTTAGTCACGGCATGTGAGATCTTTCATTGTGGGACATGGACTCTCTAGTTATGGGGCAGGGGCTCCAGAGGACGTGAGGTCAGTAGTTGCAGCATGTAGACTTGGTTGGTCTGCAGCATGTGGTATCTTAGTTCCCCAACCAGGGATTGAACCCACATCCCTTGCACTGCAAGGCTGGTGCTTAACCACTGGACCACTAAGGAAGTCCCTAAAATGTCATTCTTGAAAGATGTTTCAGGGGTAAAATAGACCTTGGAGTGCATGTAATACAAGTCATACCCCAGACAGGGACAGTTAAGGTAGAGCCCTCAAAATCTTGAATTCTTTGATTGTTCTGAACTCTGAGACTTCAGAAGCACCCCCACACTTCTCTATATCCCTAGGATAAAATTAATGGGTACCCAGCAAGGATGCTATTTAATCCGAAACAAAGATAAATCAAGGATGAATGACCAGGAAGCTAAGGGCTACCATACCAATAAGAAGCCATGATCCCTTGCCCCGTTTCCAGATATGAGCAAGTTCTGAAGACCTAATAATTGAAGGAGAGGTCAGGTCCCCAGGAGGAAGGACCCTGAAACATCACAGCAAGTGTACCCAGTAATGATTCCTCCAGTCCTTTCCCAAAAAGAAGCGTGACTGTTTGCCATACATACACTGAGGCAAGGAAAGTGCCCAAATATTCTGAGGTCTATTGAACCTAAGATCTGACTCAACACTGATAACTGGAGACTCAAAGTGTCAATGTGGCCCTTCTATTTTGAGTGAGGACACATCAGTTCCAGGAGGCAGCCTGGCGTAGGTCTGGCTTACTGAATCCATGGACCCATTCAGTGGTTATTCCAAAGTCTCTAAATGTACAGTTCGATGCACATACACCCACACTATTGCCCTGGACTGTGGGGAAATCCAAGTAGAGACCTTTGAAATGGCATTTCTTACCAAACCCAGTTCAAAATAGTAATAAATCAAAGGCAATATAGTTTCTTAGGGAAATGGGAGAGAAAAAATGTAAAGGATGCCTATCCATTTACTTTACCAGTCTGGTCTCTACAAAAACCAGACAGGTCCTAAAGGATGACTGTAGATGACACCACTCAACCAAGCCCAAACACAGCTGCTGTACCAGATGGGGGATATTTGTTGAACCAAATGAACATGGCCTTGGGTACATGGAATGTAGCCACTGAACTGACAAATACAAAAAAGAGGATCAGAAACAGAAAACAGTGTATATAACTCTAGTCTGAGGTCTAGATCAACTCACCCACTTGCTGTCATAATACATGTGCTAGTTGCTCAGTCATGTCTGACTCTTTGCGACCCCATGACTGTAGCCCGCCATGGAATTCTCCAGGCAAGAATCCTGGTGTGGGTATCCATTCCCTTCTCCAGGGGATCTTCCTGACCCAGGAATTAAACCTGGGTCTCCCTCATTGCAGGCAGATTCTTTACCATCTGAGCCACCAGGGAAGCATAACATAGTTCAAAATAAAACCTTGGACTGGTTAGACATCCCACAGAATATCACACTGGTTCATTATACTAGTGATATTATGCTAATTGGATTGGATGAACAAGAAGTGGCTAACACATTGCAGGCCTGGTTAAGCAACATGCACTCTAGAGGGTGGGCGATAAATCCTATGAAGATTCAGGAACATTGGTAAGACTTTTAGGTCCCCAGGGATCTGAGGAATGCCAGGGCATCCTCTCCAAAATAAGGGATAAATTATCGCATCATGTGCATGGCTCCATGAAGAAAGAAGGCCAACAATGCCTGTTTCCAGTAATGGGTACCTGAGACATTAATACTTCACACCACACATGGGATGATAAGAGCATTCCTGGAAGCCCCTGCTGCTTGGAAATGGCTACCTGTAACTTAACCATACAAGAAGTGAGTGCAAACCACTTAATACAAATGCATCCCTAGCTCACCTCCTTTTACCAGGAACCCAAAATGTCAACAACACCCAACACAAGAAGAAGTAAGAGTGCAGATCTGTTTAAAAAGTCTGTCCAGTGAACACAATGCTAGGGCACCTTCCCAGAGCTTGAAAAGAGTCTATACATGTGAGGAGCCCTGAAGTTCAAGTGCCATTAGCTTCTAGGTAAATCCACAGATGGCAAGGAACCAAGAGAATGAGCATATAGATAAGACTGGGAGAGTGTCAGGCCAAGGCTGGGCTGGATATGAGTGCTATTTTTTAATGCACTTTTCAGAACCTCTTTCTTATTCCTATGTATATAAATGTTTTCACTACTGTGGCAACTGCCAAAGGCTTTTCATTTATATATTTTATCAAACTAGCTTCCATCCAATACTCTCATAATTGGGAACAGTTGGTAAAGTACAGACACTGGGAGAGGAGGCGGTTTTCCACCCTCATCCAAAAAGAGGCATGGAGACCAAGAGTCTGGCCCCTTAACTGCTGCTCTGGGTGGGAATCAGAAAGAGCTGGGCATTCTTGCCACAGTCTAAAATTCAGGAGTTTTAGACCCAAGCCTGAGAGCTCCCGGCTTCAGTTTTCCCCATCTGCAAATCGGTGATATTTACAGCCAGTGACTGCTGAATGAGTGGCACTATTTAACAGCAAAATATTAGTATCATTGCTTTTCCTCTTTGATATCACAGGGCAAGATAAATTTATGATATTGTAATTGTTTCCATGGCAGCAAATCATATTGTCCCAAACAGGGGATTTTATGACTTCATGGTTGGATTAAGAAAAAGGAGAAATCAGACTGAGAGTGAGAAATTTGCTCAAGCACAAATATCTTCAACGATAGCAAGGGGAATAGTAGAAATTACAGATAGACAAAATTGCCTTCAGTTTAAACGTTCTTTTCACAAGTTCATCTTGGTGCAGAAGCCCCCTTCTCCAGGCATATAATTTGGATAATGATGCCTCTTTGCTTGAATTCACAGAAGGCTAATGGTGAAGCTCATCTATTTCGGGAATGCTCCAGCAATGCTAATACTAATTGTTTTGCAGCAGATATCTGGATTTCTGCTGTAAGCGGTTTTGTTTGGCTTTTCTAATTGTTTGGGTTTTTTGTTTTTTTTTTTCTTTAACTCCCGCAAGGTCCTATCTACACAAATTTATTTGAAAAAAAAAAAAACAATTTCCAGATAAAAATTGGCTTTTTGTCATCTGAAAATCTGTCAAAAGCTCCTTCTCCTCACTGGAGTATCTGCTTTGCTTTTCTCGGGTTCCTATTGACTTTATTCTCACATTTCCAGAGTCTCTCACTAGTTTCTATCAGTTTAAGAAGACAAAATTTCTTTCTAATTTTGAAGCCACTTAAATTTAACCTCAGTTTCGTTTAGCCACAGACAACAAACAGCGACTTGAAACCCTGCCCTGTCTCTTGCCTCCCTGCCTCTCCTTTCTTCCTCCTCCTCTCTCTCCCCCTCTTCTCTCTCCCTTTCTTCCCACCCCCCTCCTCTCTCTCTTCCCTTGCTTCTGTCTCTCCTCATTTCTCCCCAAGCCCACCCCACTCTTTTGCACTGAAATATTTCCAGCACCTTCCAAGAGTGATCGCCCCACCTCTTCCTTTTAATCCTCAAACAGCCAGAATCTTGCAAGTTCCCGCTGATTGGTAAAATTTCTTGAGAACTAGTTGGCCAGGAGCACGGTGCAGCTTTCTACTCTGCACACCCCAGAGATTTGCTGCATCTTATCAAGTTCCCTCGGCGATCTTTCTCCATTCTCACTCTGAAGACTCCACTTTGTTGAATCCCATACAATGAATTATAGGCAGACCTCAGAGATATTGTAGGTTTGGTTCCAGACCATCACAGTCAAGCAAATATTTCAATAAAATGAGTCACACGAATTTCTTGGTCTCTCAGTGAATATAAAAGTTAACATTTACACTATACTGTGGTCATTTAGTGTGCAACAGCATTATGCCTAAAAAAATGTACATACTTTAATTTAAAAATATTGCTAAGTTGTAGTAATAGAATCAAAGATCACTGATCACAAATTTTATATATATATATATATGAGTGAAGTTGCTCAGTCGTGTCCGACTCTTTGCGACCCCGTGGACTGTAGCCCATCAGGCTCCTCTGTCCATGGGATTCTCCAGGCAGGAATACTGGAATGGGTTGCCATTTCCTTCTCCAGGGGATCTTCCTGACCCAGGGATTGAACCCAGGTCTCCCGCATTGCAGGCAGACGCTTTAACCTCTGAGCCACCAGGAAGCCCATATATATATATAGAGAGAGATAATTATTATATAATTATATTATTATTATAGCAAATATAATAATAATAAAAAGTTTGAAATATGGTGAGAATTACCAAAATGTGAAAGAGAGACATAAAATGAGCAAATGCTGTTGGAAAAATAGCACCAATAGGGTTGCTTGGCACAGGTTACCCAAAACCTCCAATGTGTTAAAACAAAAACAAACAAACAAAAAAAACCACACAGTATACGTGAAGCACAATAAGTGAAGTGAAAGTGAAAGTCACTCAGTCGTGTCCAACTCTTTGCGACCCCATGGACTGTATAGTCCATGGAATTCTCCAGGCCAGAATCCTGGAGTGGGTAGCTTTCCCTTCTCCAGAGGATCTTCCCAACTCAGGAATTGAACCAGGGTCTCCTAAAGAATACTGTAGGCAGATTCTTTACCAACTGAGCTTTCAGGGAAGCCCAAAGCATAATAAAGCAAAGTGCAAAGAAACGAGCTGTGTCTGGATGCTTCAACACGCTTCCATTAACAAATGCTCCATGACGGTTAGTTTTAATATATGCCAATTTGGTATCTGGTTATTCAATAAAATGCTAATCTAGGTGTTTCTGTGAAGGCATTTGGTTGATGTCGTGAACATCTACAATAGTTGACCTTAAGGAGATGACCCTAAACAATGTGAGTGAGTCTTGTTCAATCAGCTGAAGGCCTTAAGAGCAAGAACAGGCTTCTCAAAGAAGAAATGCCGTCAAGACTGTAATATCTATTTCCGCCTGAGTTTCCTAGCTGCTGCCTGCCCTACAAATTTAGGACTTTCCAGAACCCCACAATCATGTGAGCCAGTTCTTAAGTCTGTGTGTGTGTGTTCTCTGAAGAGCCCTGACTGACATATGCATGTAAAGAACACATTAGGTGTTCAGTGACATGCCGAGCATACACTATGAGAAATAAAGGACACGTAAGATATGATTCACTCCCCTCCAAAGAGTTATATAAGTCATGGGAGAACCAAAACTACCTGCGTCTGCTCCTGCAGGTAACCGGTAGGAGCATGAGATGAAGAAGGTGGTTTGGAGGTTTGAGGAAGGAGAGAAGGCCATTAGTATCTGCTGGGTCAACACGCATTTTGGACGAATGGCAACCATGCCAGGCAAAGGCAGAGGGGCGTAGAAGGGGGACAATGAGAACTGAAAGTGAGCCTGACCTTTCTCCAGCAGGGCTTACCATCTACTTCCAGGAAAAGCCCACCCTTCCTGAGTGATCCCTTCATCCGTGCTACCATTTGCCTATTCCATGACCGAGAACTTCTGAGCAATCTTTGATTCATTCCTAATCTTCATTAGTCCAGTTCATTAACAAGTCCTGCTGCCACTTTTGTCTCTTACTATTGAGCCATTCTACCTTTCTTTTTGTACCGTCACAGCCTGAGAAGAGACACTGATAAATTCCCATGGGGACAATCCTCCACCACGGACTTCTTCCCTCTAAATCTGCTACCCTCCTCCACCGACCCTTGCCACCTCAACCAGAATTATCTTCCCCTACTGGTGTCATTTTTGTTTTGTTTTTTTTTCTTTTTATTTATTGGAGTATAGCTGCTCAACAATGTTGTGTTATTTTCTGCTGTACAACCAATGAATCAGCTATAATATACATATGGCCCCTCCCTCCCACCCATCCAGGTCATCAGAGAGCACCAAGCTGAGCTCCCTGTGTTATACAGCAACTTCCCACTAGCTATGGTTTTACACATGGTGGTGTATTTATGTCAAACCTAATTTCCCAATTCATCCCACTCTCCTCTTCCCACCATGTCCACACATACATTCTTTACGTCTGTGTCTCTACTCTTGCCCTGAAACTAGGATCATCTGTACCATTTTTCTAGATTTCACATACATGTGTTAATATAGAATATTTGTTTTTCTCTTTCTGACTTACTTCGCTCTGTATGACAGACTCCAGGTCCATCCACACCTCTGCAAATGACCCAGTTTCATTCCTCTTTATGGCTGAGTAATATCGTTTTTATTGAACCACCATTTTTATTTTACTTTTCTTACCCTTCTTGAGCTGGGATTCCAGCAGCTTTCCGTATCACCAAAGATAGAGCCAAGGTGCTGATCGTTTGTTTCCAAGGCCAGGGAGCTCTAGCCACCTTTCCTCTTCTCTATGTCCCTCCCCCTTGGCCTGACCTTCTTCTTGCCCCAAACCTGCTCCTAAGCTGTGCCACAGGCTTACCCAGGCCACCTGGGAAAACTTGCTGAACCGATCCAGTACTCTCACAGGCTTCCCTGGCCCTGAGTATGTGTAATTCCCACCACTCCCTTTATCTTCCTGTTCACGGGCTCACCCTCATCTGCCACTCCCGATCCTGGCATATAAGTGTGATGTTAAGGGAACACACAGGCCCAGGGACAGCCTGAGTCCAGGATCTGGTTTGTCAGCTGTAAGAATGGCTCTTACTTGAAGCATGTGCTTAGGTCCGCGATCTAAAAGTGCAGGGAGGAGGAAGCACTGGTGAACCCAGGAAGGCTCAAGCACAATGATGTGCTCACAGCTTTAAAAACAACAGCCAAGGAGCTTCCCTGGTGGTCCAGTGGTTGAGAATCCACCTTCCCATGCAGGGGACTCAGACTGATCCCTGGTTGAGGAACTAAGATCACGGATTCCTTGGATCAACTAAGTCCTCAGGCCACAGCTACAGAGCCCACACGCTCTGGAGCCTGCCCACCACAACGAAAGATCTCACACGCACCAACTAAGACCCAACGCAGTAAAGAATAAACAACTTAAAAAGTAAAAGCAGTCAGAAAAAGGCAGCATTTCTACTTCGAAGTTTTGTTAAAAGGCGGGGGGTGGGGGCGATGCGGGAGGCAAACCCAGTTCTTATTGTAAAAACATCCTGTGACCGTAACAGCCTTCAGTGGGTTGAAGTTACAGGGAAATATATTCCCTCCCCAAACCCCAAACCCCAAACCCCTATTCCCATTGCAAAACAGCAAAGTCATGGACCAGGCGCTGTGATTTTAGCCTTTCTCTGAACACTCTCCCCCTGGCTCCTGACAAGAGTTTGGAGATCATCCTTTGACCTCATTGTTCAGCGGGAACGAACACCATCAGCCTGTGAGCTAACTTGGCCTCAACATCACCCCTGAGACTCAAAACCCGGCTTCAGAAGGGTGGGAAGGGCTGGACACAAGGAAAGGAGAGAGAGAGGGCAGGAACCTCGCTGGCTGTTATTGGAAGGACCAGGTCAGGGAAAGGAAGTCTTCCACAGCCGATAGCCAGATGAAGAAATGGAGAGACAGCCGCCCCCGGAGAGCCGCTGCCACCGAGGAAGGCGGAGCTGGAGACCCTGAGTTTCCCCACAGACCCTGCCTGACCCCCGTCTCTGAGCATCCCCCCACCCCGATCCTCCCCTTGCTCAACGCTCTCTCCAGCAGGTATACACTCCCCACAGTTAGAGAGGTGAATGCTAACCTGACTGAACTCTAAAAGCAACCAAGAAGGCTTAAAAAAAAAAAAAAAAAAAAAGTCCTGGTGATCTATTTGGAGGAAATCTGCTGGAGAAATAAAAAGGTAACTGTTTGAGTAGCATCTGCAGACCTGATGGTTGTGTGCTAATGCAAGTGAAACAAATCCTCCGTCCTGAGCTTCTCTACCCGGGAAAAACAAGGAGGAAACGGTCCATCTTGCCTTTGTTTGCGGGGAATTTCAGAATTCCCGTCTCTGCTCTTTTCATTCTGTGCTCTTAGCCAAACGCAAACCCTGAACCACACACTAGAGGTCGCTGTTCATTACGCTCCAACCTCATGTTCAAGGCGGGTGGGGGAAGGGCTGACCGCCTCTTTCATGCAGTGGGAGGAACCTGCAGGCTCCGGCGGCTGGGAAATCTGCTTGGTCACACCCAGGGCAGCTATGTCAGGAGGCCGGAGCCTGCAAGTGCGTTGCTCTTCTGACACAGGCCGAAGTATAACAAAGGAAAAAAGCAAATTGCCAAAGGTACTTCCAATTGTAAAGTACTGCCTAATTGGTGACCTTTAAAGCACTTGCTCTCTCCTCCCCAACTTACCAAATGGAACCACATCCTTCCAAGTGACCCGCCATGAACAGTAAGAAGGACCTGGATAAAAAGCCAAGGTTTAAACAGACGATACCAGCAGCGAGCCACCAGCAATGACACCACTGGGTTGGTATCCTCCCCAGCTGGTTCTGTGCCCAGAATATAAAACAGCTAAGAAATAAAATGACAAGACAACAAAGCAGATAACACTGTAAGCAATTACAGCGTCTCTTGATGCTGAGATTTCTAGAACTGCCACTCAAGGAGCGGTACTATTCTAATCGAAGGCCATTACCCATGAACCAGATCGCAGGCTGGCTGATGCCTATTATTCTGTTCCTAATTTTCCTAATTATGTTCACCTGTCCCTTCTTTAGTCCTGACTTTGCAAGTTGCAGTTCATTTCACACAGACCCATCTCAAAGGCAATATAGAGGCTGGAGCTGACAAAAAAAGGCAGCAGTATCATTGTTTCCAGGCAAGTCCCAAAGTGTTTACTATTCGCTGCACTTCCACTTCTGTCTTTTACTCTAGATCCAGAGTAGAATCTATTAATAGATGTTGATGCAAAGTCCTTACACATACAGGTGCTGCTACGAGACCATATATGTATGAAGACTGTAGCACTGACTCCATCTCTTAGGGAAATTCCTAAAAGACAGAGCCCAAAGCACTGATGTAGACAGAGAAGGAAACTTGCTGAAGAGTAGGGGGGCTTAAACCTTTCTGCTTGCGGGTTACAAGCAGAGGTGGGAGCACGTGGGGCCAGGAGCAGCTTGGCAAGGGCAGGGAAGTAAACAGAAGCATGGCTTCTGCGGGGAGACCCAGGTGAGGCTCTTGCCCCAGGCTGAGGTGCTGCTGCTGAGTTAGAAAGGAACAAGGGGACCGCTGAAGGTGGCAGAGCGGGAGGAGCACAGTGTGTATTGTGATGAGGAGTCTGGACGTACACTTTTTAATCGTGGCAAAATATACAAAACATAAAATGTACCATTTTAATCATTTTTAAGTGTACAATTCAGTTAGCATATCCACCTGATTGTACGGATATCCATTGCAGCTATCCATCTCAGGGACTTTATCATCATCTCAAACGGAAACTCTGTACCCATTAGACAATAATTCCCCACCCCCTCCTCCCCCAGTCCACGGTAACCTGTAATGTCCTTTCTGTCTCTGGGACTTCATCTGATCCAGGTGTCACATACAAGTGGACTCATAGAACCTTTGCCCTTCTGCATCTTGCTTATCTCGTGCTGTGTAGTGTGTTCAAGGCCCATCCAAGCTACAGTATGTGTCTGAACCTCATTCCCCTCGAAGGCTGGATAGTATTCCATTGTGTGTATAGATTACACTGTGTGTATCTGTTCATTTGTTGATGGATACATGGGTTGCTTCTACTTTCTTTTGGCTATGGTGAGTATGCTACTATGAACATTGGTTTAAAAGTATCTCTTTGGGCCCCTGCTTTCAATTCTTTGGGATATATACCTAGGATTGGAATTGCTGGGTCATTATGGTAATTCTATGTTTAACTTTTTGCAGAACTACCAAATTGGTTTCCACAGCAGCTACACCACTTTATAGTCCGACCAGCAAAGCACAAGGTTGCAATTTCTCCATATCCTCACCAGCACTTGTAATTTTCTAGGTTTCTGATGATGGCCATTCTAATGAGTCTAGAGGGGTATTTCATTGTGGTTTTTATTTGCATTTTCCTAATGATTAGTGGTGTTGAACATCTTTTCATGTGCTTATTGACCATTGGTATATCTTTTGATGAAATGTCCATTCAAGTCCTTTACCCATTTTTGAATGGCTGTACACTTTAGAGGCAGTGTGTTTCTCCTTCAGCTTGGCCACTTCCTACCTATGTGACCCTGAACTGGTTACATAATTTCTCTGTGCCTCAATTCCTTCACCTGTAAGGTAGAGAAAAGACCATTTACCCCGTCAGTTCAGTTCAGTTCAGTTCAGTCGCTCAGTCGTGTCCGACTCTTTGTGACCCCATGAATCACAGCACGCCAGACCTCCCTGTCCATCACCAACTCCCAGAGTTCACCCGAACTCATGTGCATCAAGTCGGTGATGCCATCCAGCCATCTCATCCTCTGTCATTCCCTTCTCCTCCTGCCCCCAATCCCTTCCAGCATCAGGGTCTTTTCCAATGAGTCAACTCTTCGCATGAGGTGGCCAAAGTATTGGAGTTTCAGCCTCACCACCAGCTCTTCCAATGAACACCCAGGACTGGTCTCCTTTAGGATGGACTGGTTGGATCTAACTGCAGTCCAAGGGACTCTCAAGAGTCTTCTCCACACCACAGTTCAAAAGCATCAATTCTTCGGTGCTCAGCTTTCTTCACAGTCCAACTCTCACATCCATACATAACCACTGGAAAAACCATAGTCTTGACTAGATGGACCTTTGTTGACAAAGTAATGTCTCTGCTTTTTAATATGCTGTCTAGGTTGGCCATAACTTTCCTTCCAAGGAGTAAGCATCTTCATTTCATGGCTGGAATCACCATCTGCAGTGATTTTAGAGCCCCCCAAAGTCTGACACGGTTTCCACTGTTTCCCCATCTATTTCCCCATAGCAGTGAGCAATTTGTATCCATTACTCATTATGAACAGTGCCATAGCTGACACGCAGTCAGTATTAGTCTTAGGAAGATATGAGGTGTCTGGGAGAGGAGAGAGACCTAAGGAGTGGGGAGCAGTCAGGAGACACTGTCCTGCCACCAAGATTGGTGGGAATGGCCTCAGTCATTTCATAGTCCAGCCTGTTTATGTAGCAGGAGAGGAAAGAGACAAAAATGAAGCCCAAGAGTCCAGTGGCAAGAGAGGCTCTCAAAGCCTCCTCTGTAGAGTCCAAATCCTGGACTCTTCCCTTCTCTGCCTTTGTTTCAGCCTGCAGCATTTGTTAATGTCCTTGTGGGAAATAACTTGAACCTCTTCAAAACCACCTGGACCTCCTCTTACTGGTATCACAAGCTGGCATCCATGCACCTGCAAAAGCTGTCCGTTTTGAGGCTGAAAAGGGGAGCTGATGTGAGCAAGAGGTAGTGTCCAGAATTCCTCTTTGGAGAAAAGGACCCCTGGGCTCTGTTCAGGGTGCTCCAGTTCTCAGATGGCATCACAGCCTAGATGACCTGTTCCCAACCTTCCGCCTTAACCTCCTGCATGTGTGGGAAGCCAGGTAGAGTAGAGACCAGGGACCATGGGACCCCCACCCACCCGCTCCACCCAGGGTCCAAGGGTGCAGGCAGCCTCACTCTTGTCAGATGGTGGTCTCACTGAACAGAAGACCTGCTTGACCTTGTGTAGCTTTGATTACTCTATGCCTACCTGCAAGGATAAAGATGCTGCCCCACCCCCACCCCCATGGTGGCAGGTGACAGAAACTGTTGGAGAAATGACCAGAAAATGAGCTGAGGTCACATGGTCTGCTGAAGGTTTTTACAGCACCTCAGACACAGAACTCCTCGCATTACTCTTGTGCATCAGTACAGGCTCATCTCACAGAGCCTGAAGCTGAAGTTCATTTCCGATCTCCTAAACTGTCCCGCCTCCAGCAGCAGAATCTGTTCATTTCAGCTTTAGGTAAACCCAGCCGCCCCGCGTCTCTATCTTAGATCCCGCCAATGTGCTTTCTCCCGCCCGCTGCCCTAAACAACAGGGCACCATGCGCTTCATCTCTGACGAAGCCACACGTCCCTCTGCGCGGTCTGTGTTCTGATGATTCACATCAAATTTCCTGTTTGGCTTCCTTTATAGACACACGGCTCCTGGTGTTTTCACTCTTCTTCTTGTGGTACATCCGGCCTAAGAACACTTATCATACTTGTCAGTTTAGCAGCTGTACTTCTCTGCCCACACCACCCCAGGCAGAAGAAGATAGTTTCACGTTTTAAACCGTTTTGATTATTTCTTCTTTCTTATACGTTGTCCTCTCTTCTTCTAGGATTAGTCATAGTGGCTTTTTACAACCCCAGGGTCCTAAATGCATCTGTAATAGACGGTCCAACCGGCAAGAAGCACGAACTGGCACCATCACCAGGCCGCCACAAGACAGGAGGATGAGGCCAAGGAAGCCCAAGGGGCCCCAGAGCCATGGGGAGGAACCCAGTACCACAAGGATAATTAACTCTGCCTGCAGAAGCCAGCCATGGGATAAACGAGTGGCTGTCACACTGTGCTCCCCAGAGGTTCCAAGACACAGTTAGAAAGAGAACAGGGAGAGGTGGGCGCTGGACCTTCTCCTATTCAAACAGAGCAGCTCTGAAGTCCTAGGCTTCATACAAGTTTTTCCTTGGAAGAAGGGCATCTGTGGTCCCCAACATGCAAACCCAGCAGTGAACTTGGAAGGCTCCATCTCAGAAGGCAGGGCCTGGGTTCAACCTAGCTCTGTGGCCTTTGGCACAACATTGACCTTGAAAACTCCCTGCCATGGCTAGAACTGAAAGCTTTAGACAAGGAGATGGCCAAGGCCCTTCCAGTTTTTTTTAGTTTTTTAATTGAAGGATAATTGCTTTATAGAATTTTGTTGTTTTCTGTCAAACCTCAACATGAATCAGCCATAGATAGACATATATTCCCTCCCTTTTGAACCTCCCTCCCATCTCCCACCCCATCCCACCCCTCTAGATTGATACAGAGCCCCTGTTTGAGTTTCCTAAGCCATACAGCAACTTCCCATTGGCTATCTATTTTACATATGGTAATATAAGTTTCCGTGTTACTCTTTCCTTGCATCTCACCCTCTCCTCCCCTCTCCCATGTTCATAAGTTTGATAATCTCCTCTGAAATGGTATTTGTAACCTTAAGATGGCCACATCAGTTTCAAGTCAGAAGGACTTGCAACTGAATTCCAGCTCTGTCCTTGGCAGCTGTTACCTGAGGCAAGACCCTCCTCTTGCCTGAATTTCAGGTCACCCTCCCCTGTGACCACAAAGTTAATGACTTTGCAAGGTTATGGTGAGGATTAAAAGTAATACCTGGGGACTTCCCTGGTGGTCCAGTGGCTAAGACTCCACACTTCCAATGCAGGGGGCCCAGGTTTGATCCCTGACCAAGGAACCAGATTCCACATGCCACAAACTAAGAATTCATGTGCCACAGCTAAAAGATCACTAATGCCACAACTGAGATCCAGCACAGACAAATTAATTAATTATTAACTTTAAAAATAACATCTAGAACTTTTCTTGGCTCAAAGTAGTTGTTTAGTAAAAGGTAGCTATCACCTACCATGATTGTTACGCATTTCTGTTAACTCCTTAGTGTTCAGAATTTGCCCTCTTCATATCTGAATAGGGCTTCCCTAGTAGCTCAGCTGCTAAAGAATCTGCCTGCAATGCAGGAGACCCCAGTTTGATTCCTGGGTCGGGAAGATCTGCTGGAGAAGGGATAGGTTACCCACTCCAGTATTCTTGGACTTCCCTGGTGGCTCCGCTGGTAAAGAATCCGCCTGCAATTTGGGAGACCTGGGTTTGATCCCTGGGTTGGGAAGATCCCCTGGAGAAGGGAAAGGCTATCCACTCCAGTATTCTGGCCTAGAGAATTCCATGGACTTTATAGTCTATGGGGTCGCAAAGAGTCAGACACGACTGAGTGACTTTCACCCACTTACTCATTATCTGAATGAAAGTTCACCAAGATGTTAACACAAGGATTTTCATAGCAGCAAAATTTATAATACCAAAAAAAATTTTAAGAGGTTGAGGTAGGGAGATAAACAGAATGTGTCCAGCAATCAGGAAATGAATAAATAAATCATGAATTAGGCCTTTCCATATATCTGTATTTTGTGACCATGGATAGGTTTGGTCATTGATTTATCAAAAGAGAGATTATAGCCTATCTTTTTATTTATCTCTTCATACTTCTCTATATTAAGGGTGAGTTCAATAAATGTTATTTTTAATGTAAAAATTTTCTGTCCTTTATATGTATTTGGTAAGTAAAGAAATTGTTACCGTAAGAAGGTGATTGTGCAGTGGTGACAGGTCACTTTCAGAGGGTGGAGGAATCCTGGCATGTCTTTCAGGCCAGCTATCAACAAGGATCAGGCCCTTCAGATGGATTTGCTCTGGCTCTTCTTTTTTCTGGACCACGTCTGCTACACCTGATGAATGCCTTGCTCCTTCCTGGGATCTTCTCCAAGTGAAATAACCCTCCGACCCTTGTTTTTATTTTACTCCAGTTTATAGCAGAGGAACTAGGAGAAAGAGGAGTTTACAGTTCTTACCAGGTCTCAAAGCATTTAACCGAAAGCTCAGCTACATATCATCAGGGTTCTCCAAGGACACAAACTCAGCTTCTCTGGTTTCCATGTAGATTTCTCAGCAGTTGGGTTGGAGAGTGAAAAGACTTCACATCCCCAGGCAGATAATCTATTTCACTTTCAGAAAAAAAACCCGCTGCTGTCCTTATAGATAAAGCTCAGATCTTGGAGGTTTCTCGGTTTTATTCTTATGATTTCTTTGCCTAACTGCCTCCAATTGAAATGTTCATTTTTCAGGTATGTAGGTCAGTGCTGAGCAAATATTCCCAACTCACAGATTAAACACTCTAGCCAATACTAGTTCAAAGACACAGGATCTCTGGCCTAGGAAATACTTTAGTAAGTAGGACCGTCTGGTTCCTTTGTCATCTGTGAACATCCCACACACACATGTTGAATGTCACACTACTTCCTCTGGCTTCAGGGCCCCACTGTGACATCCTGCCACACCTGCCTTCTTCTGAAGTGTGCAAAGCTCTACACAACCTTTCCTCCGCCTTCCCCACATACCCCTCCACCACCCAAACTCCCTGATTCTCATATAAACTGGAAGTTTCTTCCTCCTCATGTAAACATCAGAAGGGAAGTAGCTGATTGAGTAATTTAGCTTATAGTGTAAATGACTGATAGCTTGATAATTTTCTCATGGAAAGTGCTGTTTGGTTTTTTTTTCCAGCCACACTGCACAGCATGTGGGATTTTAGTTCCCCAACCAGGGATCAAAACCATATCCCTTGCACTGGAAGCACAGAGTCTTAACCACTGGACTGCCAAGGAAGTCCCCCAAACACAGTTTTTATCAGAGGCATTTATTGCGAACCTTTACCCAGCTGAGATTATAAACCCTCCATATTTTCTTTTCTGTTTTCCTAACCCAGCACAGATTGGATGTCGGTGTGCAGTCCTATTGTGGGAGGGGTCCTCAGGGCTGCAAAGCTCTCAGCTTATCAAGAGAAAGGCAGTTCTTCCCTGGTAGGCTGTTCTCCTGTGGTCCTGACTGCTTCCTGTTTGGGTATCACATAAGCTGCCCTTCCCTTCCTCTGTTTCTCTCCATGGCCCAGATCACAGGGGTTCACCTACTTTTACTATTAGGTCTCCGAGATGCCAACCTTCCATGGCAGACTTGGGGAGCACAGTGTAGAGAAAAGTAACTAGGATCTGGGCTAGGAGTCCCATTCATGAAATCATGATCACTGCCTGTTCAAGAGGCCCTGGGATGTCTTGAGTGTGCTTTCAGACAGCGTTTACTTTTCTCCTACCTCTTCCACTTTTTACCGTCAAGATTCCCCTTGTAGGGACCCCTGCCTCCTGGCTGTCCTGTAGCTCCTCTAATTACAGTGTGTTTCTCTGAACCATAGTCTAGGGGTGAGGTCTGTTTCCCACCATTGATAAAAATGCCTTTCATAAACCAAAATATGAGGCAGTTGGGCCTACTGAGTGGCTTGGAGCTGCCAATGGGACTGCTTTTTTAATTTGTACAATTTTTATTTATTGTTCCCCTTCCCTTTGAAAATTGGTTTAAATCCTCTAGACCAGGAGATATTGTGGAATGCTGAATAGCACCGAACCAAAAAATAAATTTATCACCAAAGTTTTGTTAATAAGACTGAGTATATGGCTTACAGCAGAGAAGAAGAGCCCTTTCCATCAGAGTCTTAGCAGCATATCTAAGTGGGAAGGGCTAAAGAAATATATTTACTGAGATTTTGAAGTCTAGCTTAAGACAGATGTTTCGAAGTGGGGGTATGGTCAAGACTGAGGAAGGATCATGATACAACTTAGGACTGGTAGACAAATTACAGCAAGAATTTCAAGGCTAGAGACTCAAAGGGTCTCTTTTCACTAGATTTTTTTTTAATTAAAGAGTTGATAAGTCTTGCAGAAAGTTCCTGCAATGATCAATAAAGTTATCTGCACTTTCATCTCCCTGACCAAATGTTTCCTAGAAAAATGAAGTTATATGTTGAAGACAGTGGAAGAGTAAAGTCATGTGGGAAGAGTAAAGTCATGTGGGAAGAGTAAAGTCATGTGTGAAGAGTAAGCTGAGTAGGAGGTTTGATCCTCAATAGTAGTAAGACCCACATAGTGCTGTCCTGACTCATCTCCCTCTATTCCCATCCTGCACAACCAGTCCCGCTCTTCCTTTAAGAATCTGCAGAGCTAGAAGATTTAGTCCATCTTCTCTTGGTATAGTTCCTTTCTCATCCTGTTCACCATCTGGCAAGGCAAAGGATACCTATTGTCATCCCCAGATCAGCCGCACACTGTCTCTCCTTGAAGCCCATCCAGATCTCATGGAAACAGAACTCCTTCCAGCCTTCTGGGAAGGCCCTGACAGGCCTGAATCCACACACATTGGCCTTGGCTCTACAACTCTCATGACACTTGAAGATTTTGTATAAGAGGCAGGATGTGAAATTTGGACATCTAAAGTGGCACAAAGTTCAAAAGTACCACACTAATTACTTCCCAGGTGGCACTAGTAGTAAAGAACCTGCCTGCAATGCAGGAGACCTGGGTTCAATCCCAGGGTTGGGGAGATGCCCTAGAGGAGGGCATGGCAACCCACTGCAGAATTCTTGCCTGGAGAATCCCATGGACAGAGGAGCCTGGCGGGCAGTCCATGGGATGTCAGAGTCGGACATGACTGAAGTGACTTAGCATGCAAACGCTGAGGGAAATGGGAAAGAGATGGCTAGATGTCCTCTGACATTTTCACTCCCCCTTTCACAGTATGGAGTTATTGTTGAGTCTCAGTTGCCCAGCCAGGGGCTCTATTTCCCAGGTTTGCTGGCCTCTTAGTGCAGTCCTGTGGCAGGTTCTCACTGCTTATGCAGAAATGACTCCTATCCTTCTAAGTCACCACTTTAAGAAGTGAGTGTACCTTCATCATATTCTACTTGCCCTTGTGCCAGCTTGATGTGGATAAGGTAAGGAAGGCCCAGGGGATATCAAGAGATGAAAGAGCACACAGTCTCAAGAGCATCAGATGGGGGAAAGCCACTTGCCACACAGGAAGTGAGGGAGAAATACACTGCCCTTATGTTAACCGTGAAAAATGTTTGGTCTACTTGTTACAGCAGCTAATTCAGGAAGTAAAAATGACAACAACACTCCCATAGGGAGTCAAAAGAAAATGATCTCATCATTGTTTTGAACTAAAAAACCACACCACAGTGAAGAATATCCAGTTCAGGCTGTGGGTGACCTTGATGGGGAAACCAGGACAAATTAATTTGGCTTTTGGCCTATTAATAAAGTGGCAGCTATTTATAGAATGTTGTTATTAGCTGATCATCCTTTGAGAACCAGTTTGCTTCTTGGGAAAGGTTTTGGCAGTTCTGAATAGGCTGATCATTGGCATTGTTTCCTTGTTCATGGTAATAAATTCAGATTACTCTAATTTATGTACTTAGACGCAAAGAAAGATAGATGCAAAGTCACATGTGAGCCATCCTCAATACCTGGGCCATTCTTTCTAGAGCTAAACTTGCTGCATGATCAGGAGAATAATGTCTTTTGGCGCCCCTCTAAACACCCCCTGGGCCTAGAAAAATGAATGCCTTTGCCACAGAGGAGCCCTCACTCTGGGGGCCTGCCCTGCAATTTTGCCTCTCTAAATGTGAGTGTTTAAGCTGAGTCAAAGAAAAAAATAGAACATGGCCACAGGGATAGGCGAGAGCCCTCTTTCCCCTGTGTTCCTATCACATTGTAGAGAAGGACATAGTGTTAATCAAGGTACAGTGTCCTTACTAGGTTGCTTGGGACCACATGTGTTTGAGGACTGCCATGCTGGTTCCCAGCTCGAGGATGTGGTGCTGAGAGCCACCCTGTCTAATTCTGACGCTACCCTGTACCCATATGATGGCTGCAAAGCATTTGACACCACCAAGCCTCTGTAAAATAAGGTTGATAAAATGGGCCAATCTCATGGAGGAGAGGTGGTTAGGTAGTAAATGATTACAGACAGCAGCTATGAGAGAAATACACAGGACTAGATAATAAACACTTCAGATGCATTATGAGCCTCGGTGCTGAGACGGTTCTATCAACTACCACAGTGTTGTTAATAGGCTATACCCCAGTACAAAATGGGCTTCCCAGGTGGCGCTAGTGGTAAAGAACTCGCCTGTCAATGCAGGAGAATGAGTCACAGGTTTGACCACAGGGTAAGGAAGATTCCCTGGAGGAGGGCACGGCAACCCACTCCAGTATTCTTGCCTGGAGAATCCCATGGACAGAGAAGTCTGGTGGGCTACAGACCATGGGGTCACAAAGAGTCGGACATGAAGCAACTTAGCATGCACACACAATACAAAATAAACAGCTTACAGTTTGGGAAAAGATGAAATCATATATAGAAAAGAAAAAAAGGACAAGAATCTAGTGGATTTAAAAAAAAAACTTAAAACATTTTTTTCCTTGCTCAGTAAAACTTTATAATGGGGCGAGGGGAATGTAGCATTTGGTTCATTTATCCTGAGTACAAAAGGATTCCCAGGTAAATAATCTCATTAGAAGAAGCTTTCCAGCTCACGCTTGTTCATTCATTCAGAAGAGCATGCGAGCTCTCTAGCAAACTGGTTTGGTGGCATTCTCAGGTAAGGAGGTCACGTGGGCCCCTGCAGACTTTTCCAAGTGTGAGTCTGGCTTTGGTGGAGTTGTTTGTGGGCCAGATGAAAGCAACGCAGGTGGCTTTTTGAGGTTCAGATGGGAGTGAGGAGAGGAGCTGGCTTCAGACGCTAGAGGGCTTGGAAGCCTGACAGACTCAGCACCAGGTGCTATTTTTAGATCCCACTTCTTCGGTCTTACTGACAAGATAAATGCTGAGCAAAAGAAGACCCTAAAGGAAGGCACCCGGCGTAACCAGCAAACGCAGCAGAGAACAATAATTAAAAGCTCTTCTTGAGGGCCACCTTTACTCAGTTGGTTGCACCTCTTAACTTCCAGCTAGAAATTCAACTTTTAGGACTTGAGGAGCAGAGGGAGTGCCTTTGGATTTTATTATGTTTCATATTTTAAAATAAAGAGATCTAAATTTGTTTCGGGTTCAAGATCGCTTTTTATTTTAAAGTTTCCAAATTGAAATACCATAGAAATTTAGACTGCCTGGGGGCTTATGAAATCAGGGAGAAGTGCATCTCAAATAGACGTTGTGGTATCATCCCCCCGCCTCCCAAGCTGAGGCGAGGGATAACCTACTGCACACGTGGGCTTCTCTCCGAGAGGCAGCCACAGAAGGAAAAGTGGCTGTCCTCGTGGTCTGCTTCAGTTTGAGGAATAGAGACCTACTGGAAAGAAGCCAAATAAAGGAGACTTGGTTGTGGGAATACACGAGAAATGAAAAAGAAATGGAGTTCCAAGGACATCTGAGAAGAAGGGCTGTAATAGAGCTAGTTCTCAGAAGTGCTGAGGGGAGGTCCTGGCTTCAAGGACACTTAGTGGACCCCAGAGGTAAGAATTAATGGATCTGCGCTCCAAAAACTTCAAGATCAGCCAAAACCCGTGTCAGATGATGTCACCCCTCTGCCCAAAATGCTCCAGGAACGCCCCATCTCACTCGGAGTGAAGACAAAGTTCTTGCCACAACCATAGACTCTATGTAATTCTCATGCCCTGCTTCCCTCACCCATTGCTTCCCTCTCAGTCACTCTGCTGGGGCCACGCCACCCACATTGTGGTCCTCAACATGCCAGGAACACTCCTGCCTCAAGGATACTGCCCTTGCTCCCCCTGCCTGGGTGCTCAGCACCTGACACCTGCTGCCATGCCTTTCAGATCTCTGCTCACATGTCACCTTCTCTGTGAGTCCTTCTCAACCCCAGTACTTCCTGTTCAAACCTGTCCACATTCTTTTTAAAATTTGGGGTTATGAAAGAAATTCTGTACATTTTATTTATTTATTTTTGGCCTGGCTGGGTCTTCGTGGCTGCACTTTTAGGCTCCTCTCTAGCGGCAGTGATTGGGCTTCTCATTGAGGTGGCCTCTCTCGTTGCACAGCACGGGCTCTAGGCCTTGTGAGCTTCAGTAGTTTTGACTCGTGGGCTCAGTAGTCATGGTTCCCGGGCTCAAGAGCACAGGCTCAACAGTTGTGGCACCTGGGCTTAGTTGTTACACGGCATGTGGGATCTTCCTGGACCAGGGATCAAACCCATGTCTCCTGCATCGGCAGGCGGATTCTTTACCACTGAGCCACCAGGGAAGCCCGAGGGTTATGAAGGATTTTAAACATACTCAAAACTGTATAATGAATTCCAGCATCAAACAGATGTCTACATTTCACTGATCTTGTTTCTTGTTTACCAATCTTTCATTTGCCCCCTGCAGTATTTCTAAACCTCTCCAGCACTTGTCACCAATATGTATATTTCTTATTCTCTTGGCTATTTTCTGTCTCTCCCACCTGAACGTCAGCTCCCCGATGGCTGGGGTGTTTGTCTGCTTTGCTCACTGCTTTCTCGCCAGCGCCTGCCAGAGCACCTGATGCGTGGCGGATGCTCACTCACTATGGCTGAATGATGTAATGAAGCTGGCACACCACGGGCCACCTGTTTTCTTCCCTGCAATCTCCCCCACCATCTGACCTGCACCCAAACGCCCCAGGCACCCCTACTCTGACTCCACCCAGTGTTTGTCAGCCACAGCAGCCACCTGACCCCCTCCCAGACTCTCAGGAGTTCCCAAATCACAGAGGCAAAACCAGACTGGTAGAGCTTTCTGTGCACCACGCCACAGTATCCTGGCAAGTCTGTGAATTAACTTCCCCAGGGTCTTCTGATTACTACTGGTCATGTGACACAAAACTGGGCCCCCAACAGGGCCCCAAGGTGGGGCATTTCCCTTAGAAAGGGGTGTGAGTGAACGGTATTTGTTCCACAGTAAATTGTTATCACGTGTGATGAGATTAGGCTAGTCTTCTTCTTATGTGGATGAATAAATCTCCTGGGCAGCCTCTGGTTATTCCAGCTACCCCGGAGTTACTGTGCATCCCATAGAGAAGCTACTTTTCACCAAGGTCCACCTGTGAGGGGAGAAAGGCTGCAGAGGGAACAGCTTGCCTCAGTTTAGTCTCTTCCATCCCTTTCGAGGCTGTCAACTGGCAAAGACATTCAGGCATCAAACACTCTCCAATTAGGCCATCAATAAAAGCCAGGGGGTGTTACCAGCCATGATGACACGTTAGGAACTGGAAGGACCGGAAATGCACTAGTGCCCCGGCAGCCACAACTTGGATGGCTTGCCCAGCGCTCCTTGCCCAGTGTTTTCAGTCTACCTGCCAACGGGGTGTGACTTCCTCCTGGGTCAACTCCTGTGTGACCAGGCCAGGGCAGACCCAAAAGAGAACTTCACCACATCAAAGCATATCCCGGGGCTGTTGCATTCATTTTGGAGAAGACTATTTTCCCCGGGGCTGGGTGGCCCTGAGACCTCTCCTCCACCTGATTGCCGCTTAGGATGACTTGTAGGGCCACCTGGTTTTCAAAGTCATCTTATGAGGTTGTAGAGACTCAGGAGCTGTGAGTCCCTATTCAGATTCAAAATTTTAAATTAACAGTATTGGATATTGGTATTGATATTAGTATTAACTCTATTGGATATTAGATATTTTAGCAATAGGTATTGACTGAGACCTCACATGGGCATAGCCTTTTTCTAGATACATTCAAGATTAGAATCTATATCCATCTGGTGCTGCCTGGAACAGCCTTCCTGCAGTTAAATTACTGAAATATTTCTGTACCATTTAATAAGTAGCCAGTGCCCTAAGCACCCCGTCTCCAAAGTCCCCAGCCATCTCAGCTCCTCCTCCCAGACTTCTGGACCTTGGCATGACTCAAGGATGAAAGGGTTAATGCTGGCCCACAGGGATCACAGGTATCTGTAGTGATGGCTCAGCAGCTGTGCTATGCGGGCGTGCATGCTAAGTCACTTCAGTCATGTCCGACTCTTTGCAACCCTATGGACTATAGCCCTGCCAGGCTCCTCTGTCCATGGAATTCTCCAGGCAAGAATACTGGAATGAGTTGCCATGCCCTCCTCCAGGGGATCTTCCCAACCCTGAGATCGAACCCACGTCTCTTATGTTGCCTCAATGGGAAGCCCAATTGTGCTATACCAATTGTTAAGTACTCTATCAACTCTCTCCCTTCCCCCTGACTTGCACATCTCACTTCTAAGGTAAAAACCACCACCACCGCCCTCATTTTAGACATTTTTATCCTTCCTAATCTATAGAGACGAGGCTCAGCAGTAAAGAATCTGTCTACAATGCAGGAGACATGGGTTCAATCCCTGGGTTGGCAAGATCCCCTGGAGGAGGAAATGGCAACCCACTCCAGTATGCTTGCCTGGGGAATCCCATGGATAGAAGAGCCTGGCGGGCTACAGCCCATGGGGTCGAAAAAGAGTCAGACATAACTGAGCGACTGAACAACAACAAATTAATAGAGAAGGATGCAATGGGATTGGGGTTGGACCAAGTCCTAATCCCACACAGAGGCAGGGCAGCCAGGAACAGAATTGGTCATCCAAGTGGCGATGCTATAAACATTTTCCTCTGCTTTGGACATTTCTCCACCAGAAAGATATCCACAGGGAGAGGAACTTCTGTCTGATTGTACACTGCTGTATCCTAGCACCCAGAACAGTGCTTGGCACACACACACACACCCCCAAAACACTCAATAAATCAATATAGCTCCTGAATGAAGGCATGGATTCCCTGCTCTGATGGTTCAGTTATTGCCTCACTTGGCAAAACTGGGAGAATCTAAAGCTTTTCAGTACTTCACAATTTAGATTTTTTTGGAATTATTCAATCTCTTCAACCTTGAGGCCCAGAGGAAGCGCATTCACCACGCTGACCATTGCCAAAGTCCCCACGTCCACGGCCACGTGATGCTGGCCATCTGTGATCTGCAAAGGCATTCTGGTCTCTCCAAGAGACTTTGATTGTCATTTCCAGAAAATCAGCCTCACACATGACACCATGTCAACTGGTTAAACAGAAGCCACTCTGGGATCTGAGCTGGGGCAGGTGAGACAGAGAGAGGAGGGCCGTCATGCAGTCGTGGCCCTGGGACAGCCACACGATGGTCCTCATGGCTTCTTGTGGCAAAGTGCTCCCGAGGAGTGGAGTGGGGTCTGGCCAGGAGGTGGGAGGGCTGGTGGCAGGCCTCTGAGACCCAGGTTAACCAAGCTCACACTCTCCAGCCTCTGAAGAAAGCCACTCCGGAGAGTGAAAAAGTCCTGGGTTTTGTTCACTAAGGTGTCCCTCATCCCCTGCCCACTGCCCAGCAATGCTTTCTGGGGACATGTTTTCTGTCAGCAACTTCTCGGTGGGGTTTGAATGGTAAAGCAGTAAAGTCTCTGACGGAAAATTTGAAACCTGTGACATTTGAGAATCCGCTCTCCTCACTGTTGACAAAACTGTAGGGGAAAGTGTTGGCCTCAGAACCCCTCCCACAGGCAAATCCACACGTCCCCTCTTGACGTTACTTTGGAATTAGTTTAGAGACCAGCGTGGCTCCCATCGCAGATTTTCCAATGCAAGCCATGCTCCCTGGGGCCCAAGTTCTCAGGTGGCTGTTATCTGTCTCCCTCCATCCTAATCATGACATCCATGGCCCAGCTGGCCCGGCGTCACCATGACGCTTTGCTTTTAACCCCTTTCATCCCTGCATTGCCAAGCAGTTTGCAAACATTAATTAATACTCTCTTGCAGAGCAGCAGGTTTCATTATCCCTGTGTCAAAGTTTGAGGAATCGAGTCACCACAGGCTATGACCCACGGGCCACAGGCTGAGTCAGGATGAGAGGGAGAGTCTAAGCTCCTGGCCACCAACCACCCATACCACTGGCCTGGCCCCATGCTCACGGCCAGGCATTTATTATTTGAAGCTGCTCACTACAACCCACACCTCCTCTGAGGTCTTATTCTGAAGCCACAGCGAGCAAGGATGTGGCAGCCCAGGAGGGGCGGAGAACAGGAGATAGCAGTGATGGAACGCACATCAGATGGCATCTGAGGCCCCAGACATGGTCAAGAAAGTGGGCCTGAGGTGGGGCTTTCTCTCATGAACATCAGACCACAACGCCTCAGCTCAGTCTCCGAGTCTTTCAGATATCTCACCATCCAGGCTTGGTCCCTGCCTCCCTACATAGAGCCTCAGTTCTTATGTCATCACCTCAATCCTATGCCATTCCTTCTGGAAACACCTCCATTCCCACTGTACCCTCTCCTGCTGACAAGTCCTTGATGCGAGCAAAATGTGTCCTTTCCCTTCCTGAGAGAGACAGGTCTCACATTCTCTCCATATTCATCCTCAGCAACAGAGATGTTGCAGGAAGGAGCCCCCACTAATGTGGCAAAGCTGCTGATTTCCTTTCTCGCCCATCCCTGTTCCCACAGGCACCCCCAGGGCAGTTCTCTTTCAACAAACCCTCACACCCACACTCCTTTGCCTTGAAGGCCTGGCCCTCCAGCTCACCTTCTGTATATGGAATCTCTGGCACTCCCTAGAAAAGGAAGCCAGGAACCCACTCTACTAGAAACCAGCTCTCGGGGAAATGACACCATGTAGAGGGAACGCAGGGATGCCTAAGAAAGCGCCTTGCTTGGAAGTCGGGTTCCTAGCTGTTGCAAACAAGGACACTTTTTTCTCCCCCAGAAGGAGGAGAAACGCAATACAGTGGAGTCCTGACAAGTTTTCATTCATAAAGAGGCAGTGTGGTACAGTGGCCAGGGGAATAGGTTACAGAGGCCGAATGAGAGCAAACCCTGGTTCCTCAGCGACCAGCTGTGAGACATGTACCTTTTCTCATCACTCAGGGCTTCAGTTCACTCTTCTGCAAATTGGCTAAAATCGTAACCCCTCCTCAGGATTGTGATGATAAATGAATGACTTGAGGCATCTAAGCGCTTCCCTGGTGGCTCAGTGGTAAAGAATTCTCCTGCTAATGTAGGAGACACAGGTTCTCTCCCTGGGTCAGGAAGATCCCCTGGAGAAGGAAATGGCAACCCACTCCAGTATTCTTGCCTGGGAAACCCCATGGACAGAGGAGCCTGGCGGGCTCCAGTCCCTGGGGTCACAAAGAGGCAGACATGCCTGAGCAACTGAACCAAAACAACAACATAAAGGCACCTAAAGTTCTTAGAACAGTGTTAGTTCTGAACAATTGTCAGAAGCCAACATTTCTTTCTACAAGTGTGCTGAGTGAGGAGCTGACCCTCCGGGAGGCTAGCTGGGGAGACAGACAGATACGCGTCGTGCACTGTGGTCCTGGCATGATGGGGACACGCACAGGGCACTATGAGTGTGCCTTTGTGTGAATTTGGAAACAATTCTAGCCCTGAAGACAGTTGCCAAGCAGTGGAACTTGGGCTGGAATTCAGGAGTCTAATTCCTTAGACAGGTGACATTATGCACTGAAAAGCCTACACAACTATACGTGGTGGAACTTCAGAATAGCATCGCCCACCCTGGAGAGGAAAAGGAGTAACATCAGCCACCCTGGTCAGAGATGGGTTTGGAGAAATGATGGCTGAATTTATTCTGATTAGGGATTCATTCATCAAAATGGATAGGAGAATCTGAAACCGTATTTGAGGGAGAGAAAAGCAGAACAGAAGCAAAGAGGCAGGAAAGAGCACATTCAATGAAGGCAAATACAATTAATTGGGTACCACCTTAAACATGAGGCCAGGAATGGCAGTCCATGTGTTAGGCAGGGGTGAAGCAAGGTAGAAGTGGGCCTGCCGTGTGAAGAGCAGCCCACCAAGTCTAGGGGGAGTGGGTCACAGGGTCAGCGCTTTACACTGACTCAAATTACTGACTTGAATGTGATTTCTTTCTCCTTCTCTGTTCTACTCTGAGATACCAGTGGGTGTTGCTAACACCTGGTACCCTGAGGACCAGTGACCTAACAACAACTTTGGACTCCCATTCTTTCTGGTCATCAAGGTTAGACTGGGACCCTGTGTCAAGACGGAGTCTCTAATTTGTGGAGAAATGCTAAATGAAAAGTTGAATTATTTGTACCTTCTCTGCTATACAACTTCCTGTGAAATCCCAGGGGCATGCTCAATCAAGTCACTTCAACAAGAGAAGACATGGATACATTCTGAATATAGAATACTGCCAAAAAAAAAAAAAGAATACTGCCAGAACATTGCCCAGTTCCACTGAAAATGAAATATACCATTTCATGGCAATGTGGACATTCTCAACTATAACTCTCCTTTGGAGATCCAACTTCTATTTTGTGTTTTTCTAATCAAATACCACAAATAGTGAATATTTATTTTCTCATTTTACAATCTGTAAAAGCAGAGTAAATAGATTTCCAGGACAGCAATTAAAAGATGCTTGCTCCTTGGAAGAAAAGTTATGACCAACTTAGATAGCATGTTGAAAAGCAGAGACATTACTTTGCCAACAAAGGTCTGTCTAGTCAAGGCTATGGTTTTTCCAGTGGTCATGTATGGATGTGAGAGTTGGACTATGAAGAAAGCTGAGTGCCAAAAAATTGATGCTTTTGAACTGTGGTGTTGGAGAAGACTCTTGAGAGTCCCTTGGACTGCAAGGAGGTCCAACCAGTCCATCCTAAAGGAGATCAGCCCTGGGATTTCTTTGGAAGGACTGATGCTAAAGCTGAAACTCCAGTACTTTGGCCACCTCATGCGAAGAGTTGACTCATTGGAAAAGACTCTGATGTTGGGAGGGATTGGGGGCAGGAGGAGAAGGGGACGACAGAGGATGAGATGGCTGGATGGCATCACTGACTCGATGGATGTGAGTCTGAGTGAACTCTGGAAGTTGGTGATGGACAGGGAGGCCTGGCGTGCTGTGATTCATGGGGTCCTAAAGAGTCGGACACGACTGAGCGACTGAACTGAACTGAACTAATAGGAGTGTATATGCAAAACACAACCCTAGGCCTGAGAACTCCTTATTCCATCTCAACCTAGAATTCAAGTTTTGGCCCAAGTCTCTTTCAATCACTTCATGTAATGATTCAACAACTGTTCAGGGCAAAACTTTTAGAAATCAGAGAAGGACTGGCTTGGTTGGAGAGCTGGGGAAGGCTTGATCTAAGAGAAGGAATTTAACCTGGTTCTCAGAGATTGAAAGAAGTTTCTTGGAGATTGTAGAGGGGATTTTAGACCAAAGAAAGCACAAGGTCGTGAAAGAGTCTGGTGTTTCAGAAAGCAGCAAGCCATTCCACCAGGAAGACTGTGATGAAGGGTGAAAGTGATAGGAGAGGAGCCATAGCTGTAGGTTGGAACTGGACTTTGATGAGGCTTAGAGTCGTGTGATGAGGTTTGCTTTTTAGAAAGATATTTCTGTTGGTTTATAAAGGACGGATCAGAACGCAGTGCAAGTAGAATCAGGGACTCCATAGATGGAGTCATTGCCACCTCCCACTCCCCCCTAACCAAGTGAACAGTGGTGATGGCCTGAACTAACATAACACAGTGAGGGTATTTCTGAGGTAGAAGCCTCTAGCTTTATGACTGACTAGGAAAGTGAAAGAGACGAAGAATTCAAGAATGACTGAAATTTCTAACCTGGGAAACTGAGGAGGCAGTGACACTGTGAATCAAGATCTAGAATAGGGGATGGAGAAAAGGGTTCCATCTGAGATGTATTCACTTTGAGGTGACATAAGGTGGTCCAACTGGAAGTATCGAATTGGTCACGGGAAATATTTGCCTAAACTTAGAAGAAAGAACATAGGAAATAGGAATAGGAATCTAGAAAATACTGGAAATAGGAATCCAGAAATTACTGTGACTTTAGCTGTATGTACTTGCCCACAATTGATCACATTTTACCTACAAAAATAGCAGTTTCATCTGGGAGAATATTTTGTATTCAAATATATTGAATAAGAGGGAAGAATCCCCAGGATAGGGTATTATTTGGGAAACATTAGCTTCCAAGAGTGGGCAGAGAAGGAGAAATTGTGAAGAAAATTGCTAAGGACGGGTGGAAGTTAGCAACACGGGGGAAAGTGAAGAAGGAGGAATGGTGGAGAAGCCAGAGTAGGAGTGCTTCTCAGAAAGGAGTGGTTTTCCAACAGCCTCAAAGGGTACAGAGGATGCAAGTTAGGAGGACAAAAAACAGGCCCTGAATCTGGCATTTGGGAGGGGACTATACCTCAGTGGGCATTTCAGCTGAATGACGAGACCAGAAGTTGAAAAGGAATGGCTGGCAACAAGGTTTTGTTTATACGGTTTGTTTTTTAGGGGTTTCTTTGGTGGCTCATGTGGTAAAAAATCCACCTGCAATGTGGGAGACCCAGGTTCAAACCCTGGGTGGGGAAGGTCCCCTGGAGAAGGGAATGGCTACACACTCTAGTATTCTTCCCTGGAGAATTCCATGGACAGAGGAGGTTTGGGAAGACTCGTGTATATTTGTATGTGAAAAGAAGCCAGAGAAAAGAAAGTAATTAAAGATATAGGCCAGGAGAAATGGAGAGTAGGTCCTAGACGGGACAGAGGGATAGATGTGGATGCATGGGGGGCGGTTGGCTTCAGGCAGAGGGACAGAGGTGGCTCACTGAAAGCTTTGTGTCCCTACCATCATGTGTATTTCTAGCCACGCACTCAGATCGTACTTATTAGTGCTATTATGTTGTCATGGGACAAAAATCCTTCTCAAAGAGAAAGATGGAAGAGATTTTAATTACCAGAACTTCCTTCAGAGATGGGTTGCAATGCCTTTGATGTATTCTCGGGCACACCCACCTCACCTCACAGGCTGAACCATCGCCACTAAGCCCTCTCCACTGGCCATCGTGGGCCTGCCGTCACACGAAGAGCCACCTCCTAAGAAACACCGTAAAAGAAGCACTTAGGTTCTTTGGCCAGAACTGAAGAGGGTATCTGAGTTCACTGGTTGTCAGTCTCTGGGGAGATGTTTGGACATTACTTCTGGCCCTGGAACCAAGGGTCCTGACTCCTATCACTGAGAAGAGTTGGGGCAAAGGGCTTCCCTTTGGTTCCAGTGTTTAACAAAAAGAGAAATTAATCACCCAGGCAAGTTGGTTTTTGTTTTTTTTTTTTTTATGATGGATCACAAGCATAGACGCTGTCTTAAAATTCCCAGCTAATCCTGTCCTGGTTCTCATCACTGTAAGACCAAAGTTGCTAGGATTGTGTTGTAGTCATTTAACTAGAATGGTAGGAGAAACAGGATTAGAAACGTAAGTCCCCTTACCATGGAAGTTAAGAAGTTAAAAAAACCCAGCAGGCCAGCCCTCTAACAAAAGAGCCTGAAACCCATTAAGTAAGGGACTCAAGTTGCCAGCTGAGTTGCCCACAGATAGGGACCTTGGAGAAAGAATGTGATGTCTTGGTGAAAAAGAGGACCAGGTGAGAGACCTGGAAGGTTCCCACTAAACCCTTAGACACAACCCACAGAGCACATACAGGTGTCCTAATTGTCAACTTACAGCAGTCTCTAGTACAAGAAACCTATCCATTTTAATAGATGCTCAATAAATATGCCTCTAACAAATGAGCAAGTGAATGAATGAGTTCTATTGCCAGGTAATTATACTGTTTTTCTGAGTATGAGTTTAGCTTGTCTTAGTGCTTCTGCATGCATGAGAAAGAAAATGAGGGAAGTTTTCTTACTACCAGTTTCTAGTCTAACATGATGAAACCAGTTTCTTTTTTTTTTAAGACACAGATCTTCAATCTATGCTTGCGTGTATGCATAGATACCTACACACACACACACAGAGAGATACACACACACAGTGAGGGGTGGAGAGTGTAGGCATTGGTAAGACTATGGCTTAGAGTAAGATGATCTCAGATTCTGAAAGACTATGAGAATGCTAACACAATTTTACACCTAGTAACATCAAGGGGATTTGTACCAGCCTTTAGAGATAAATAAAACTGTAATAAAATTTTTCCAGCATCTAAAGAAATTTTGACTCTAGCTCTTGCCTTTTGTTCCCTTCAGATGCCTTTTTTTTATTCTATAATTTTCCACGTGTTTCTTACATTGTGAAGTGATTTTGTTGCTATGGAAACCGCAGGGTTGGCATAAAGCTCAAATACGATGTTAACTTATAAAGTGATTGAAACGTGTCCCATGGTCTGATAAAAAGCATTTGGAGGAATTCTCATACCCTAATATAGTCATGTGTCCATATAAAACACACATCTGGGAATATACCTTTTCTTCTAATGGGTGGACATTTGGGTGGGCCAATGTGATTAATGAAGAAATGCCTCTTAGATGCTACTCTGAATGAGAATATAGCTTGGTTAGGAAATTCCAGGTATCTAAAATCACATTAATTATGATTTATAGCATATGGAGTTTATCCTTCACATGCAAAGCTTTGCCTTGTTTGCAAAGCACTTAAGTCCTAGCTTTCTGAAAGTGCTTCCCTGGAAATATTTGACAAGAACACATCAACCATCTAAAGGGGATTTTTTAGGTGACTTCCTGCCTGAAGGCAAAAGATAAAGACGCTCACCTCTTGGAGTCTTTTCCAGGCCAATGAAAGCCAGTTCTCCCACTGGAGATCTTGCTCTGCTTCCGAGGCCAAGTTCTGCCTCCAGACTAACACATATGTTTCTGATGTCATCGTCTGGCTTTGAGTCTCTAAATGATTCAGCGGTAGTGGAATCTGCGCTAATACTCTGAAATCACTTATTACTCTGATAACTAGAGGGAGCCTGGGAAACCCACAACCAAAAACCCTACCTAGTTTATTTGAGGAAGAGCCCCAGCCCTGTAAGAGCTGCTGGACAACAAAGGCAGAAGTAGAATAGAAGGCAGTTAAATTTTTTTTAAAAAAAGAGGGCAAGCCACTCTGCTCACTGCCCTCCCACACTCTCCACGACCCCCGCCAGCTACCCTTCCCTCCGCCTAGTCACTTGCAGTGTATCATCACAGCACCGCTCTGGAGAACATTCTGTTGCGTAATAAGAAAGCATAATTATATGCTTCAGAGCTGGTGAGGTTTTCTCCTATTTTCAAAACAATGAATATCCTGTGGAAAGATAGCGCCACTTGTGAGTAAGCTGAGATGCCTTTCCTTGAACACGCAGACAGTGGTTGGAAAGAGAGAGCAGAGGACAGCCCTATTTCCGTTTTTATTCCTCGGACAACCTAACTGCACTGTTTTGTGGCACCCCCAGGAACAAACCTCTCTGTAAACATAATCAGAAGTGTAACATCTTCAACAGAAAAATGTATATTCATCTCTCTCTCACGCTCTCCTCACAATGAGTAGCCTTATCTAGTGCTGAGAGAAATGTGGAGATATTTACTAGTATGCACCAAGCAAAACTCAAGACTGACCTCCACAAAGCATTGTATTTGTTCTTTCAGATCGTCTTATTCCCTGGTAGCTCAGAGGTAAAGAATCTGCCCACAATGCAGGGTTCAATCCCTGGGTTTGGAAGATTCCCCTGGAGAAGGGAATGGCAACTCATTCCAGTATTTTTGCCCAGAGAATCCCATGGACAGAGGAGCCCGGCAGGTTATAGTCCATGGGGTCACAAAGAGTTGGACACAACTGGGCTACTAACACTTTAACTTTGTTATTGCTCACTTTAGATATCATCAACGAAGAGGTGGGAGCTGTTTTCAGTGACACGGTAGTCTTGAGGGTTTGGAAACAGAGTAAAGCTCCATGGATGTGCAGTAACGTATGGTTTTCAGAAGCAGAGGTTTTTCCCTGCAATTAGCACACCAACACTTTCCAAGCCCAGCAGAACCTCGGGGAGAACAGTTATCAGTGGGGCTAACATTTCCAAAATGTTAATCCTTGTAACTCCTCTGTTTACTAAATATTGACACCTGATTCCACAGATAAGAAAACCCAGAACCAAAGAGAGTCATAGACGTGCATATCTCAGGGTCCTTGTTTGGACCAGACTTCTGGGGACCAGGCTATTTTCTTACCATTAAATCAGAATGTCCTTTAGAAAAGGCTGTGTTGTTTCTAAAATAGCATGTAAGTGTGGTTGTTTGTACGACAGCCCACTACGCTCTCGGTTCCACTCAGACTGCCCTGCACAGTACATGTTCTCAAGTAAAAACATCACACCCTTGCTTTTATAAGGCTTGGGTCACATGGACCCTGTCTGTAGCATGGAAATGAAGATTGCCCATAGCTATCAGAATATGTCATCCCTCAAGAGGAGGCAAAGCTTTGTGGGGTCCGCACCACCAGCCACTGCACCTCACTGGACCACAGCCTCATGGAATTTCTGTGGCAGGCACTTAGGACTTGATTTCTTTTACTTTGGTGGTGGTCTGGGAAATAGTCTTGCTTCTTGAAAATCTGTTCCTTGGCAGTAAACACCAAACTTAAGGGGCTGAGTCACTTTTCCTCATCCAACTTTGTGTTTTGCTTCTTAGGCAAGCGGGAAATTTTGGAAAACCCAATGTTATGAGTGTGCAAGTATGTGTGGTATATGTGTGACCTTGGAAAGGAGGAGAGGAAGAAGAAATATATATATATATATATACACACTAGAGTTAATTTCCAGAAGATAATTCATGTCCTTAGTCTGTGGACTTGAAGACTGTCATCTTATTAGCACAAATAGGCAAGAATTTTTAAAAAAGAAAATATGAAAAAAAACCTTCAGTTGTGTGGGAAAAACGCCTCAGCAAATGGAACACATCTCTTCCAGACCTCAGATACTTCATTACCAAGTATCTTCGTTTTCTCGCTGTTGGACCCATTCACTGGTGGGGAAACAAATGCCAAGAGTTTCCCAATAGGATCAAGGAGGGATTCTGAAATGAAAATCTAGACCATTACAGGAAACTCTTGAACAAAGTCGCCTCGCCTGCCTTCCTGGAAGGGTATGAGGGGTTTCTTTGACTAGTCAAGGAGTCACCAGGGCTGAGCCCTGAACAGCATGGTGCTGTGTCTTCTCTTCCTGGCTCTGAGCCTCCAGAAACAGGAATTCAGAGACGTTGTTCGCTAAACTTTTTAAACCTCTCACTTGATTGACACCACTTTCTACATCTGAAACCAGACCACAAGAATAGGACTACATTAGTAGGTACCAATCATTTCCATTTTGTCCCAAGAGCAGAACACACATTTATTTGGGAAACTTTAATGGGACATGTGGATAGGGACACAGTGAGAGACCCGCTGATCTCTTTAGCATCTGAGTCTTGCTTTCCACAAATAGTCAGTTAATCTACATGCAAATGAAACTTCTTCAATGTGATTTGAATCATGCAGACACTTTAGGGAGACAAAAACAGCAAAGACTCTTCATACCCATAAGCTAGCAGAGATTAGCATTGATTCACATTTGAATGAATAGCTAAAAACACAAAGGGAACCAGAGTGAGATGTCATAACTCATCAGGGCATAAGCATACAATATTTTAATCTTTTATTTATTCATTCATTCAGCAAATATTAAGTTGGCACCTATTAATATCATGTGTCAGGCACTTTTCAAGGTGCCAGGAATAGAGCAGAGAACAGAACAGATAAGAATCTCAGTTTGCATAGTTATTACCCAATAATGCAGCAAGTCAGATGATAAAAAGTAAGTAACACAGAAAGATAAATTGTGTCAGATGGAGAAGAGTGATATGGAGCAAACTGAAGCAAGAAAAGCAACATAGAATGAGAGGTATGTGTGTGGGGTGAGGAGTTTGAAATTTAAACATTGTTGAGGAAGCCTCGTGGAGAAGATGACAGCTGAACAGAATCCTGAAAGCAGTATAGGAAGGAGCCACAGTCAAACAAGAGCAAGGCAGATCATGCCAGACAGAGGGAATAGCAAGTGCAAATGTCCTGTGATGGGAGTGTCACCCACATTTATGGTTTCCAGTTCAGCAGTCGTGTCCAAATCTTTGCGACCCCATGAACTGCAGCATGCCAGGCCTCCCTGTCCAACGCCAACTCCCAGAGTCCACCCAAACTCATGTCCATAGTGTCGGTGATGCCATCCAACCACCTCATCCCCTTCTCCTCCTGCCCTCAATCTTTCTCAGCATCAGGGTCTTTTCCAATGAGTCAGCTCTTCGCATCATGTGGCCAAAGGATTAGAGTTTCAGCTTCAACATCAGTCCTTCCGATCAACACTCAGGACTGATCTCCTTTAGGATGGACTGGTTGGATCTCCTTGCAGTCCAAGGGACTCTCAAGAGTCTTCTCCAACATGTGTGGTTGGAGCAAAGCAAATACAATAAAAGTATAAAAGAAGACTTTAGAGAGCTATGGGCTGGGCAGGGTATGAGCCAGATTATGGAGGGTCATTTAAAGGACATGATCTTTCTTCTAAAATGGGGAGTCAGTGGAGAGTTCATTTTCTTTTGTTTGCTACTCACTAAGGTGGGCAACCTTAGGCAAATCAATTAACTACTCTGAACCTTAGGTTCTTCACCTGTCAAATGGGGACAGTAATAGAATAACAGTACCTATAATAAGCATGGTTGTAAAGATTTTCTTTATTTCGGTAAAGTGAAAGTCACTCAGTCATGTTCAACTCTTTGTGACCCCATAGCTTCTAGCCCACCTGGCTCTGCTGTGCATGGTATTCTCCAGGCAAGAATACTGGAATGTGTTGCCATTCTCTTCTCAGGGGAAAATATACACAACAATGGTCAAAATGATTAATTTTATGTTAAGTGTAGAGTTAAGTGGTATTAAGTACATTCACATTGCTGTTCAACTATCACCACTATCCATCTCCAGAACTTTCTCATCAATACAAATTGATCTGTACCAACTAAACAATAACTCTCCATTCCCTCTTAGCCCCTGGCAACCATTGCTCTACTTTCAGCCTTTTTGATCGTGCTATTCTAGTACATTATATAAATGGAATCATACAAGAATTATCCTTTTGTGACTGGCTTATCTCATTAACCATAATGTTCTCAAGGTTCATCTACATTGTAGCATGTGCCAAAATGTTCATCCTTTTTAAGACTGAGTAATATTCCATTGTCTGTATATACCACATTTTGTTTGTACATTCTTCTATTGATGGACACGTGCTGATTCCTCTTTTTGGCTATTCTGAGTAATTCTTCTATGAATAGGGCTGTTCAAATATCTCTGAATTTCTGTTTTCAATTCTTTTGGTTATATAAATACCTAGAAATGGAATTGCTAGATCATATGGCAATTCCATGTTTAATTTTTAATTAATTAATTTATTTTAATTAGAGGCTAATTACTTTACAATATTGTAGTGGTTTTTGCCATACATTGACATGAATCAGCCATGGGTGTACATGTGTCCCCTATCCTGAAACCCCCTCCCACCTCCCTCCCTATCCCATCCCTCAGGGTCATCCCAGTGCACCAGCCCTGAGCACCTTGTCTCATGCACCAAACCTGGGCTGGCGATCTATTTCACATATGGTAATACACATGTTTCAATGCTATTCTCTCAAATCATCCCACCCTTGCCTTCTCCCAGAGTCCAAAAGTCTGTTCTTTACATCTGTTTCTCTTTTGCTGTCTCACATATAGGGTCATCATTACCATCTTTCTAAATTCCATATATATGTGTTAATAAGGTCAGGAACGGTGGCGGTAAGGAGATACCCCTCGTCCAAGGTAAGGAGCAGCAGCTGTGCTTTGCTGAAGCAGCCATGAAGAGATATCCCACGCCCAAGGTAAGAGAAACCCAAGTAAGATGGTAGGTGTTGCAAGAGGGCATCAGAGGGCAGACACACTGAAACCATACTCACAGAAAACTAGTCATTCACACTAGGACCACAGCCTTGTCTAACTCAATGAAACCAAGCCATGCCTACGGGGCAACCCAAGATGGGCGGGTCATGGTGGAGAGGCCTGACAGAATGTGGTCCACTGGAGAAGGGAATGGCAAGCCACTTCAGTATTCTTGCCTTGAGAATCCCATGAACAGTATGAAAAGGCAAAATGATAGGATACCAAAAGAGGAACTCCCCAGGTCATTAGGTGCCCAATATGCTACTGGAGATCAGTGGAGGAATAACTCCAGAAAGAATGAAGGGATGGAGCCAAAGCAAAAACAATACCCAGTTGTGGATGTGACTGGTGATAGAAGCAAGATCCGATGCTGTAAAGAGCAATATTGCATAGGAACCTGGAATGTCAGGTCCATGAATCAAGGCAAATTGGAAGTGGTCAAACAAGAGATGGCAAGGGTGAACATCAACATTCTAGGAATCAGCAAACTAAAATGGACTGGAATGGGTGAATTTAACTCAGATGACCATTACATCTACTACTGTGGGGAGGAATCCCTCAGAAGAAACGGAGTAGCCATCATGGTCAACAGAAGAGTTCGAAATGCAGTACTTGGATGCAATCTCAAAAACGACAGAATGATCTCTGTTCGTCTCCAAGGCAAACCATTCAATATCACAGTTATCCAAGTCTATGCCCCAACCAGTAATGCTGAAGAAACTGAAGTTATGAAGACCTACAAGATCTTTTAGAACTAACACCCCAAAAAGATGTCCTTTTAATTATAGGGGACTGGAATGCAAAAGTAGGAAGTCAAGAAACATCTGGAGTAACAGGCAAATTTGGTCTTGGAATACGAAATGAAGCAGGGCAAAGACTAATAGAGTTTTGCCAAGAAAATGCACTGGTCATAGCAAACACCCTCTTCCAACAACACAAGACTCTACACATGGACATCACCAGATGGTCAACACCAAAATCAGATTGATTATATTCTTTGCAGCCAAAGATGGAGAAGCTCTATACAGTCAACAAAAACAAGACCAGGAGCTGACTGTGGCTCAGATCATGAACTCCTTATTGCCAAATTCAGACTTAAATTGAAGAAAGTAGGGAAAACTGCTAGACCATTCAGGTATGACCTAAATCAAATCCCTTATGATTGTACAGTGGAAGTGAGAAATAGATTTAAGGGTCTAGATCTGATAGATAGAGTGCCTGATGAACTATGGAATGAGGTTCGTGACATTGTAAAGGAGACAGGGATCAAGACCATCCCCGTGGAAAAGAAATGCAAAAAAGCAAAATGGCTGTCTGGGGAGGCCTTACAAAGAGCTGTGAAAAGAAGAGAGGTGAAAAGCAAAGGAGAAAAGCAAAGATATAAGCATCTGAATGCAGAGTTCCAAAGAATCGCAAGAAGAGATAAGAAAGCCTTCTTCAGCGATCAATGCAAAGAAATCGAGGAAAACAACAGAATGGGAAAGACTAGAGATCTCTTCAAGAAAATTAGAGATACCAAGGGAATATTTCATGCAAAGATGGGTTCGATAAAGGACAGAAATGGTCTGGACCCAACAGAAGCAGAAGATATTAAGAAGAGGTGGCAAGAATACACAGAAGAACTGTACAAAAAAGATCATGACCCAGATAATCATGATGGTGTGATCACTAATCTAGAGCCAGACATCTTGGAATGTGAAGTCAAGTGGGCCTTAGAAAGCATCACTACGAACAAAGCTAGTGGAGGTGATGGAATTCCAGTTGAGCTGTTTCAAATCCTGAAAGATGATGCTGTGAAAGTGCTGCACTCAATATGCCAGCAA